>NC_140976.1:63715244-63783244 GCF_056783735.1 Eptatretus burgeri | reverse complement strand
TAATAATAAATATGTGGATATATATAAATATGTGTATATTCCAATTGAAATAAAATAATGATGTTAAAGTTCATATAAAAAAAAAATTCTGGAAGTTCAGCCTGGTGTTGGCTTAATGGTTCGGGTGGTGGGCTTGGGATCATTGGGTCCTGAGTTCAAATCCCACTCAACCATTGAATTAATTCCAGGTGAGGTCAACTTGGCCTGTCATCTTTCTGAGTTCGGCAAAATGAGTGTCACTATGCTGGTATTCTGTGTCGGAGTGGTGACCTGTCCAGGATTGTACCCAATAGCCAAGGAGACTACTTCGGCAGCACCAACACTCTGCATGGAGTCTGATCCTGATGGATGGATAGTTTTATTTATTTATACACCACCTTATTTAACATTTCCAAGTCATGCAAAATAGGGTTTTGAAAGTGGCAAAAAGGTGATTTGTGTTCAGTGTTCAAATATATAATTCAATTGAAATAAAATAAAGATTTTATGGGTCGCAGGGAAAACCCCGGAAGTTTACCGCTGTTCGTGCAGCATCTTTTACACCACCATATTTAACACATTACATTCGTTCTTTGTGCCTGTTTTGTCCTCTATGACTTCCCGAAAAGCAGTAAGTTTCTTGTTTGGAATGATTTTCAATTTTTGTTTGACTACAAGGAGGCAGATCGAGTAAAAAAGTTATCTCACCCCTCTCTGCACATGTGCGGTCAGGAAGAATTCAGAGCCAAAGAAATAATACTAAACTTCTGGTTCAGGATTTTCTGCACGTGGTGATGAAACTCTGGGCTCCTCATTTTCACCTCATAAAGCTGAGTTTTCCGAACCACATTTGTCTTGTTTTTAAGTTGTTGTGTCGTTGTCTCGGTGTTGCCGTGTAATATTTCATGTTCATTCGTTCGTTGTTGTTGATCTTTGTTGTTATTTTGTTAAACCCCTGACACAGCCTATCCTCGGAATGAAAGTGTATAAATTATTTGTCTCCGTGGTCCTTGTTTGATTTCCATCTACCCGGTTATCTTGCTTCTTCCTCCTCAACATTATCTTATTTCCTTTCCTCGCTTCAAAAAATAATAATAATCAGAATCATAAAAAATCTTTTCACTCCAAAACTATTCTCATTTCTACTTCAATTTCCTTCTGCTTCAGCTCCCACATTCCTCCCTCAGCCTCTCTCGTTTCCCAATATCTCCAAAATGAATCTACATGAAACATAAATGCTTCTCACTCGTTTAAAAGCATTTAAAATCGATTTGAAAATGCATTCCAACCCTTGTATCTCCTTCAGGAATGTTAAACGTGTTTTCCTTCAACAACACGATACATTATGTGTATTCTTCTTCTTCACAAGGATATGTCAGACGTGTTTTCTCAGTGCTTGGTCCTCTCTTCCAACTGGTTCATCTCATCATGTGCATGTGAAAGCCAACATCTCTCTGACTGTTTTCAGAGACCTGTCTCAATACCGGCGAGTCTAGCAGATTGGCAGAGACTGCAAGCATCCATCTCACCTCCATTCAGAACTGGTCTCCAACATATACTGTCCTTGATGTTAACTCAGCATGGGAATTTTTCCACAGAAACCTGCTCTCTCTCTCTCTCATGTACAGATTTATCCTTTCTCGTCTGCAATTTTCCCACCCTTTATGTTACTTGTTCCTACCACTCTTTCCACCCATGGTACATTGAATCCTGTGGTGAGGCATTTGCTCTGAAACAACTTGCCTTCTCTTCCTGGAAAGCCAAACCAACCAAAGGCAATTTCAGTTCATTCCACAAAACCCAAAACAAGTGTGTGTCCACTCACAGGAGAGCCAGAAAACAATATCTGTCCAACCTCAAGAACGAACTTTCAAACTTGTCTCCCTCCTCTAAAAACTGGTGGCACTTTCTTAAGTCAGAGTATGCTCTGGAGTAGGCTTCCCTCCCTTCTCAATTTTCAAATTGCATCACAGCCGAATCTGCTCATGAGAAGGCCGAACAATGTCTCAATTCTGTGTTTGCTTCCAAATCTTGTGTCCCCAACCCCTCACTCTCAGTACCCATCCATTCTCGTCATACCCAACTGCTCCTGGATTCTGTCTTTTGCACCTGAGAAGGTAGAAACGGTTCTTTCAATCCTCCAAACTGACTCTGCAACTGGACCGGACGGCATCGGTTCACGCGTCCTAACAAATCTGCTCTGCTGTTCTTTCACATCCTCTATTTGCCATTTTCACCCTATCATTTGTGCTCGGTCATCTTCCGTCAGCTTGGAAAGCAGCCAACATCATGCATCACATTGAAAAGGTGCAAATACTGATCCCCTTAACGACAAACCTTTCAACTCACTTCAAATCATCAGCAAGCTCATGTAATTAATCATCACAGTTGAAATGAAATCCTTCCTTTTCTCCAACAACTACATCTCAGATCACCAACTTGGTTCAGAGCAGGTGACTCCACCTTGGTCATGCTGCTTCTACTCACCCAACAATAGATGGAGGCCCTCAATGTCAGACATGAGATCAGGGCTGTCTCTGGATATATCTTGCACTTTTGATGCAGTCTGCCATCCCGCATTATTCATGAAACTCTGTGCCGATGGCAGTCCTATTCCTGGCCCAGTCCTATTCCTGATATTCATAAATGATCTCTCTGACTTCCTGGTAAATCCTCTTTATCTATTAGATGAAAGCTCCACCCTGTGTTGTGACATCTCTCATCATTCAGAGAAACAGGCTGCAGCCTTTTGTCTCTTCAGAAATTGTAAGAAAAAAAAAAAATCACAAAGTTGTGAAAGACTTGGAATATGTCTTTCAATCCTGAGAAATGTCACATTCTCTCTCCGAAAGGATCATGTGGCAACCTCTCTCTCGCCCCCCCCACCCCCACATACTTTCTTCACAATCCTCATGAGGGGGTTCAGTCATTCAAACTCATGGGTCTCACAATCAGCTCTGACCTTTCTTGGGCAAACCGCATTTCAAAGTTGGTTTCCAAAGCTAGCCACCAAATGGGCATCCTCCATCGTACAAAGTCCTTCCTTGGCTCACGTGAACTCCTATCCACTTACATGGCCATCATCCCCAGCTTGATGGAGCACTGCTCTCCCCTTTGGGCTGGACACCTGGCTTATATCTTGCTCAGCTTGATGCTGTGGAAAGGAAGGACTTCAAGATCATTGGAATCTCTCATGATGAAGCTCAGTTTGTGGGTCCATCACTTTGACATTGCCCACAGGTCGATGGTCTCTGTCTTCTTCTGCCTCCTTTCTGGTCATGCACCCCTCTACCCTTTGTGTGCTTTCCCCTCCTCCCCCCAGGTTTCTGCAGGTCTCATACAGTCAACCATCAATACCTTCAGGTAAAACTCCATAAATCTAGACGACTGCTCACTTCCACTCATTTGTTCCTCTTTTTGCCCACCTTTGGAGCCAACTCACTCATTCTCTTCAATCTCATTCTTCCCCCCTTTCTGTCACTTTCTCTTACAACGACCACTCCCCCCCCCCCACCACCACTCCTTGTAAAGCCCAGTGAAGGCCTTGGTTATCATTGTTGAAACCAATTATTGGGATACTTTAGATTTTCTGCTTGTTCTCAAAACATTTTCATTCATCATCCCGTTACCAAAACAAAATCATAATATCAGTGTTTTTAAACTCAATGGAAAGTCCAAAAGAAACTCCATATCCAGTCAATGTTGATGGCTACTTTCTTCAAAAGAGACAAACACCATACTTGTATGAATCTCCTGGTTGAGTGAATCCGGTTTGATGTGGACTCCAAAAATGATGTTGCATAGCAACATTTCAGGGATAAAGTGCATTTCTGCAACACAGAAAAAATATACCATCAGCGATGGGGAATCCCCCGCCATTGAATGAAAAAGGTCATACATATTCAGGATAATGAGGGAGGTGAATTGGAAACAAGACACCGTTTGGTCATCATCTCGAAAAAGTTCCCCAGGGGTGAGGAATGTAGAAACCAAAAATAATTGAAATCAGATAAGTGGTTTTCCATTTATTACAAAAAACATTTCATTCAAGATGGCCACCCTAGTCGGCCATCTTGGATCCGGCCACACCCAAAATCAATAGGCTTCTTCCTTTTCAGGTGGTACATGTGTGACCCAAATTTCAAATCTATATGGCTAACAGTTTATGAGCCATCACACTCACAGCTATAAATGTTGACGCCCGGAGGGACGGACGGACAGGCAGACGACCCAGGTGACAACAATATCCCCCTTACGCCACGCGGCGGGGGATAAAAACAAAACAAACAAACACAGACACATGTTCGAGTTCGACAATGGAAGAGGTGATTTAGCAATTCACACAACTGTTATATCCACATCGCTAACAAATTCCTGTCCTAACCTTTGTTGAAATTCAGACGTGGCCTTTTAACATTGTTGCGGCAAAAACGTTCTTTGATGAAAACATAAAAATAAATTTTAAAAAATTCAAAATTTGTGCAACCACAACTAGTGTGTAAATTTCTATATATACATATATATATATATATATATATATATATATATATATATATATATATATATATATATATATACATATGTACAGATACAGATACATACACGAGCAAATACCACCCATCACTTTGATGATGGGAATACCAAATGAGGGTGGAGAGAAAAAGAGAAAAAGAAAAGAGAAGGAAGAGAGAAAAAAAAAAGAGAGGGAAGAGGGAAAAGAGAAAGAAAAGAGAGAGAAAAGAGAAAATAGAGGGAGAAATGAAGAGAGGGAAAAGAGAAGGAAAAAGAGAAGGGGAAAGAGAAAGAGAAGGAAAAACAGATTCAAGACCATGATCATGATTGATGTCAAATGTACCGAGCTGTTTGTAATTTTCTGAGTCAGTCGATCACTCAAGTCCATCTTCCAGTGACAAATTAGGTTAGCTTTATTCCCACAAATTATCTGGTACTTGTGTTGTTTTCAGAGGTTTAAAATATATGTTCTGGTGCTCGACTCACTTCTTCTCCAACCTTAGGATGAAGACTATTGTATTGCTGAATTGTCTATCCACTCAGAACAGACACATCTGAACTGCTTTCCAACTTCCAACTCATCACCAGTTCTTCAAAAATATCAGTACGTATTCCAGGACAGCTAACTTGATTCAGTAGTACTTCCCATCTTTTCCTCTGTAAATGTCGATTTGTGGTACAGTATTCACGGTTGATAACTTGCGACACGTTTCAACATTCGTGAGAAATTTCCCCACATATTCGTGATTTTTTTAATTTTCACGAGCCGTGAGTACAACATTACAGTCCTTCCACATATATTCCACTAGCCATGCACAAAACATCTGGATGTACGTACAATACAAAACTGAACGTCTGCAAAAAACACATCTTCCACGAGCTGCGGGCATGACCTACTTCCTGTACGTGTATTGCAGCTTCACGGGATAAATACAGCTTCCCAGGACGTCTCACCACGTGCAGTTAAAATATACGGTACTCCAAGTACTGCATTGGAGCTTTGCGGGATTGTACCAATTCCCAGACTTTGGTGGTGTCGTCATTTGCGGCCTTTTTCATGAACAAGGAACCGCCGTGAACCGATGACATTATCCCCCTTGTCTCCATTGTAACAATTACAAAACACTTGCAGGTTTTCGCCCCATTTCCTATGGAAACAACGCCCCCGCATTCACAGTTTCAACATTCGCGTATTTTCCCAGAACGTACCCCCCAGGGAATGTCAGGGTCCTGGTGTTTCATCATCATTGCCCCAGCACAACTTTATGATGCCTTTGTGACGACCTTGATGCTACATTTCTCCCTTGTTGACTTCAATGCATTGTTATTATGGCCAAGAATTTCTGAAATACAGTCAAAGCTCGTTACTATGCCACCTCGCTTCTATGCCACTCTCGCTATTATACCACTTTTGCTCGGTCCCGACAAAATTCAATACAAAATAAATTTACTATGCCACCCCCTACTCTCGCTACCATGCCACTACTGTGTGACTGTTAAAAGGCACGAGTCGTGAAAAAGTCTGTATTGCGCAGTGCTCGATTATCATACTCACGTCCAAAGGCGAAGCGACGAACTACAGTCCAGCTGCGCACAACATAACTCAATACGTACGCGCATAGTCAGACTGTGTCAAAACACGCGATTCTTCTCCCCGATGCCAGCCACAACAAGCCAATCACAACACTCACAACGAGACACAAAAAAGCGCGAGCACACACACAGACACGCAGGCACACGTACAACAGTGACATCATTTTTTTTCAAATTCAGCCCATAATGTCAGCTCAGAAACGCAAGCAAACCGACTTTACGCTGAAGGAGAAGAAGGAGATCATCGATGCCGCGAAGAAGGAGCCGAATCAGTCCAAGTTGGCCAGGGAGATTAGCAAGAAATGGGGCGTCGAAGTTAAGAGAACCACCGTGAAGGGCATTCTCATCAAGAAGGATGCAATCGAGGCTGCAATCAAAGCTGGATTTCCATCGAAGCGCATGAAGTTGACGCAGGCTCACGACCCGAAGCTTGATGAGGGAGTGCTCATGTGGCTGAAGCAATCAAGAGGACAGAATGTGCCTGTCAGCGGCGATCTGATCAAGGAGAAGGCGATGAAACTGGCCGAGCTGATGCACATCCCAGACTTCATGGCGAGCGACGGTTGGTTGGGCAATTTCAAGAAGCGCCACGGCATCACGTTCAAGACAGTGCAGGGCGAAGCTGGAGCGGTGGATTCGCAATCCCTTCTTGGAGTGGCAACAACAGGTTCTCCGGCCCTTACTCGGGCAGTTCTCCGCAGACGACGCCTTCAACCTGGACGAGATTGGACTCTTCTGGCAGCTGCTTCCGAACAAGACCATGGCTTTCAGGGGAGAGCGGTGTACTGGAGGAAAGAAAAGCAAGCAAAGGATCACTCTTCTGGTTGGGGCAAACATGAGCGGCAGCGAGAAGTTCCCTCTTCTGGTGATTGGCAATTCCAAGAAACCCCGTGCCTTCAAGAACAAAGAGATCCCAGTCAAGTACAAGGCGAAATCGAAGGCGTGGATGACGGCGGAGCTTTTCGAGGAGATGTTGCGTGCGTGGGACGGACGACTCGGCCAGCAGGGACGCAGAGTGCTGGTCTGTCTCGCTAACTTCTCTGGCCACCCTCCCGAGCTATAGCTGAACAACATCCAACTGGTCTTCTTCCCACCCAACATGACAGCCAATTCACAACCAATGGATCAGGGAATCATAGAGAACCTCATGCGCCACTACAAGAAGCTCCTGCTATGCTGCTGGCCTGAGGCCATAGACGAGGGAAAGGAGTTCAAGTTCACATTGCTCGACGCTCTACACGTCGCCCGGGCGTGCTTGAGAGCAGGTCGGCAAGTCGACGATCAGGAACTGTTTCGCGAAGGCCAAGTTCATCGAAGAGGAGATCCAAACTGAGCCACAGGATGCGGAGCTGCCCGACATCTGGGAAGCTCTACCTGCCGAGGAAAAGATGCACGAGAACGAGGAGATCGAGCTGTCTGACTTTCTCGAAGCCGACGAGCGCCTCGCGACTGGCGGGTATTTCACGCTGGAGGAGATTGCGGAGGAGATTCTGTGCAGTGAGGAGCAGGTGGAAAGCAAAGATGACGAGGTAACTGTCGTGGAGGAAATCGTTCCGTTCGAGGAAGCCCAGCGCGCTTGTAGCACCGTCCGGAAGTTCATGCAGCAGAGAAGCGGGAAGCCCGGTGTGATGCAAGCGTACGATCGGCTAGACAACGAGATGCACGAGATCCGCCGAAAGAAGATGCGCCAGCCGACGATTCTTGAAAGCTTTGTGTGTCGTGAATTTCTCGCCATGCCATATGTTAGTGTGTGAACTCTGTTAGTGTGTGTATGTTCTCCGTTCGCTTAGCTTATACAACAGTCGTGCCTGTTACTTGCTGGAATAAATTTTGTCTAAAGATTAACTACAGATGGGTAACTTGAGAAAATAAGGCCGTTTTTACAAAATCTCGTTACTATGCCACTCTCGCTACTATGCCACTTTTGCTCGGTCCCGACGGGTGGCATAGTAACGAGCTTTGACTGTACTTTTGATGCCTATTTCCCCCCAAAATCCTTCAACAGCTGTTCGTTTTACTCCATTTATTTGCTGAACCACAGCCTCCTCAATTGATTGACTTGCTTTTGGCATTACAAATAGATTCTGCACCTTATTTCTTGGAATATACCTTTAAATCCACAGGTATCTCTCCAAATACTGTCCAATCCAGTTCCTTTCTCATTCCATAAACGGTCTGTACAGCATTTTGGAAATGTTACATCAACATATTTCTTCACCTAAATGGACATCCGAAGGACAGTACACACAATGATGAATCATTGTGCTTGTAAAACACGAGGATGATCGTTTATAGCTGGGTCGGGATTCAAATTTTTCAAAGCTAAACAGCTCAGAAGTGTACGCCCACCATGAGGCCATCCTACCAGCCCCTCGATGTATATATTACAATGCGCTCGAAAAAAGTCACAGTCAAAAGTTGTATGTGTGAGAGAAGGATTTAATGTATACATCTAACAGGTTTATGTGCGCATGTATTTGACAGGTGCCGGAGACATCAAAAGTTTATGTGCGCATCTAACAGGTGCCGGAGATCGACTCGTCTGGTCGGTTTGGCAGTGATCGTGTTTGAGGTGGCGAAAATAGACTCGTCTGGTCTGGTCGGTTTGGCAGTGATCGGGTTTGAGGTGCCGGAGATCGACTCGTCTGGTCTGGTCGGTTTGGCAGTGATCGGGTTTGAGATGCCGGAGATCTACTTGTCTGGTCTCGTCGGATTGGCAGTGCTCGTCCAACCGCGGCAAACCTTTTTCCTTCCCGAAGCATATCTAGCACCTTAACCTTCTCCTGGAGCATCAGGACCTTCCTCTGGCGCTTCGGTTCCTTGCCAGAAGCCTTAGAAGGTGCAATTTTGGGCGGCATGGTAGGGCTTGGAGAAAAAACGATGAAAATATTCGAAGTTCATAAGCGAAACTTTGTTTCATGCATTGTGTGTCTGGTCGAGCGCCACGCGTTATAATTTATTGCTTAAATAATTTATATTTTATATATTGTTACCACGATGTACCGGGGGAATCCGCAGAAAAAATTAGTTTGGTTCCAAGGGAAAGCCCGTGATGAACCGGGGGCGCAATAGGTGAACCGCGATATAGCGGGGGATGACTGTATACATCTAACAGGTTTATGTGTGTGAGAAGGATTTAATGTATACATCGAACAGGTTTATGTGTGTGAGAAGGATTTAATGTATACATCTAACAGGTTTATGTGTGTGAGAAGGATTTAATGTATACATCTAACAGGTTTATGTGTGCGAGAAGGATTTAATGTATACATCTAACAGGTTTATGTGTGCGAGAAGGATTTAATGTATACATCTAACAGGTTTATGTATGTGAGAAGGATTTAATGTATACATCTAACAGGTTTATGTGTGTGAGAAGGATTTAATGTATACATCTAACAGGTTTACGTGTGTGAGAAGGATTTAATGTATACATCTAACAGGTTTACGTGTGTGAGAAGGATTTAATGTATACATCTAACAGGTTTATGTGTGTGAGAAGGATTTAATGTATACATCTAACAGGTTTATGTGTGTGAGAAGGATTTAATGTATACATCTAACAGGTTTATGTGTGTGAGAAGGATTTAATGTATACATCTAACAGGTTTATGTGTGCATGTATTTTTGTTTTATGACAAAATTCATCAGATGGGATCTGCCAAATGTGTTCCTTACCTCTTTCAGTGGAATCCGAAAGAAACTCAACACCCACTCAAGGACGGTTGGTTCTGTTTTCGGTGGAAATGGACATGACCATGTGATAACGACTGAGATTAAGGTCCAGGCAACAGGCAGAAAATATATAATTTCTATTCCTGTGGAAACTATCGAGAGAAGTCTTGAGTGTTGCTGCAACAAAAAAAAAAAAAACACAAAAATGAATAATTAACCAAACACATCTTGTTTTTTTATTTTCTGTTTTCCTAGCAATTCCATATCTCTCTGTCTCTGACACACACACACACACACACACACACACACACACACACACACACACACACACACACACACACACACACACACACACACACACACACACACACACACACACACACACACACACACACACACACACACACCTGATTCCGAGGTTCGGTCAAGTATGGGAGCATGTTCCACTCGACCAGAACATTGAGAGTCCTGGAGGAAAGTGTGGACAGATGATTCTTGCAACTGTAAAGATCACAAAGTGAGTGCTGGCTTCGTGGTGATGACATGTGTCCCCAAGATAGAGGTGTCTGACACAGAGTAGGAATTGAATCATGTCTTGAAGAGGAACATTTGTTGCCTGAAAAAAATTTCTGCATTTTGAGCCGTGTCTTTATCCTTTCCTGTGTTGCAGTCAGAGGACAGATGACACGAGTGAATAGGGATAGTTGGGAGCTCTTGTGTGCAGGTCTTGAGGGATACAGACTTGCGATTAAGGAGGACTTGATGGGGGAGAACGAGTACTTTGAGAAGTTCAGTGACATGCTGTTCATTGGCAACACAGAATAGAAGGTGCCAATAGACAAAGTTGATGCAGATACTGCTTTCCTGATGGGTGTGATTTAAACCCAGTGCCTGCCGGATGCAAACTATGACCTGATCACTGGTAATGTACAAGGAGCTGGAGCACCAGATGATCCCGCCTCAGCATGGAAAGAGGATTGTACAGTGGCTGCACAGACCCTGCCACAAAATGGTGATTGGTTCGCTCCTCCTGTGTCACCTGAGTCTATGATAGCCTACTTGGAGTAGTGACCAGCTAAAGTTAAAGCAGAAAGATGTTGGGGTGGGAGAGGCATCTCCAGCAACAGAGATGACATGCTTAGATATAGTGAGAGCTGTGGTTGTGTGGCTGAATGAATCGACCACAGAGGATGCGGTTGATGCCAAAAACCTGTTGGAGCTCAGCATCTGCAAGCCCAAGGAAAGAGCGGTGGGTGTGAAGTTTGGTTAACGTCTCACTGCCTCATCGAGTCATGCATTTGCAAATAAAAAATTGATGACATGAGAGAAGAACTCCACCACCGTGTGGAAGAAAGGACTTGCGATTGTGGGGGGCATCAAGACATTGATGTTGTACATCTGCAGGACTGAATTTTTCTGTAAGGCTCACTTGGCTGCGCCTGGATGTGTTTCAGGAGTGTGGAGTAGCCGCTGAAACCCGAATCCTATCCAGGTTCCTCCTGATGACTCCATCTTTGCTCTTTACTTATTTAGGTTCCTTCTTCATCTTCCATTAAATTTTCTTAATGATCATCAACCAATGCTGCCACTGGATAATACAATGTTTCTCATGCAATAGAATCATGTGATTGGCAATGTTTATGCACACCGACTCCTTTGGTGAGGCACTTGCTCTGAAACAACTTCCCTTCTCTTCCTGGAAAGAAAACCTGACGAAGGCAATCTCAACTCATTCCACAAAGCCCGCAAGAAGAGTGTGTCCACTCCCAGGAGAGGCAAAAATCACCATCTGTCCAATGTCAAGATTGAACTTTCAAACGAATCTCCCTCCTCCAAAACCTGGTGGAGCAAATTGTTAAATCTTTCTCTGGAGTATGCTCCCCTTCCATCCCTGCTCCCCTTCCATCCCTTCCTTCTGGTCAAATGGCACCACAGCCGATTCCGCTCACCACAGCCAACAAAGGTGGCCTCCAAAGCCAGTCGCCGACTGGGCATTCTCCATCGTACAAAGTCCTTTCTTATCACACGTTAGCCTTGGAGTTGGATCGGAGTTTTCATCTGATGATTAATGGAGTACTGCTAATCCCCTCTGAGCTGGCACACCTGCCTCACACCTTGCTCAACTTGATGCCATGAAGCCAAGGCCTTGAAGATTAATGGAATCTCCCATGACAAAGCTGACTCATATGGGCTGATCACTTTCCCATCACAGACAAGTCAGTGATCTCTCTGTCTTCCACTGCCTCCTTTCTTGTCTTGTCCCCTCTGCTCTTTCAGTGCTTTGTACCCCTCTCCCCCACTCCAGGTTTCTTCAAGGCTCACACGGTCCACCATCAACCCCCTTCTGGTGAAACGACCTGAATCCAAGATCACTGCTCAACTCCAATCATTTGCTGCTCTTTTTTCCTGCTTGTGGAACCAACATCCACATCCTCTTCAATCTCATTCTTCCCTACATGGCTTGAAGACAGCTGTTCACCACCATCTCAGATCAACCCCCATCAAAACTCACAATCTCTTTTTCCCCCAAATGATCCTATTCCCAAGTCTTCCCTTTTTCCAGGTTATTTTAATTTCTCTCCATCTCCTTCACCACTTTACATTTGTTGGTTGTTTTATTTTTCCTTTTCTGTTTTATCCCAACCTTCCCGTTCTTTCTCTTCCAGTGTTTCACTCAACTTGTGTGCAGCTTCTTCACCACCACATGTTCTTCTCCCCTCTCCTTAATATCACTCATCCACTCTGCTGTTGGTGTTTCCCCCTTTCCACTTTTTCCCTTCCATTTGCTCCAGCTCTTCCATGAGCCTTGATCATGTATCCAAAAAATAAAGTAAAAATTTTAAACCCTCACTTTCATCTGATCTTTGTTTTGTAAATTTTCACCAACAATGAATAAACTTTTAACAATTTATTCACGTCCTGAAAATCAGCTTCCGTTTTATAATGATGCAATTTTCACAGAGGTTAGTTATCATTGTTACCTTTACTCCTCGTGCTGCACAGTATACATCTTTCACTCCTTACATTATACTAAATCCTGCTTTCTATCGCTCATATCTCACTGCATCGGGAATGTTTCGTGAAATACACTTATCATCGCCATTCATCATGATGTCTTACCAGAAGTCTCCTTTGACACTTTTCCCAAAACCAGAGGAGCAAAGGGATAACCAGCAGCCACATGACCAATATCACCAGCACCACCATGATGAAAACAAGGAAGTAACTGATCAAAATCCATTCGGTGGAGTTTGCTCGATAACCAGCTGGCGCTTCCGTGTGAAACCATTCGTAGAAGCTTTTCTCCTGTGTAGAGAAAGCATAAAAAACAAGAATTAGAGCCGAGTCAATATACAGTGCTGATAGAAAGTCCACACCCCCTTTCAAATTTTTCACCTTTTGTTTCCTTATAGCCTGGAATTAAATTACATTAAATATCAGACTTTTCCACCTTCATTAACACATCGTAACCCACAACTTCCAAGTGCAAAACAAATTCTACAAATTTCAGAAAATTAATAAAAAATACAAAATGAGAATATCTTGGTTGGATAAGTGTCCACCCCCCCCCCCCACTTATAATAGCAATTGTAAGTAACCTCAGGTGGAACCAATCACCTTCAAAATCACACACCGAGCTAATTGGCCTCCACCTGTGTTAAACTGTAGTGATTCTGATTATTTCAGAACAAAATCAGCTGTTCCTGGAGGTTTACTCTTCTGGGGTGTGAATTTCACAGCAAAGACTCAACCATGAGTACCAAGGAGCTTTAAAAAGACCTTTAAAAAGACAAAAAGTTGAAGGCATATGGTACCACCACGACCCTACCTAGATCAGGCCATCCCTCCAAACTGGGTGACCAAGTCAGGAGGTGACAGATCAGAGAGGCCACCACGAGGAAAATGGCAACTTTGAAAGAGGTCCAGGCCTGTATGGCAAAGAATGTTCACTATGTGCATGTGACAACAATATCCCAAGCACTCCACAAGTTTTGCCTGTACGGTGGTGTGGCAAGAAGGAAACCATGACTCAAAAAAGCCCATCTCGAGTCCAGTTTGAGGTATGCAAAAAAACACTCTGGAGATTCTGAAGACATGTGGCAAAACGTTTTGTGGTCTGACAGAACCAAGATGGAACTTTTTGGCTAAAATGGAAAATGCACAGATGCCAACCCTCCCGATTTCATCGGGAGGCTTCCGAAAATTCACCCAAACTCCCGCCCTTACGATCACTATCCTTATCCTCCCGAAATTTTGATATTTTTGCACTGTTCACTAATCAGAATGTACTCGTATGAGAATTGAATGAAAAGCATCGTCTGCTACGTATAGCATGTGGTAACTCCATAACGTTCGCTGCTACCAAATTGTACGTAAAAAATTGCAAATTCAAATGAGGAGCAGCGAAACATTGGGTCTGGATCTCGCTTATGCGATCATGCACTGAGATTTAGTGCATGCGGTATGTGTGCAATACAGTGCATGCGGTATGTATGCACAGTGTATATGCATGCGATACGCTCACTGCATGCAGCTGGGCCCGTACCAGCCCGGCGGTCGCGACCACCGTGCGGTGTTTAACAGCCGCTAGAGTTCTACGAGTCGCGCTGCAGCTGTGGAACATCGACTTCGAAGTTACCGATGCTTCAAGCCCTCGATGTTGATTATGAAATGGCAGAAAAGAAGCTTACGAAGACCAAGAAATGGTCTCAGAAGTACAAGACCGAATACAGTCTCCAATACCCGTGTATTCGAAAGTCTGAAAGAGGAATTCATCATGCGTATTGTACAGTATGCAGCGTTGATATTTCAGTTGAGCACGGAGGTCGCGATGATATTCGGAAGCACGTTGGAAGCAAACGGCACACGGACATTGCAAAGGAGAGATCTTCGAGCACGAGTACCGGTACACTTCTGAATTATTTCACCAAACAAGGGACAAGCGAGGAAGAGGATGTTACCCGAGCGGAACTTCTCTTTAGTGGATTTATTGTGGAACATAACTTGCCCATATCAGTCTCAGATCATGCTGGACCTCGATTTCAAAAGATGTTTCCAGATTCAAAAGTTGCTTCAAAGTATGGATGTGCAAGAACAAAAACTTCAGCAATAATTGGTGAGTTGTCAAATGTTACTGCTTCATCTATTGCCGATATTGCTAGACTTGCTCCATTTAGCCTAGCTACAGATGGTAGCAATGACAGTGGTGAGGCCCAGCTATATCCTGTCCTGATTTCGTACTATGACAACAGTGCTGGGATTGTGAAGCAAGGTTTGCTAAGTTTGCCTGCGTGCAAACAAGATTCCATTGGAGAAAACATTTTCAAACTGCTTGATCATGAGTTCAGTGACAGGAAAATTCCGTGGGGAAATTGTGTTTCCTTTTGTGCTGATAATGCCTCTGTCATGGTGGGCAAGCACAAAGGAGTCGCTGCTTATATCCACAAACAAAATCCAGAGTGCTACATCATGGGATGCCCTTGCCATATGATGCACAATACGGCCAAGAAGGCGGCTCAGGCCTTACCCATTGAATTAGATGACTTTCTCATCGATATTTACTACTACTTGGACAAAAGTAGTAAACGCGTCAAAGGAGTGAAAGCACTGCAAGAACTCTGTGATGCCCTGACACACAAGATTCTGAAGCATGTCGCAACAAGGTGGCTGTCCCTTGGTCAGTGCCTAGACAGGCTGATTGAACAGTGGGAGCCACTTCGCCTCTTCTTCAAAGAAGAAGTACGAAGAAAAATGCAACCAACTGTAGCCAAGACTCTAACAACGAGCAAGAAGGATGGCACTGTATCTACTGCCAGTACTGGCACTGCAGGATCAAGCACTAGTGGAGCAGCATTCACCACTACCACTGCAGTATCTGCTGCGAAGAAGACAGCAGGGACAGCACCAAAACCAATGCTGAGAGCAGGTAGCATCACCGGCCCTTCATCACGTTCATCTACAAAGCAGATTCCTTCAGAGTCGAGAAAGACTGTGATAGTCCCATCTACAGGCAAAGAAGGACCCAAGTTAAGTTCTGCTTTTGCCAAATCACTTGATAGAAGCTCAGCAAAACCTTCGAATCAGAGGTCTTCTTCCTTGGCTGCACCTACCTCAAGCTCTCTCCTCAAACGTAAAATTGGATCTGGTACTACGAGTCTGACCTCTTCTGCTGGCAGTAAACGCAAGTGTGATCGCCCTGCGGCTAAGTGTACTACGAGTTCTACAACTAAAAGCGCATCTTCCTCAAACACTGTGCAGGAATCTAGAGAAAAACGTGTCAACAGGATGTTCTTGTCTCCACAAACAAAACTCTATTGTTTCTTCCTTCGATATGCTAACAAGCTTTTTGAGAAGGGGAATCTTCTGCTCCAAAGAGACGAACCCTGTATTCATCTCCTGCACGGAGAATTGAATGGTCTTCTGAAAGATATCTACGTACGGTTTTTGAAACCATCGGTGTCATCGGTTGCTCTGGTAAATGTACCCTTCTCTGACAGAAATCATCAGAAGAATGATGAGGACCTCATGATTGGGAACGATGCCAAACTGTATATAAGGGAACAAAGGAGTCTCAAGAAATCCACCTTCACTCTGAGTGAGTCAGACATCCAAGGTTTCTTCAGTGCAGTTCGCTCATATTATGTGAAAGCCTGCAATTACATCTTCAAAACCTGGCCGCTAGATGATGAATTAGCCAAGCATGCTCAGGTGCTGGATGTTAAGCTACACCAAGAAGTGGGGTTTGACTGTGTGGAGTTTTTCATCAAGAAATTCCCCTGTCTGTTCAGTGGCGGTGATAGTGACATAGACAGTCTTGAGAGTGAATTCGCTCACTACCAGGCAGACGCCTCCATAGCTACAATTTCTACTGAGACAGTGAGAGTGGATGAGCAGTGGCATCGGATTTCACAGCTCACAGATCCCTGCACTGGTGCCAAGAAGTAACCTAATTTGAGCAAAGTGATGAAGGGAATCTTGGTCATTCCTCATTCGAACGCATCATGTGAGCGAGCACTCAGTCTTGTACGGAAGAATCATACTGAATTTCGTCCCAATTTGAGTGTCAAAACCCTGGAAGCTCTCTTAATTGAAAAACTAGCTCATAGCACCCCTTGCTACCAGAGAGAATACAGCAAAGACATAATCAGAAGGGCTAAAAGAGCCACACAGCTGTCACTCAGCAAAGCTGCCATGGAAAAAGCAAGCAGCAGTAGTACCAGCCAGTAAGGTAAGAAAAATTATTGCTTCTTTTGTGCTTTTTGTTAATCTTTGATTGTCCCCTAACTTACTAATATTAACATACATGTAACATTAAAAAGTGCACAATTTTCCCCTTTTTTTGTTCAAAAAGTGGGAATTCTTAACATGTTAAATGCTCCAAAATAGGGCTCAGAGGGCACGAGAGAGCGTCTAGAACCCCAGAGCTTCCAGGGCCCTAAGGCGGGCCCTGGACCCCGCCGCAAGGGTCGAGCGCTCCGCGCTCGAGATGTGCGCTTCACGCACATTATTTGGTGTCGGTTGCAAATCCTCCCTAATTCTGATTTCCAAAAGTTGGCATCTCTGAAAATGTTACGTTTGGCCCAAACCCAACACATCAACCAAAGAAGACCATCCCTACTGTGATACATGATGGTGGCAGCATTATTCTTTGGGGATGTTTCTCAGCAGGGACTGGGGCACTTGTCAGGATAGAAGTGAAAATGGATGGAGCAAAATACAGAAAAATACGAGAGGAAAACCTGCTGCCCTCTGCAAGAAAGCTGAAATTGGGACGGAAGTTCACCTTTCAGCACGACAATGACCCGAAGCACACAGCCAAAGCTACACTGGAGTGGCGAAGGAACAAAAAGATAAATGTACTTCAAAAAAAAATTTAAGAAAATACTTTCTCATGAATAATTTTGTTTTGGTCAGTGTATGGCACTTGGTAGAATACACACGTCCGCCAGGCTGAACAGTTTCGGAACTGAATCCCACTAATAGGCCAGATCTGAATCTGGACCTGAACCAAAATCCAATTGTCTTGTTCTTGTCACCGACCCAACTCATCCACCTCATTTTGTCAAAACTCTTCCACAACTTTTTGAGAAATTTTCTTGACATTATTTTTGGCCCCATGATTCTCTCCATAATGACAAATCAATTTTAAAAACTTGTCGTATCCACATCCGGATCTTCACCCATCTACAATCAATTTGTCGTCACACACCCAACCTATCCACCAAGTTTTCATCCAAATCCGTACATTTATCGAGTATTCCTACTCCACTGCAAATGTTAAAATCACAATAGAATAAGGTGCAATATTATTGTTTTTCCAGAAGCAATCATGGCCGACACTCTGCACGGCACAGTCATAAATTTCATATCTTTTGTTTAATTATTGAATGTTTTCAACTTTTTAATGTCTCTTAAATATCATTAATATTATCTGTTATTTCTGATATTTGTATATCTAATAAACCTATTTTTAATTTAGAAACCGATTTTTTTCAATCATTTATTGTTGTTTCAATGCTTGTGGTTGATTTTGAAATGTTAAATTTTGGTATTTGTTTTTTCATTCAATGTAAATCGATTTTGTCATTTTAATTTAAACAGGACGATGGATGATTAAATAGTGGGTGGTAAACTGGTCACTTGGGTATATGGAGGATTGAATAACTTCTGGTAAACAGGCCACTGGCGTTGATGGAGATTTGAATCACGGCTGGTAAAATGGCCTCTTGGGTTCAAAGGGTTAAACAAACACAGAAAAACCTCTTTCCAACCCTTTGTTGTTTCTTCAGCTCAGTGCGATAATCAATCCATTTTTGATGTAGTTTCCCATTAAACACTGTAATTGTACATGATCACTGATGAGTAACAGTGGTAAGGCGCTCCTCTGATAAGTTACAGTACAGCAGGCCCACCCCAAACACAGGTTTCCTCATCACGTTTTCCCGTTATTCCGTTGAATTATCGTGATAAAATGTGCCGATCGTGGAATGGGTCCCTCGCTCTATCATGGTCTGACGCGGAAGAATACACAACCCCGCAACTCAATCTCACCTCACAGCCCCACACTGCGCTCAATCGTAAACTCAGTTGCCCTTTCGATATCGTGCCGCACGGACTGTAATCACGTGATTTAGTTTGATATCACGTGATATTGATATTTTTGCGAGTCTTTCAATTGTGGGGAATTTGTGAGAGCAAATTGTTACGAAGAAGAAGAACATGTGGGGTGTTCTGAAGATGAAGATGATGTTGGGTGTTTTTGATGCAAGGCAAGTGATAAATTATAAAGTATTAGGAAAAGTTTTCAAAGTAAGAAACAAATTAATCAAATTATGAGGAAGGTTGGTTCAATTGGGAAGTAATGAGAAAGGAAGAAATAAAGAATGAACCAAGGAAGGAAATAAGAGGCAGAATGAGTGATTTTTTTTTTCAAGCGAAAATATTTGTTTGTTTTGAAATGAGGGGGAAATAAGATAAAGTTGAGAAGTGTGAAAGAGAACACTTGGGATAAATAGAATGAGGTCCATATCTTGAGAGGTTTTGTTAGTCTTCATGGAGAGGTGTTTGATATTCAAGTGCGAGATGGCCGCTGTCATGGGACCTTATACAGTGGTCTACAGGAACATGCAACACAAGGCAAAGCAGATAAAGATCACCTTCTTCATTCACAAAGTTTGATGACCCTGACGACCCTCAGCCAGGGATGATGACGTCATCTCAAAAACCTCCAACGCCCATCATCATCATCATCATCATCATCATCATCATCATCATCTTCAGTAAGTACAATTTCATGTTTTATGACTGTAGTTGAAGCAAAAAAGTCGATAAATTTTCGAGTTGGTCCCCTCACCCTATTTTTCCCATGAGGTCTTGACTTTGTGCATTGCGGTTTTGGTCAACGTGGGATTTTTCAAAAACGTAACCCCCATGAATGGGGAGGGTCTGCAGTACTCACTTTCATCAGGAAGGTTTTGCTGACATGATGTGTTATCCTCATCCGGAATGTTTAGCTTACATGGATCCAGGGTTGACCTGTTCGTGTTTCCATCTGAGCCAATGGCTGATCACGATGCAGTGAACCCAGGTTCAAATCCCAGACACCACTCATGTTTGTCCAACATCTATCAATATCCTTGATGTACTGTATATTGGTTTTATGGAAAAGTATATCGATGTCCCATGTCTTTGTCCTGCCCATGATTAAATGTACAAGCTCCTCGATGAGCTTCAGATCGCTGTGAAAAAACTAAATCCACGTAAAGTCTCATTTGATTGAATTTTAGAAATTCAAAAACAAAATCCATCTCATTCAATCTCCCAAAAGTTTTCCTCACCTTTACGGGGATCGGTGAACATATTCTGGACAGCTTTTCAAGCAAGGTTATTTCCTTCTTGGGAGGAATGGCAAACATCGCTGGGTGGGTTCTCCAAACTGAGTCAATGAAACTCCATGAAGACCCGAGAGTTATGATTAAGAAGAAGCAACTTGTGAGAAAACTGCTTTCCTGCAAATCACAGAAACAAAAACAAATAAAAAAGACAAAACGTTGTTTTTTGTAAATCTGTTATCACCACAATTATTACCATGAGCTCTGGGAACTCCCACCCAGTGGTGGGCTTACCCTTCTTGGCTCAGCTTTCTCATTTTTAAAAGATCACAACATATTATTAAGGTTTCGGGGTCGACAGGTGGGCTCCTGTGGGATCTGATCACACCAGCTTCCCTGACCTCTGACCTGAAGCCGACAGCTACGGAGATGTCCGCAACCCAACAGATTGCTGAGCAACCATGGACACCATCTGAGAAGGTCTGTCAACGTCCCCACTCCAACACTCGCGTTACCTTTCCGTTGATGTCGCCCCGCCCAGACGGGGAAACATTCTCTCAACATCCCACCTCTTATACTGATCGTGGTATGGACGAGCGAAACCAAAGGTGTGGCATTGGCTCTGCATGTGGAGCGAATCAGTGGGGCACAAATTACCTTCTATTAATTACGTAGGCAAGGTAAAACCAATGAAGGAAGGAAACAATTGAGTGCGTTTGGAAACAACAAATCTTGTATTAAACAGGCACTTCTTTCAATGTTTCAAATACTAACAGAAATGCAGTGTCACATCAGAAACAGTCTTACCCCAAGCACTCAAAAAACCCATTGTACAACTGGTCTTCATTATTACAGACCGACACAACATTCATCCGGTTAAATTATTGACAGATAAAGGGACAAAAAGATGCCAGGGGGCGTCATCGATCCCTTCCTCAACCATATGTGAGCAGTCTTGCCCCCAGGGATCTCAACGAGGTGTTGATGCAGGTAAGAGGAGTGGGTAGGAAGTGCGATGTTGTGTGGTATTACGTCATGCTTTGCCCTGAAAACAACTCTAGGGTGGTCTCCTCGGTCATTGATGCTCCACAACATGTGAACCTCGAGGTGTTTGTGCTGAAAGATGCAAGGTTACATGGTGCGTGTGCAAAGTAAGTAGAAGAAATCAGCTCTACCGGGTTGGTCATCACCTGTTCTGCCCGGATTTTTTGGAGCGCCAGCAGTCATGCTTTTTGCGTCACCAGTACGTGAAGAACACCAGTTCCACATGGCAGTTTGGAGAGTGCTCCACTTGGTGCCCTCACATCCCGTTGGGTAGCACTCGCCTCGCTTGGTGCTTTGCATTCCACTTGGCAGCATTGGGTAGTGCGCCCTTGTTCCAGACTTGGTTACACTTTGATGTTCAACTCCAGACCAGACGAAAACCTCCTCAGGATTTGGGCTGCTCCCTTCTTGGACTCTGACTGCACCAGATCTGAACATCAACTCCACTCCATCCCCTCCGTCCCAGGTTCTTTTTATCCCCTGCACGGTGTCGCTGACCACATCCACTCTCTGCATCTAGCCCACCCATCTTTCTGTGATACACTGCAGTCCAGCCAGTCTGATTCGTGACCGGCACACGGTGGCAAGGCCTATTCATCTCGTTAATGCCACGAAAACTGGGATTCCAGAATGGTGGTTGTTGCAGCGCTGGCATGGCGATTATTTGGTTGAAGTACGGAATGTTGGTTTTGGAAGGGAACGAGGATGGAGTATAGAAGGTTGCTTTAGGAAGAGAACAATGAAGGAAGGTCGTGTCTACAATCACAATGCATTTCCCTTTACTTGATTCGAGGGGATGGATAATCTAACGTAATATAAATATTATGGAAATATTCAAACTCCAGGGTTATTTTATGTGTTGAATGTGTCTCCATGGAGTTCTTTCAGAACCACAACTATCTCTCCAAGGTGAAGTCAATTTTTGTAGAAATGTTTCTGGAAGGCTCACTTGGCTGCACGTGGATGAGTTTGAGGGTTGTGAGTACCGGCTGAAACCCAACTCCTATCCAGGCTCCTCCTGATGACCCGAATCCATTTTCAAAAAGTTGACATTTAAAATCCATCAGTTCGATGTTGATGGCGGAATTCGTCCATCTCCCTTCCTGTATTTTTATCCCCACATTTACCGCTCAGCACTCTCGGCATCCTTCGAGCATGATACCCGCACATCCCTTACCAACTCAATTTCCTTATGGTTTCTTCCTCACCAACATCTTCATGTCTTCATCCAAACTCCAGACTGTCCTCCCCCATTTGTTGTTGACAAACAAATTGAAGGGGCAACTTTTCATTTTGAGCTTCTTCTTGGTACCAAGTTTATTATTGCATTCAAAAAATAGATGTAAACATGCATTTCATCCTTTTATTGTCACTTCTACTTTCTGTTACATCATCTGAATTTGTCAAGATCAACAAACATGCCCCCCCCCGCCACCTTCCCAAAATAAACAATGGTAGGTCCATCGATAAGCTTGGCAGGAGACTCCTCATTCTCATTTCCCATTTATTCCCTCCACCACCGAAGGTGAAGGAGGTTATGTTTTCACCCCTTTCTGTCTGTCTGTTTGTTTGTGTGCAGGGTATCTCAAAAAGTTACAGGGGGACATTCAGGTGAAATTTGGTGGACAGGTTGGGTGTGTGACAAGTGCGAACTGATTAGATTTTGGTGCAGATCCGAATCCGGATCTTATAATTTTTACAGTGATTCTTCACCATTGAGAGATCGGGCGAAACCGATACAAAGCACAATATCTCAAAAAGTTGTGGATGGATTCGCATGAAGCTTGGTGGACAGGTTGCATGTGTGATAAGGAAGAATTGACTTGATTTTGGTGAAGATCTGGATCCAGATCTGGACAACAGAATTATTTAATTTTTAAAGTGATTCTTCACCATTGAGAGATTGGGCTGAAAACGATGTAGTCTTGTATCGCATGATATTTAACCTCCGCCATCGAAGATGGACGGAGGTTACTGTTTTCACCCCTGTCAGTTTGTTTGTTCGTTTGTTTGTTTGTGAACAGTATTACGGAAAAACTCCTAGACAGATTTCGACGAACCTTGGTGGGGGATTAGGTATGGTCCAAGGATTATTGCAATTAGATCTTGGACTCTGTCCAATGTCCAGTATGGCCACTATGGTGGCCATTTTGAAAAAATATTTGAATTTTTGTTTTTGCATTTCTGCATGTTTTAAGTGATTTCCAACAACAACAAAAAAATTTGTTAGAGAAAAAAAAACCCAGAAATTTTGCACCTTTTTTTTTCAAAAAAATTTCGATTTTTTTTTTTTTGGCATTTCTCCATGCGTGTCGATCTCGTTTAGTATATTCTATCATGGTACAGTAGAGTCTGATCCGTTTTGACCTACAATGAATAGGATATCAGGTTCACTTAAGTGACCCAACAGTATTTGCGGCGGAGGTTTTGCACTCCACTGAGTGCTCCCCCTCCAGTTCAGGGATGTATTGGGCCCGATTTGTTCTCATGGATCAGGCATTACGTGGCGGAGGTATGTGCTCCAATGAGTGCCCTTATAGTTTCACATGTAACAGTCCCATAAAATAGGTTCTTACGAATGTTTCTCTGAAGAAAGTCATTTGTACAATGGAATGTGGAATGGAAAAGCATTTCATCAATCAAAACAATTTCACGTGAAATTTATGATAATTGATATTGATTTGTAATTCTTTAATTGTTTGTAAATAAAGTAAAAAATAAATATAAAAATTACCCCCGGTTGTGGGTGACAGTCATCTCTGAAGCTCTGCAGATGTGGATCTCTGATCGGCATAGAATGGCTTCGATGTGGTGTTGTTTTTTTGACTGTATCACATCGACGATTTTTCCAACTTTGAAGACACGTGACTCGATAACCAGGACGAATTTCAAAAAACCAGCCTGACAAAATTTAGATATTGTTCCATATTATCAGAATCCTAAGGAATTTCGAAGATCGGATCATAAACGGTGGAGGAGATAGATTTTGAAAATGGCCGATTTTGCAATTTTGGAGTGACCTTGATGTTGACCATGACCTTCAATCGGGTCAAAGGTCATCCCGTTGTGCATCGCTCACTGACATCTACCCACATACCAAATATCAAGAAAATCGGAAGAAAAAAATGGGGACATACGGATGGACATTGAGACTGGTTTTATAAGGTCATCTCGTTTGAGATGACTCGTCGTGACATACCGACTCGTCCATGACATGGTAATGATTAGGATCCAAGCAAAAAAGTGGGGGGTGGAGAGGACAATCGATATGTTATACCCCCCTCATCAAAAAATTGGGAGCGACATGTCCCCCCCCCCATCCCATTGACATAAATATAATATATTACAGAGCTCAGTGGTTCCCCCATCTCAACCCCCCACCCATTGATTGCCATGGTCTTACCTGTACATTTTGGTGACACCAAGTCACACTGTTGACCAATGAGAACAGCTGGAAAAGCAACCACAGGGAATACCTCACATAGGAGTTTTGCCAAAGTCCAAGTCGAAGTAGTGTGGAAAACCATTCAAGGAAGGACATTTTCTGTTGAGAAATAAATCAAAACAGGAATGAGACTCTTCAAGGTAAAACGACATAAACCAGGTGTATCATGTACAATGGAAAAGGTGCAAAGGGATTTGTTTTTTGAATGAGACTCGTGGAAGAGCCAGGACTCGAACATTGAATGGATCATGACACAACAACATAAAGAGAGAAGTGGGGTGGAGGGGGGGAACACCGAAAGCAGAGAGAAAGGGGGGGGAACCGACAGCAGAGAGAGAGTGGGGGCACCGACAGCAGAGAGAGAGGGGAGGGGGACACCAACAGCAGGGAGAGAGAGAGGTGGAGGGGACACTGACAGCAGAGAGAGAGAGAGAGAGAGAGAGAGGAGAGAGAGAGAGAAAGAGAGAGAAAGGGGGAACACCGACAACAGAGAGAGAACTAGGCGGGAGGGGGGGGATACTGCAGTTGAGAGAGAGGTGGGGGACACCAACAGCAGAGAGAGAGGGAGGAGGGGACACTGACAGCAGGGAGAGAGGGGGGACACTGAAAGCAGAAAGTGAAGGAGGCAGGGGGGATACAGCAGTTGAGAGAGGGGGGAGACAACGACAGCAGAGAGAGAGAGAGAGACGGGGGACACGGACAGCAGAGAGGGGGGGATACTGACAGCAGAGAATGGGGGTACCGATAGCAAAGGGGAGGGGGACACCAACAGCTGAGCTGAAGGCCAAGCCAGGGGGAAATGGACAAATAATGGGTGGAGGGATGAATGTGTATACAAGATGGATACAGAAGGGAACTCTTAGGAGGGAAAACTGGAATTGTGGAAGGAGGGTTTGCGGTGGGGGTTAACGAGGGTTTCAACTCATAAATCAGACTGGTATCCATCCATGAGTGTAGTTTGCATATAAATACATACAAATAATAGAACGGACAGGACATGCTGGTCATTTTATAGTGGCACGCATAACTCGTGGTGGTCACCTTGGAGTGTGGAATCACGACTGTGACGTCAGTTTTGCACTGAAGATCTGAACTGTTTTTCATCCCAAAACATCCAATTTTAGTGATCGTGGCCTAACTATAAACCCTCACTGGTGTTGTGTACCACTCGTGATGTCAGATGGTAGAACCCTTGGAGTGTTTGTGTCATTTCATTCACTGTTCGTGAAATACTTCAACATGAACACTCCACTCATGGAGCATCGGGTATCAACAGAGTGATCCACAACGCCTGTTTGGGTTTTTCATATGTGTATAAATACAGTATATTTATAAATGTATATAGATATATGTGTGCGTATGAATATATACAATATACATTTTTAAAAATATGTTCAAATACATATATATATATATATATATATATATATATATATATATATATATATATATATATATATATGTAATGTGGTGAGGATGGTTGGGGTGGTTCATGCTCCGTCATTTGAGCGAGTGGTTCGTGCTCCGTCATCCTGAGTGAGTCGTTGGTGATGAGCACGATCCCGACTGAATGAGTAGTTCCAAGGTGTGTCGGGAGATGGATGATGTCGTGAAATGTTTGAAAGAGGTCTTCGAACAGAAAATGAAGGCAGCAACTCAAGTCTCCTTCATGAAGTTCTTCAAAAAAAAATCCTGTGAATCAGCCTCCATTTCATCTTCTGAACCTTCAACCTCAACTGGACAGGCTGCCACACTTGAATAAGGCTGCCATAGGCAATATTGTTGTGGGCCGGGGTTCGACGGCGATAAACGACCACGAGCTGGAGCAGTGGAGTCGTCTCCCACCGAACACCCAGAATTTAGGTTGTGACTCTCGGACAACTCCGAAAGTTCACGAGTCACTTCGAGGACCGTGGTCACCGATATTTTGACGGTGTGAGGGAGGGTCCACTTGTCTGATTCCAATTTACCTCAGTACTCTCGCCGTCCAACTACCGGGGAAACCACACCCTCGGCCGACTTTGTCCGAATCGAGTCGCCATCACCGACTCGGATCCGGCGTAACCGAGCGGAAGTTACCAAAGCCGCGCTGGACCAAATGACAACTTACCGGCCCAAACAGCTTCACTAATTCTCAAGTCTGAACCATGCTCGGTCAATCATAGAAAGGACAGAAATGAACTGGAAGATTTAAACAATTACTTTATTCACAGAAAATAAAAGACAAGAGAAGCGAGACTTGAAGCGAATATATAAGCAGGGAATATTTACAATGATGCAAATAAAAACACTTCAGCGATTCCGACTTAAAAGACGGGCCCAACACACTCAGACGCACACACAGAACAAAAGAAACCAGGATTTTATTGTTCCCCTCACAGCCGTGAGGAGAGACGAGCTGGAGGTCAGAGTAAAAGAGTACCTGCCATCGCAGGGAAGCGTGCTCGGAAATGCGGCACCTGGTGGCTAATGGTCATCGGGGCATGGTCCGGGAGCTCGTGCCAGGCTCGTAGTTTGGGACGGAACCCGCGTGGCGACTCGTCGGGGCACTCAAACTCTGATCCGTCCACGTGCAGACAAAACGGCCTTCTCCGTGCAGCCACGGACAAGGGCAAAACAACAACTACGGGTCCTTTCGTCCACTCTACTCCTGTCCACAGAACTCTTGTCCACTAAACTCTGCGCGACAACGACACATAACACACGACACACGACAACGACACACGACACACGACACACGACCTTCCGTCCACCCCACTCCCGTTTATCCACCACTCTTCTGGCACTGCTCGGGGGCGATGTCTCCTCCCACAAGGGGCGGGGCCTTGGCGAGAATCATCTCGCTGTCCGTCCCTCATTGGCCCACGGCCGCACCCTTCTGAGGCGGAGCCGTGGCCCCTGCTCGGAAGCCCCGAATATTCCTTGTGGCCACGTGGCCTCGCTCGCGCAGAGAGTAACAGGATCTGCCCTGAGAAAATCGTCGTACCAGAGGAGTTCGTCTGTGGGGATGGAGCGTGATGGGCTGGTTGGGTCCGCAGATGGGATGGTGGATGGAATAACCTAACTAAAGACGTCACAACGCCCGTTTTCGAGTCTCCCACAAGATAAAAAGGAAAGGGACCGATCTCACATGTGCTTACTGGAATAACTGACTTTGGGACCTGAATGTTGAGTGCGCATGGTTTCCAGATTCGTAACAATATGCAATGTATCCAACCCCAAGCATGACAACACTTCTGAAAAATTAATTCATTATTATGTTTTATTTGTTCTATGTTATATTTATGCATTGTTTGCTGCTTTTTTCCACATCCTCAATCCCTGACCACTCCTCACTCCCTCCTGCTTCCTCACTCCCTCTCCCTCCTCTCTCCTCTCCTCCCCTTCATACCCCCTCCCCAACCCCTTAATGTTCCCCAAGTGAACCGACAGGTTGTATTTACTCGTTCGATTATATATTTATTTATCTATATAGTTGTGTTTTTTCCTCAAGGTTGTCGTTTCGGTCAAAGTTGTTCGTCCGTGTTCGAGAAGTATGTAATGTTCACCAGCAAATGCGAGAAGACAGGACTCCCGGCTTAATGTTTGCCTGAAAGAAGGATGGTGATGATGATGATGATGATGGTGACGATGATGATGATGATGATGATGATGATGGTGATGAAGATGATGATGATGATGATGATGATGATGATGATGATGATGATGGTGATGATGATGATGATGATGGTGACGATGATGATGATGATGTAATCGGATCCTCTCCCCTGGGAATCGAACACAAACAAGATGGTGGGTAATCCACCACAACCATCATCACAACACCGCAGGCTCGTTACATTACAACAGACTTGGGAACAAAGTTACTTTGTCCTTGCGATTTAAGAACAGACTTGGAATTGAAACCGAGTTTTGGATTCGAACCAGTCACCGAACGGAGCCGCGCCAGGGTTTACCTCACCTGTTCGGTTTTCACAAAGAAAGAACAAACGAAGTGACCGAGGCGGTTTGTCCGGTCAAAAGAGCGGAAAAATCTTAAGGGAGGCATCGCTGTGAGGAGGTGATAAACGAGGTACAAAGGTGAAAACCCAGGAGATCCACCAAATCACGGGCAACCGTCTTCACGTTCCCACAACAATGGAGAGTTCACGCGTGGGAGGGACACTGTGACGTCACGTGAGCGAACAATGCTTGGTTGCCAAGCAACAGAAAAACATCAGTCGCTCACCGACTCTGGGAAAACTCACTTTTCCAGCACGATCGCATTAATATTTTGGATAATAATAATAATAATAATAATAATTTTATTAATCGAGCAATAGAGCATAAAATATTATTAATTATCCTGAACCCATGAATGAGAAGGAACTGATGTTAAACAAACACAGCTCCACACGCACAGATAGCCGGCTTTTCAAAGGTTAAAAGCATCAAGTGGATTTAAACACGTGTTTCCGAACAGAACCCAAGTAAAATTATATAATCCAGCAAAACAGGGTTTGTGTGTTCAGTTACCAAGCGGCTCGGTAGCGCTTGCCAAGCCAGCCGTGCCCGATCAACGGTTTCTCACGGAGTGCTTGCTTCAGTGCTTAAGCCACTTGGCGAGTGCTCTACAAGAAACTTTGTCACTGACCCCATCCTTGATGTCGTGACAAACCCAAATACAGGTGTAGTGTCACCTGTTTAATCATACAGAATGGGATCGCGCTCTTTCTATTAGTGATCTGATTTGTTGCGAGTGCAGGATTCGCACGTGCACAGTACACCGACATTTGGAGGATTTTTACTGAATGTCGACACATAAACCATTTCTTCGTTGTGTGAAGTCGAGAGGAAAACATTTTGGCGATAAATTTCCCAAAAAGTCATCAGAAACAATTTCACCAGAAACAAACGGAAAGATGACAACAAATAACCACGTCACGTGCATCCTTGAGGGGTGTACCAACATGGCGGCGGTGGTACGGATGTATCAACATGGCGGAGGTGGTACTGGTGTACCAACATGGCGGCGGTTCTACTGGTGTACCAACATGGCGGCGGTGGTACTGGTATACCAACATGGCGGCGGTGGTACTGGTGTACCAACATGGCGGCGGCGGTACGGGTGTCCCAACATGGCGGCGGCGGTACGGATGTATCAACATGGTGGCGGTGGTACTGGTGCATCAGCATGGCGGCAGTGGTACTGGTGTACCAACATGGCGGCGGTGGTACGGGTGTATCAACATGGCGGCGGCGGTACGGGTGTCCCAACATGGCGGCGGTGGTACGGGTGTACCAACATGGCGGCGGTGGTTGTCTGCCGAGACTGATTAATTTCATTTCTGTTTCAAAAGTTCCACCAATCAACACTGGGAGAGGAAAGCACTCAGATGATGTAAAAGAGAGAGAGTTGTAAGGAAGCAAGCGAGGCCTCGTGAATGACCCGAACCCCAACAAAGCACCACTTCAGGGACCAAATTCGGGACCACTCTTCATGGACGTCATTGTTATTCATTCACTCGCAGTTTCCCCACCGAGGAGGTGAAGGAGGTTATTTATGTTTTCTCCCCTTTCTGTCCTGTTTGTTTGTGTCCAGGATATCTCAAAAAGTTGTGGACGGATTCGGACGAAACTTGTTGGACCCGTTGGGTGTTCACGTCCTGAACCTTCGGTGGTGGAGGTAATAAATAATGGAGAAAGGATATGATAATGATTTTTATGTCACTGGTGACGAAGTTGCCGGTGACATCATGTTCTCCCATTGTCCGAACGTCCGCACGTGTTAATTTTCTGTTTTCTCTCCAACCAACTGTTACAATGTTTCTTCTCTCCATTCTCTTAATTCACCTTTATCACATCCATCAAGAAATGTCTTTAATCGCATAAATGACCGAAAAATTAAAATAAAGCAAGTTGCTTTGAGTTCACAATCCATCAACCATTCTTTTTTTCTAACTTCAGGGTCAACTCATCCCTCTCAACCCTTCCTCTCAACCCTCCCTCTCAACTCACCCCTCTCAACTCACCCCTCTCAACCCTCCCTCTCAACTCACCCCTCTCAACTCACCCCTCTCAACCCTCCCTCTCACCTCACACCTCTCAACCCTCCCCTCAACTCACCCCTCTCAATCCTCCCCTCTCAACCCTCCCCTCTCAATCCTCCCCTCTCAACCCTCCCTCTCAACCCTCCCTCTCAACTCACCCCTCTCAACCCTCCCTCTCAACTCACCCCTCTCAACTCACTCCTCTCAACCCTCCCTCTCAACTCACCCTCTCAACTCATCCCTCTCAACCCTCCCTCTCAACCCTCCCCTCTCAATCCTCCCCTCTCAACTCACCCCTCTCAACTCACCCTCTCAACTCATCCCTCTCAACCCTCCCTCTCAACCCTCCCCTCTCAATCCTCCCCTCTCAACTCACCCCTCTCAACCCTCCCTCTCAACCCTCACTCTCAACTCACCCCTCTCAACTCACTCCTCTCAATCCTCCCTCTCAACTCACCCTCTCAACCCTCCCTCTCAACTCACCCGTCTCAACCCTCCCTCTCAAATCACCCTCTCAACCCGCCCTCTCAACTCACCCCTCTCAACCCTCCCTCTCAAAGCAACCATCAAACTCTTCTCCCTCAACTGTCCCCATTCACCCTTCTCAAAGTTGCCCCCCTCCCCACTTTCATCCACAAAGCTGCCTCCTCCCCCTGCCCTCTTTTTGATTTGAGGATTTGAGTTGGTCGAACGATGATCTCATCACTCCACCTCCTCAAAATCCTCAACTGCCTTCTACCCCTCTCTTGCCCCTCATCTCCCCCAGCACCACAGAGCCTTTTCTCCTCCTCATCCGGCCCCTCCCCTGGCTATTCTGCAATCCCTCACACTCTTTCAACAACTCTCCTTACCCCCCTCCTCCTTTGTCCGACCCTCCCCCTCCCCTCCCATCTCCTGCTCCCAAAGCCTCCTCTCCTCCCTCTTCATTTAAAGTGTCGACCTCAAATATCCGGGGCCTTCACTCAAACCTCACAGATCTTTCCACAAAGGTTGCCACTGACAAACCAGACATAATCTGCTTCATAGAAACTTTCCTCCTCCTCCCCCTCCTCCTCTGACTCCCTGGTATCTCTCTCTGGTTACTCCCTCCTCCGGTATGACAGACCTGAGCCTCGTCCTGGTGGAGGAGTTGGACCCTCGTCCTCGTAAGTCTGCGATTTGTCCCCACCATATTTCCGCAGGGCGCTCAAGGTCCGCCAACAACCCCCTTCTGGTAAAACTACCAAAATCACTAATCACTGCTCACCTTCACTCTTTCATTCCTCTTTTTTCCCACCTTTGGAATAAACTTCCTCACTCTGTTCAATCCCATCCTTCCCACCAGGCTTTCAAAACAGCTGTTCACCACCACCTCTGATCGTCCCCCATCCAAATCCTCAATATTTTCTACCCCCGTTAATCCACCCCAAACCCACCTCCTTCAAATTCCCTGCTTTCCTTCTTGAAAGTCCCTGTAATGTCCATCTTGTATACCCAGTGTTCCTCGCCCCATCCCTCTTCCTTCCACAGATCTCCTGATGTCTCTGTTCCCCAAAGTTTTGTCCTTCCCACTCCCACCCCTCGTCTCATGCCCCCTTTGCTGTGCGTTGTGTGTGAGCTCTCATACGAGCCTCGACAAGGGATACAATCAATCAATCAATCAATCAATCAATCAATCAATCAATCAATAAATAAATAAATAAATAAATAAATAAATAAATAAATAAATAAATAAATCGCTTATCAGATTGACACGAAATTTTCACCACAGGTGGGACTACTCATGTGGAATGTTTTTAATGACAATTATGACGTCATAGGTCATGGTGTGTTGCAACTATGTTGGAAAAAAAGGAAAAACTTTGGATCCCTGTATCTCCGAAACCAGACCATGGAAAATAATTGAAACTTGGCAAGTGTGAAGAACTCATGGGAAACAAGTTTGATGTTTTTTTGATGACATCATTGGTGGCTTCGTTGTGACATCATAATTGCATATGTCCAACGCTTTATCCGATCAATGTGAAAACTTTTGAGGGTCATCTCGGGCGAAATTGTATGGGGGGGTGGAATAAATTGATGATGTCATTGGTGACGTGGTTCGGCAGTCATATTGTTTTTAACATACAAACCGTCAAAAATCTTCTCTGAAACAGCTGAACAGATCGAGGTGAAACTTTACAGGTATGATCGCCCGTGCATGAGGAACAAAAAGTTCTCCAGTTATGACGTCATTGGTCAAATGGTTTGGCAGCCATATTGGATTTACCCTCAAATCTTTAAATATCCTCTCCAGCACAGGTTGACAGATGGTGGGGAATCTTCAACCACATGTTCCCCAAGCCTTGTGGATACCAGTGTTTACGAATAATTAATAGGTCACATGGTATGGCAGCCATATTGGACTGAAGGAAAATCTTTGAAAAATTATTTCTCTTGAACATCTTCATAAATCAAAATGAAACCTCACAATTATGATCAAGTCGTCATGTAGAATACGTGTTTTAAATTTAAACCTGATCGGATGTACGGTCTGGCAGCCAGGATTATGAAATATTTTGAATCTGGGTTCTGTGATTTAAATCAAACTAGTCTCGTGCTGTCATCGGTGGGCTTCATTATGACGTCATCATTTCATACGTCGAATGCTTTATCCGATCAGTATGAAAATTTTAGAGGTTCATCTCTGGCTAAATTGTATCGAGGGTGGGGCAATTGATGATGTCATCAGTCATGTGGTTCGGCAGCCCTATTTTCCTGAACATACAAACCGTCAAAAAATCTTCTCCGAAACGGCTGAACAGATTGAGGCAAAATTTACAGGTATGATTGCCGATCCCTGAGGAACAGAGTTCTCAACGTATGGTGTCAAAGGTCACATGGGTGGGAAGCTATGACTTTTTACAGCGCGTGTGCTGTATACAATTGCACTGAGTTTGAAATGTCCCCGCTGGCGTCTACCACGTCTCCCACGTCTCCGGTGTCGCCCGTGTCCCCCCCCCCCACGTGCCTCAAGACAGCCATGACGGCCGTCCAGTAGATGCAGTGCGTAACCTCGACGGAAATGGCGACAATTGACGGAAATACCCGAGTATTTCAATGGAAATTTGTGAAACTAATGTGTTATATTTGTGAAAATCATTTAATTTATTGCTTCACGGAAAAAAACGAAGAAACGCGCCCCTCATGTACTAACGAACGAAAGACGTCATTTCCGCCCACCATGGCATTTCGCGCCGAAAGACGTCACTTCTGCCCACCATCGCATTTCGCGCCGATCGTCGAATGCTGAAAGCTAAGTTATTCTTATGCTATCATTCTTTTGCGGTCCCCTGCCACGCTGTATAGAACGATTTCATTCCTTCTGTTATATATAAAGGTGCTTATCACAATAATAACAAGATTTTTACATTTCAAATATTAAGTACGCTTTTTAATTGTTTTTCAACTGAAAAAGCATAAATTGCATATTTTAACATTAGTGTACTCATTTACTTCACCACACGTGCTGTATTGAAGGATTTCACTTGTTTAAAGAGTAAACATTTTGAAATCGTCTTCTCCAAAATGGCTTCAGAGATAAAGAGGAATCTTCACCCACATGTTCCTCTCGTCTTGGGGATACCACGGTGTTCACAAATAATTAATTGGTCACATGGTCTGGCAGCCATATTGGTTTTGAACAAAAAACTTTTTAAAAGCCTTTCTCTTGAACTGCTTCATCCAACGACATGAAACGTCACAGTTATGATCTAGTAGTCATGTGGAATATAGATCTGGATGAAACTTGGTGGACAGGTTGGGTGTGTGGCAAGGATGGATTGATTCCAATTTGGTGAAGATCTGAATCTGGATCTGGATGCGAGAGTTATTTAATTTTTGAAGTGATTCTTTACTACTGAGAGGTCGGGCCAAAAACGATATAGTACTGTCTGTATGGCATATTTACCTTCCCATTCTGCGAAAGGTTATGTTTTGGTCGGTGTGTATTTATTTATTTATTTATTTATTTGTAATCTTGTGATTCGTATAACTCAAAATGTAAAATGTATTGCATGAAATTTGGTGGGATGATTGGGTATTAGCCAGGAAGCATTCGATTAGATTTTGGGATCGTTCGGGTCAAAGGTCAAGGTCACGAAAAGGTCAAAATCGTCTTTTTACGATAACACGGTCAATTTTCATTCAATTTGCATGCAACGAACGCCAAAATGTTCAGAATTCAACGCCTCATCTTGTGATATGCAATATGACACAATGACGCCCATACTCCTGTTACCGGTTAGGGGTCAAAGGTCAGGGGGGTCACGACCTTGAAAAATATGCGGTTTTCGGCATAACTCAGTCAATTCTTATTCGATTTGCATGAAACCAGCATCAAACGAGATTACCTTCTCTTGTTGAAACGTTGTATTCACCGAGCTTGCAAGTGAAGACTCGCCAAAACGACGTGAGTTGATTGTTGTTTAGACCGTAGCCCCCGAAAGTCGGGGGGGGGGGTCATGACATTATAGATATGTGGTTTGTGTCATAAGACCATTCATATGAAACCAGTTCCCCACACTCATACCAAGAACAAAAAAGTAGTGGCGGCGAAGGTATGCGCTCTACGAGTGCCCGTTCTAGTTTATTTATTTATTTATTTGTAATCTTGTGATTCGTATAACTCAAAAAGTATTAAACCGAATTGCATGAAATTTGGTGGGATGATTGGTTATTAGCCACGAAGCATTCGATTAGATTTTGGGATCGTTTGGGTCAAAGGTCAAGGTCAAGGTCACGAAATGGTCAAAATCGTCTTTTTACGATAACACGGTCAATTTTTATTCAATTTGCATGCAACTCATGCCAAAATGTTCAGAATTCAACACCTCATCTTGTGATATGCAATATGACACAATGACGCCCATACTCTTGTTACCGGTTAGGGGTCAAAGGTCAGGGGGGTCACGACCTTGAAAAATATGCGGTTTTTGTCACAACGCGGTCAATTCTTGTCCGCTTTGCATGAACCCAGCACCAAAATGTTCAGAATTTAATGCCCAATCTTGTGACACAATGATATCGTAACACATGTCACTGGTTGGGGTAAAATGTCGGGGGGGGGGGTCAGGCCCTTGAAAAATATGCGGTTTTCGGCATAACTCAGTCAATTCTTATTCGATTTGCATGAAACCAGCATCAAACGAGATTACCTTCTCTTGTTGAAACGTTGTATTCACCGAGCTTGCGAGTGAAGACTCGCCAAAACGACGTGAGTTGATTGTTGTTTAGTCCGTAGCCCCCGAAAGTCGGGGGGGGGTCATGACATTATAGATATGTGGTTTGTGTCATAAGACCATTCATATGAAACCAGTTCCCCACACTCATACCAAGAACAAAAAAAAGTAGTGGCGGCGAAGTTATGCGCTCTTTGAGTGCCCGTTCTAGTTCAAAAATGTATGGGGCCCGATATGTTCTCGTGGATCAGGCATTATGTGGCAGACGAATGCGCTCTCCCGAGTGCCCTTCAAATTATTATTGTTATTATTATTATGATTATCTGGAATCCATGAATGAAAGGGAAGCGAGATTGATTTAAAAGCTACAAATGCACATATAGCCAGCTTTAGCTTGGCATCAGGTGGGTTTAAACATTCGTTTCCACCAAAAATAGACTGTAATTAGTTTTAAGGGCAAATGAAAAAGAGAAAACTGAAGACAAATTAAATAATTCAGCAACAACAGATGAAATGACAGACTGTGGTCTGCTCAGTGTCTCGAGAAAACTTTCGCACTACCCAGCCGAAACCGATGCAGGTTAGTCTCTGATGGTGATGACATGATCTTCTCACGGGACGTTGTGGACAATATGGCGAGGCTGAGGAATTCTAATGACTCTCCCACTTCCAGTTTCTGTTCATAGTTGTGGATTAGACAGTTTCATTGTGTGTTAAACTGCATTTAGGAAAGAGTTTTGGCAAATGCTCGTGATTGGCAAGTAGTGATGAGGAGGAACGAAACAATCCCCACCAAAGGGTAACTGACTTTTCCTTCAATATATTTTCCCTTCTCTCTCTTCGCAGAGCGCCAATGCTGCTGAAGCAGCTTCCTGAGCAAGGGTTATACTGGGTGGTTTGCCATTGCCTTCCCAGTGGAAGTTAAGCCAGTAATTTGTTTCTTTACGGTGCCCGCGATAGCTCTCCTTCCATTCGTGAAAGACACCATGGGATCTTTCATGTCCACTGATGAATGCTGGCAGAAGGAATTCCCATTTAATGTCCATCCGAAGGACAGCACACTCATAGTTGAATCAACCTGTCTGTGAAACAACGGCGAACGTGCGCACCTCAAGGTCATCCTGCCAGCCCCTTTAAGTCAGGTCAGGTCAGGTATGGGAGCATGCGCCAAAGCAGCGCGTCACTTACGTCTACTTTCCACCGGTACTCCAGGGGCCTCCATCTGGCCATCCCCCAGGCAGATGCCTGGCCCATCCCCATCTCCTTGAGATGCCGATTTAAGTCCCACCTCCAAAAAAAACAAAGTTATCCTCCATAAGGTGATTCGACCGAAAACCATAACCAAACTTAGTGGTGTAATAGTTAGAGGACCCACTCCTAAGTCTGACAGTTTTGTGGTTCAAACCCATCCGAGTCAAACCAAACACTTCCATGCTTGACACAAGCACTTTTTGCACCTCCCTGTACTTCCCTCTTCCTTCCCCTCCCCCCACCCCAATCCCCAATTTTACCCTCCTCCTCTCAGCAACTCTTTACCCCCCCCCCTCACTCAATGCCTGATCACCAATTTCAAAAATAGTGGGAGCATGCACAATTGCAACCTCCAAAAACCTCTTGTGTCTGTGGTGTCTTCTCAAGACACTCCATATAATGAAGCAAAACAGGAAAAAGAGGAGGGAAGAGAGGAGAAAACGCTGAAACTAGCCATGAAGATGGTTGGATTGGTGAGTGAAAGGTTAATGGGGGTAATAAAGGTGATCGATCAAAATATCGTTTGAGAAGGAGTTGGTGGTACGGTGCTTGCTTGAACCCCCAGAGAGAAGACAGAACAGCCTCTGGAAAGTGCTTTCAAAGACAGGAGACACGAACCTGGATTTGGGAAGTTTAACATGCAGGGTTTACTGGAATAGCGTGTGCATCCTGCTGTAAATTGTGAGGGTCAGTGGATTGAGGGTGCAGAGAGAACAATGTTGGAGAACAGAAAGAAGAAAACAGAATCCACCAACCTGCCTATGATGTGACAGCAACAGGCCCTGTCACTCAGTGTCATCATGGGAGATTAACATAAAAATGAGAGCTTTTGACTCCATAGAATCCAAGAGACAGATGTGATTCTGGGCTGCCAACCCACAGGGGAGAGCAGAGTACCATTGAGCTGAGCACGAGGGCCTTGAAGATTGAGTAGTTTTCAAAGAAACCTGGATCGACAGAGGTTGCCCAATGTGTGGTTGGCTTTGGAGCTCAGCTTTGCTGTCTGGTGAGCCCAGGAAAGATCATGGCTGATGGTGAGGCCCAGAAGTTCAAGAGATTCGATCTCTTCCAGTGGATGACCAAGGAAATAGCTGGGCTCGCTTGACATTCCTTCTGGAGTAAAAGGGTCAGAATATGACATTTTCCAGGATTGAAGGATATGCTGTATTTACTATTTCCAGATCAGAGAAAGAGAGAGACAGAGACAGAGACAGAGACAGAGACAGACAGAGAGAGATAGAGAGTCACAGCTGCATCTGCCTAACAGAGGGATGGGGGTACTGCTTGACAATGTGGAGTCATCTGCAAAAAGGAAAAGGTTTCCCAGAGCATCAGAGAGGTCATTTATATCCACAAGGATGAAGAATAAGCCTGATGTGGGCTTAACGGTTAAAGTGGCTGGCTTAAAATCTTCGAGTCTTGAGTTTGAGCCCTTGTCCTGGCATTTAAAAAACACCTGGTGGGTTGATTCAGCCTGTCACCCTTCCGACGTCCGCAAAATAAGTACCAGCTCATTGGTAACAAGGGCACTGCATCAGCGGCACAGCCATGCTTCCAGAAAATGATGCAACCTGCAGCCACAGGCTGCATACGAAACAATAACGATGAAGAATGGATCCAAAGCACAATTTTGGGGAACTCCAGCTTCCATTGGGAGAGGGGAGAAGAGGGTTCGTTGAATGCATCAGTAGAAGTCATCTGTGACCTGCTGCAGGTGCCATGTGAACATGTACTCACCTGTTTCATGGTAGGGTTGTCGGCAACTAAACCGTCTCCACCACCTAGTTTCCTGGTGAGGAGGGTGTACGATATGGATACCCAGCAGTATTAAAAACACATCCTGTCAAAGGGCGGAGAAGCTCCAAGTGAGCCAACGGCCATCCATAATCTAGTGCCCAACTGTGTTTGCGGATGTCCTCCTGCTGTTGGGTTACTCTTTTTTTCGGAGTTTGGTGGCAGGATTTGTACTCCCGCCACCATAAACCCTTTATTTGGCAAAGCATACTAAAAAAATCGAAAAACTCACTCTGTGGGAATACCTCCTGTTTAGCTGCCCTCTTCAGGGCAGCTCACCGGATGACAGGATTGGGGCAAAGCTTTTTGGGACCTCCACTTTTTGATGATAGGAGGAAAACCATGGGGTAACCTTCCTGGGGTCAGATTGCAGTATTGTGTGTCGGGGTGGCGATGAGGTATCATCCAACAGACGGCGGTCTCCTGGGGTTAACCTGAGGCGGTCTCTTCGGGTGGGTGCCTGGAATGTCCCATCCCAAACAGAGGATGATCACCTGTCTATGTTATCATCTGACCTCAAGTGTTTTGACATCGGTATTGCAGTACTGTCTAAGGTTCGGAGACCAGATTGCAGTGTAATCACTTTAATTAGACTTTTGAACATCAAAACGAAACATGTTGCAAATGAAAGTCGAGTGAATAACAATATAGAATATGTCACTTAAGAACGCAATCAGGTCAGCCTAAGTACCTTAAGAATCAATTAAAGTGGTTAATGCTAACCAATGGTAACTTTACTGTATCTTTAACTGTGTGTTGCTCGGCGCAACCCCATTGTTGAATGCCCAGCAGAAAACGAAACTACTTCCTTTTTTTACAACCGCGTAGTTTCCAACCCAAACCGAAACTAAACATTGGTGGCGGCACCAAAACTTTTTAGGTCTGGTACATCGCTGAGATGGCAGGTTCTGCCAGAGAACCACCTCAAATGAACATGTGTTTTTGTCGATTCTGGTGACTTCCGAGGGTGCAGCGCACTGCAGACTACGATTCTCCAGCCATCGACTCTCCAAATCGTAATGGAATCAGACGAAGGAGGTGAGTACTTTGGTGTGTTCATCGATAATGTACGTGATGACATTTGAATGGAAATTTCCAAATGCAAAGTTTCAGGCCATGAGATGATGCATATTCATCATCTTAAATTCCTCCACAATGTGACACTTTTAGCTCATTAGACATTCGATGTATCGCTCCACTATAGTATGCAAAATTGATAGAAATTCAGGCAGCGATGTCAACATTTTTCAGACGTGGAGATGATCTCATCACATGATCAGGAGAGCGATCATTCGATTGAACCATGGATGACGATTGAACCATGGATGACAACCGCAGCCCTTGAAGGAAAAGTAACATCTGATGTTCCATCCACAGTCGATGTCTGTGTGATTGATGGTAATTTCCTATTGCATGCATTACCACCCAATCTACCAAGGACCTATGGAGGCCTTGCTCGTAGCATCCTGATAGGGGCTGCAGCCCTGAGTCAAGGTCGCATTGACATCTTATTCGATACGTACGATACTCCATCAATCAAAGATGTGGAGAGGATAAACAGAGGTACCTCAGAAGGAACATATAACATTACAGGCCCTGAGCAAGCAAGACCGAAACTCAAGGAAGCTTTGAAGTCAACTTCGTTCAAGCGCCAACTGCCCTTGTTCCAAGCACGTGAATGGGGAAAAGCTGAGTATCGATCTATAATTGGTGAGTGTGACTTGATTGTTGGCATCAACGACAGATGTGTTCATAAAGCCAGCCGAAATGGCCAAGTCGTGCAAGAAGACGTCGATTCCTTCAAGAGCAATCATCATGAGGCTGATACCCGTATCATTCTCCACATTGCTGCCATGTCAGCTCAAGGAATCTCAGGTGATATCATCGTAAGAGCTTCTGATACAGACATCTGTGTAATCCTCCTGCATCATTGCCAAAAGTTTGCGGCAAGAATATGGATGGATACAGAAACAGGGAAGAATCGGCGATACATCAATATATCGACCATAGCACACCAAATAGGACCAGAGATGTGTGCTGCACTTCCTGCCTTACACGCCTTTACCGGATGTGATTATAATTCAGCATTTGTAAGGATGAGGAAGATACGTCCTGCATCAAACGTGGAGAAGAGTGAACAATTCAAAGAAGCATTCTTGAGTTTGTCCCGTGATGGTGGATGTAATGCATCTACTGTACAGGCGATCAAAGCGTTTACGTGTCCCATGTACGGATACAAGACGGCCACATTTTTGAACCGCGTACGGTATCAAGCGTTCGAAAAGGTTTCCAGTCAAGAACATCATCCTCAGAATTGGTGCATTCCACACCATATGCAACCTGCTCTTGACCATTGGAAAGAGGTTCCAAGATGCCGGTTTGAGGGACTTGTGCGTCGAGTCAGGCGTGATTGCCGAGGGTTCCATAGCTGGGCTGATGGAAGGCCGCAAGTACAACTGTGGTGTGAGGCTCCACAAGCTTGTGTATGAAGCTGGTTGTGTGGCCTGGAAAGGATTCCTCCCATGGCTCGAGGAGAACCACATTGCAGACCTGCGCCACCTGGAAGAAACCCTGACCAGCATCAGCAACTTCTGTGATAACATCTGTCAGATGTCGTTCAAGAAGGTGCTGGAGAATACCTCATGCGTCAGCACCATGGAGCTATTCCAAGTCTACCTCAACTACCTCAGGGATGGGAATGGCGATCTCTCAGCATTCTGGATGTCGTATGTCGACATGGTGGAGATCATGCTGGCACTCCTTCGAGCATCCAGAGAAGGGGACTGGATGTTACACCGAGCATCCATCCGAGAGATGATTCCATGGTGCTTTGCCTATGACAAGCTGAATTACGCCCGATTCCTACCCGACGACTACGCACAGATGTCCCGACTGCCGCTCGACCACCCCGAAGTCCATACGCACTTCATGGAAGGTGGCTTCTCGGTTCAGATCGGCACCATGAACCCATTCGGACGGATTCCCATGGATCAGACGATCGAGGAGACTGTCAACAAAGATGCACAGACACCTGGAGGAACGAAAGGATTCAGCCTGAATCCAGGAGCTGTGACCCAATACTATCTGACGTCAGATTACCACAGTATGTACCTTGGGCACCTGAGGGATATGGTAGGTCGAAGTCACTCCCAGCTGAACCATCCAGATCTGCAGTTACCTAGGATCCGGAGGGATGAGTCTGACATCCAATCCTTGGTGGATCTCATGGAGAACAGCTGGCTGGATCCACTGCATCGTGATCAAGCACAGTTTGTCAGCTTGTTGACCGCTACTGTTGCTCCTCCTGATGTTGCCAATGACCTCCTCGCAGCTCGCACGGTAGGAGAGGAGGCATACCAGGATTTCAAGAAGAAACGCCTGGAGACAAATCCACCAATTGCACAGTTCAATGACAAGATGACAAAAAGGAACTTGAAAACATTCACCCACATCCGGAAGAAACCAACCAGCAAAGTGCAGGCCAAAGAAATTGTTCTCAAGGCTGACAGGAACCTGTTTGGGCACATGATCCTCGTTGCTCAGAGTCGAGATCTGCACATAAGAGATGTCTTGGCGCACCCCCTGGGGCCCTTGCCACGGTCATTTGCTAATTGCGATGGATCTCTGCGGAAGACGAACAAAGCAACCCTTGCCAGAGAGCTGGAAAAGAGTGTTTCTCCCGCTGAAGTTATTGCAGAGCCATCAGCAACTGTCATTGAGGGCGTGAGCCTGGTACAGAAGATGAAAGGGAATGACAAGACGTTTTCACAGTTGGCTGAAGCGATACTGTCAACGGCTCTTCATGATGGAGCCCAGAGTAAACGCATTGATATTGTCTTCGATGTTTACCGAGAGACGTCCTTCAAAGACGCAGAGAGTTGCAACAGAGGTGCAAGCACAGCAATCCAGTTCAGGAGCATCGCACCGGGCCACAACATTCAGCAGTGGAGGAAACTGCTCTGCAGCTCTTCCAACAAGGCAAGTCTAATCAAGTTCCTGGGAGAGGAGTGGAAAGAACCAAAAAGCAGGGAGAAAGTGAAGGAAAAGTTGCTCTATGTAACCTGCGAGGTCTGCTACAAGCTCACCAAGGACCACTGGGAGGAAGTGGTAGAGCTGAAGTCCACGCAGGAGGAAGCAGACACCTGAATGCTTCTGCAGGCTCTCCATGCAGCAGAGGCTGGGTACAAGGCTGTGGTGATCACTGCGAAGATACAGATGTCCTCGTGCTGTGTCTTGACCTCAATAAGGACATCCCATGCCCCGTGTATCAGAAGTGTGGTACGCAAACCCGCACACGGTTCCTAGACATTGACAAGCTTGCTAGATCGATGGGAGACAGTGTCTGTGATGCCCTGGTTGGACTGCACCTGTTCTCCGGTTGTGATACAGTCAGTGCCTTTGCAGGCCGGGGAAAGATGGGTGCCTTGAAGCAAATGAAGTCGGATAAGACCTCCCAAGAGGCCTTCAGTCAGCTCGGTCATTCATGGGAAGTATCCACCGAGCTCTTTCAGAAGCTACAAGAGGTCACCTCCCACATGTACGTGCCGTCTACCAACACCACGAAAGTCAATGAACTCCGACATCAACTCTTCCGTGCCAGACGGGGAGAGATAGAGTCCAGTCAGCTTCCACCATGTGAAGACTGCCTCTTCATGCACGTCCTCCATGTAAACTACCAGGCTGATATTTGGAGGCACTGTCTGCAATGCCAACCCTATGTTCCAAGTGCCAAGGGTTGTGGATGGACCAATGATGATGACGGGAAGCTAGCCATCGAGTGGATGCAGGGTTCTCCAACACCGGATGCAGTGTTGCAACTGTTTTCCTGCAAGTGTGGACGGTCGTGCAAACTCCCAGACTGCACGTGCCTTGCCAATAAGCTGAAGTGCACTGATATGTGCAAGTTGCGAACCTGCAGCAACCAGCCCGCTGATGTTGAGGAAGAGGTTGTAGACCTCGAGGACTCTGATGCTGATAACAGTGATGAAGTCTCGACTACTGATCCATGATGTGAATGTTTTGGCACAATCACAAGGACATTCATGGCTACAAATATGCATGAGTAAAACATAGTACATGAACATGCCACAGTAGCGTGGTGAAATTTGGGTTATCCGTAAATTTCACATTTTGGACGCTTGTTGGAACGAGGGTAGGGGAAGGGCAATTCCTTTAACTGTGGTAAAAAACTTGTAAAATGTTCATAAATGTTTTCCTCATACAACATGTGCATGTTGTAGGCTACTGCGGATCAGTAGCACTACCCAGGGAACTTGTATGACAATATTATAAATTAAAATGGACTGAAAATCACTAATCAGCAACATTTTGATAGGCCCTATTGTTCGCCCTTTTCTGCCATAAAACAAATTCTGCCTTCAGAAATGACAGAAAGGATTATTCGGATGGTATAAATAAAGCATTTCAGACATGGCTTTGTGGTTTGCAGTTAATTCTCGCCCCATCTGGAAACAGCAATTGCATCATTCGTGAATTTTTCTGAGTTTGCCTTTTCGCTTTCATCATGCGGAGGGTGGGTACATTCCAGAGATGATAACGACCAATAAGCTGCCAGTCTGCAATGGTTATCACATCAAAATATGATGTCTCGTTCACCATCAGAGCATGTGTAAGCAATTTCTGTCTCCAGCTGCTTTACTTCATCGTAACTAATGCAATGGTCAGTACTGATTTGGATCCCGTCAGAGTTCCCGCACCCAATCCAAGTGCTTGATGTTTCCACGGACGAACCGAACTCCTGGTTCAGTTAAACACAGCATCCGACACACAGTCAACAGTTCTCCTGTCTGTCACATCTCTGGATTCAGAATTCTCTGTTTCTGCCAGCAGTCCGTCGATAAGCCTACGGAAGAACAGAAGAACCAGAGGAGGGATGTTAGGTGAGCTCTCCTTCAGGCTTTGAATTTAAGTAGGTGACGGGGTCTTTGATTGAAGCATCGCGAGGATCTCTGCAAGTAACGCCATTGCTGCACATCTGATTTCAACAACTCTGGGACTGGATTCATTGAGAATGGCATTGGCTTTGTTAGGGGTTAATGAGCAATGGAAGACAAATATACCAGATTTGTGAGATTGTTTGTCAACGAGATTTCCCGTGAAATGTTGCTTTGCCTTAGATATCAGGCTCTGCACACTGTACTGATGTATATCATCTTGCATCCTCCCTTAAATAGTCACGCCGACAATAATTTTGATAGTTCACCTCCTTTGCTGTCAAGTCAGGCCCAAGTGCAAGAATTCGCACGTCATTCTTGTTCTTGGCTGCAAGCATAATCGCCTGGCTCCCTTCGTTCGTGACACATCATCATCGCTTTTCATCTTTTTCCTCTTCGTTGTCTTCACGCAGAAAATGCACTGTTTCAAGAACACCTCTCTGATTTGTGGAAGAGAGACCTGAACCAGAGCGAGTGGTCTTGCTTGGTGTGTCCGTCTGCACTGATTCGGGTATTGAAGGTCGCTTGACGGCACAGTAACGACTGATGCATTGCGAATGATACAAGTGTGATTCCAGTTCCTCGGTACTGCTTCTATATTCTGTGGCGCCAGCAAAGGAATCTTGTATGAGAGCCTTGTGACATCCAGCTGCATTTTTCACTGTTTCCAAAGTTCCTTTTTTGAAAACTTTTAGCTCTGAGCTTCCTTCTTTCTTTTTACAAATGATGCAATATGGGCTGACATGCTCCACATCCTGTCCATGGAACAGGAACAATAACTATTGTGATACAGGTCACGCTGATCGAATCATTCAATTAAAATTCAGAATATTTCACTCACATTCCATCATGAAACAGCTTCCATGTTTCACAGAATGATGAATATCATCCCCACTTTCTCATCCTCATCATTTTGAATATCGCTAGGTCTACCATGGAAAATTGAAAAAGAAAGAACAAACACAAAATGAAAGCATGTTCCTCACAATGCCACACTGGAGGTGCTTCGATGATAAGACTGACTGAGACGTATACAGACTTGCACACAGGCGTCATTTGTTACACTGCGATAGTAGAACACGACGCTAGTAGTGCAGGTCTACACATGTGGGTCACAGACGCACTCGGCCCATGAGTGAAACAATACCAAACCCTAACCCTAACCCAAACCCTAACAATACATTTCTGTGTACAGTCTATCATAGGTCAAGCTAAATATCGATACTATAAGATATAAAATCTCACATGGCATTGACGACCTTGAAAATAGTTAAGCCATTATTTCATATTCGACAATACTATACTTTATGGCTTGAGTTTTGATGGCTTACTTTTTGAGCAAACGGACTTTCAAATTTGTACTTCAGTATACTACGGTTGGATGACGTCACGTATAGGCATTACTGTCAAGGTCAAGGCCGCTCCCAAATTTCCTGTCTTTGGTCATTTGTCATTGAAGGGAACTCAACGGAAGATTTGAGAGTGATTTTCCCCTTTCCGTCTTTTACATCGACAAATGTCATTTTTTTGCACCTTACCAGGGGTTATAGGGGTCAAAGCCGCACTTCCGCCCAGGCAGCAATCGATATCTCACATATCTGGGGTCGTTACCTCACGTTCGTGAGGTCAAACCTTTTGCATGAATGAATCGTCTGGGCTCCCGGTCTACTCCCTGGAGTCAATTCTGTCCAACGTATGATTTCCTTTTTAAACAGTCACGACTGTTGTAACTCAAAACTGAAAGAGATTTGGTCGAAACCCAATGTCCACATGACAATTGATGCCAATCACGTCTCCCACAGACTAACAGATCCGAGCCATCTTGACTTGATAAGCCTCGAGCTGGGCCGCAATGATCTTTAGCTAATAAAGGTGCTGAAATGAATCTTTACGTATGAATGATGTCTTGTCCGATTTTTCTACCAAAAAAAAAACAACAACATAAAATAAAATAAAAATCGCACAGCCATTTTTTGTCTGATTTTCAAGCCATCAGATTATATGTGGATTGTTTATAACATATCTTGGGGCCTCATGTGTGATTTTTCCCGGCCATGGCTTCAAGTGTGACATGCGATATGTCCCCTGGCATTCTTAGACCAAAATTGTGACATTTATTTGATATATAACCCCATTCCTAATGGTTGCTGACATTATTTAATACTTACCTGAGGGAAATTTGATTACAATTAGACACACTTACACATTGGGCGGTGTATAGGCTAAGAGTCGCTGCTCCATTCACCTACTGAAAATAAAAATTATTATAACCAGTGGCCGACTTCTCGTGAAAGTAATGAAAAGATTTCTCCAAATATCCCGATCCTGCACTGCTTTTTCTCCCCCTCCCCCTCCCCCACTTCCCAAAGCTTTGGCAGAGACACCTTTGCTGCAGTTGTTCCCACATCTGGCTCTTCCTCTTCTTCCCGACACAGCTGGATGACTTATTCAGATTTTCGTTTTCTGCGTGCATGATGTGTCCAACCAATGTATGACAGTTCTTGTTTGAGCACCAGTGCTAACAATGAACATGGTATGGCATCATAATATTGTTATGTTTGAGGGGGGGGGGTATGCATTCAAAGGGTAATTAGGATGTTTAATTAGGTATGCCATGCTGTTCGAGTTTACCAAGATCTCGATGTAATAAGTAGCAATTCAGTGGTGATAAGTTGTCTAGTAAATGTTCATTTCTTCAAGGGGGAAATGATAATTGTCACGTAATTAGATAGGGACACGGGATAGGGTAAGGGTGTCTGCGTAAACCCCTTTTAGTAGTCCCTAGAGACTGGCCGTGACATCACAGGACAGTGCAGCGGATGGCTCCGCCCCGTGATCACGATTGGCGGAAGGCGATGGCGGTGGGCCAATAAACGGCTCGATTGGAAGTGACGAGGACGAAGGATAAAAAGGTTCTGTTCGGGGGTTGAAAAGGAAGAGGAAGAAGATTACAACCAAAAGTTCGTGTTTTTTTGGTGTGGTTCCCGGTGGCGGCAGAGAGCGTCCTTGTTGTTGTGCTGAATCAATCGTGTTCTTGATCGTGTCTTGGAGCCTTGCCGAGCCTCGTGCCTCACCTTGGTTGGCTCTGGGGTTCTGCTGACTCGGAGTACGGGGTCGGGCGGCGGGCGGACCTGCCTCCCTCTCCTGCTCGCGGCTTGGTGCCGGAGCTGGTTCCCTGGCGGCTGTGGGCGGACTTGGGCCAGGACCAGGAGGTCGACGGCACCGCGGTTTCTTCTGCCCCCCTGGCGAGAGCAAGGCCGGCTCGTCCGACGCCGATCCAGGGACAGTTGCGTCCATACCACGGTCCAGCCTGACCACCAGAAATAGCTACGTTTTGTGTGTGTGTGTGTGTGTGTGTGTGTGTGTGTGTGTGTGTGTGTGTGTGTGTGTGTGTGTGTGTGTGTGTGTGTGTGTGTGTGTGTGTGCTTGGCGCCTTAGAGGGATTGAGAACTGTATATTCATTGGAATCGTCTGTGTTTTTCCCCACGCCCGATCCCACACCATCCCGTCGAATTGCCCCGGATCCCTCTTCTTGCCGAGTCTTGTTATTTCTGGTAATAATAAAAAACAAATAAACATCATCAACTCAGTGAAAAGCGACTCGTGCCACCTTCCTCGTCCCGTTTGCGATAGAGCGATTAGAACCGCCATGTTTGGGTTATAAATAAATAAACCGCCTCCATCGTTTCGGCTCATTCTACGTTGGCGGGACTGTTCAAGTCCCGTGGACGTCACATTGGTGTCAGGGTGTTGGATGTTCGAACCCCTCTAAATTATATACCAGGATTAAAATCTCGCCACGAATTGGAATCTAAAATTACAACAGAAAAGCGCGCGCGCGGGAAAATTTTAAGCGGGATTTTTCAAATTTAAATTAATTGGCGGCAAACGGGACTTCTGCACCATGGCGGATGTCCAGATGTTTGAGGAGGAAGGCCACGTGTCTGGCAGCGAGTCGGGGGAAGAAGGGAGAGACGGGGGTAGGGTTGGAACCTCCCCATTCCCGAGCGTGGACCGTGCTTCATTGCCCGTAACGGGGCCGGCAGCGCCGGAAACCGGCGCGATGTCGATCCAGACACTGTTGGAACATTTAATAGGGGACATGACGGTACAAATGGCAAATCAATTCGTGACACAGAGGGCAGAAATGACGGCACAAATGGAAAATCAATTCGTGACACAGAGGGCAGACATGACGGCAGAGATGGCAGAAATGACGGCACAAGGGGCAGAAATGACGGCACAAATGGAAAATCAATTCGTGACACAGAGGGCAAAAATGACGGCACAGGGGGCAGAGATGGCGGATCGATTGGGGGTAATGGGGGTACAGTTGGGTGCACGGATTGATTTAATAAGGGATGAATTGGGGGAAAAGATGGAGAAAATGAAAACTGAGATGCAGGAGTGTGTGGATGTTGAATTGGGAGAAATGCAAAGTGAATTCGAGGATAGATTGGAGGAAACGAAGGTGGAGATTACATTGGAGGGGGAAAATATACGGAGGGGATTGGTAGATAAAATTGATGCAACGAACATTCGGGTTGATAGAGTGGATGAAAGCCTGGAACGTCATCGTGCCTGTGTGGATGCTCGTATGCAGCTGCAGGTTGAAGAGTGGGGAGAGCTGAGGAAGCAAGGGATGAATTTGGCGGAGGGGGTAAAAGGATTGGAGGCTCGTTTGGACGAACACGATAGGATTGTGAGCCAAGATGAAGTCTTGGATAGAGGCCTGGTGGAGCTGTCTTTTGTAAGTGGAGTGTCCGGTTTGGTTGAGGAGCAGCTACAAACTCACGACGGAGCCTTGGAGGGGGTTGTGCGGGCCCAGAGGGTCCTGCGGGAGGAGGTGAATCGGTCCATTCAACGTTTGGAACAGGAGGAAAAATTGACCCATGAGACCCTCACCACAGGACATCTTTGGCCACAGTGGGCTCCGAAATTGGATGCCCAGCCACGGGGGTGTTTGATCCCTGGGCTGGATTCAGACGGGGGAGAGACTGAGAGGCGGGCCACCGTAAAAGTGATCCCCCTGGTGAATTTCGACGGGTCGGGGAGCGTTGAAGCTTTTCTGACGCGATTTGAGTGCATTTCCCGACTGGACGGGTGGGGTGAGCGGGAACGTACGGGGAGTTTGGTGGCAACGTTGCAGGGACCAGCCGCAGACGTGTTGGGCGTGATCGCGGAGGGATGTTGGCCAGCTCCCACATTTGCGAGGCGTTAAGCCGTCGGTTTGGGTTCGCGGCAAACTGTGATCTGGTGCGGGCTCAGCTCCAGCACCGCAGATTAAAGCCGGGTGAGACAGTGCAGGAGCTGGCACAGGACATTTACCAATCAGTCAGGATCGCGTATCGGGACCTTACAGTGGAGGCGTGGGACAGACTGGCACTCGAGAAATTTTTAGCTGCTCTTCCTGACCCTGAGGTCCGAGCGCTAGTGGAGTTACAGGATCCACCCACCGTTCACCGAGCGGCCGAGTGCGCGGCCAGGCTGGCCTCGTGGAGTCGGCCGGGTCGGGTTCCAGAGAGGCCATCGGTGACGATCCGACAGGCGGAGATCCAGGATCAGGGAGGGGGGCTGGGAGAAATTGGCATTACCCAACTGTTTCAGGAAATTTGCCAGAAACTGTTAAGTTTGATAAGGGGTAATTCGGTAGTTGGTGTGCCAAAGCGGCGGGGTCCAGCCCAGCCAATAGAGCAATTCGATTATGGCCGAGGGGGTCCGGAACCGGAAGAGACATTTCACCGATACCCACGGGGGCCTTTTAGGGGGAGTTGTTTCCGGTGCGGGCGAAGAGGACACGGGAGTTGTTTCCGGTGCGGGCAAATTTGAAAATTGGCTCCCCAGGTAACGCTGGGTCTATTAGCATCCACTGGGGGAGGCGGTCAAGTGTAAATATCCTGTGAATAGTGTCGTTAAGGCTTAGAGTAGGAATGTAAAATATAAGTGTTGTGTTTTTGTGGAACCTTTTGTTTCCCCTCCCCAGATCACTGGAAGAGTGCTGGGCAAGAGCGATGATCCGGAGGATGGAGTGCATCTTCGCTCAGTGCTCTCATGTGATAAAATAAAATAAAATTAAAAAAAAACGAATGATTGTTTAGGCGAGGATAAGGCCATAAGGGGGTAGTACATTAAGCAGGATAGGTAAGTAAGCTGCGACTCGCTGCCCATTGCCCCTCCAACTTTATTTCGTTAGGTTAATTAGGTGTGAGTCAGTAAGTGTTAAGGCTGGTACGGTAATGCCTGTGATATACCTTGCAGGAGCTGCGGTCCAGAGGAGGGGGCAGTGTTACGTTTGAGGGGGGGGTATGCATTCAAAGGGTAATTAGGATGTTTAATTAGGTATGCCATGCTGTTCGAGTTTACCAGGATCTCGATGTAATAAGTAGCAATTCAGTGGTGATAAGTTGTCTAGTAAATGTTCATTTCTTCAAGGGGGAAATGATAATTGTCACGTAATTAGATAGGGACACGGGATAGGGTAAGGGTGTCTGCGTAAACCCCTTTTAGTAGTCCCTGGAGACTGGCCGTGACGTCACAGGACAGTGCAGCGGATGGCTCCGCCCCGTGATCACGATTGGCGGAAGGCGATGGCGGTGGGCCAATAAACGGCTCGATTGGAAGTGACGAGGACGAAGGATAAAAAGGTTCTGTTCGGGGTTGAAAAGGAAGAGGAAGAAGATTACAACCAAAAGATCATGTTTTTTTGGTGTGGTTCCCGGTGGCGGCAGAGAGCGTCCTTGTTGTTGTGCTGAATCTATCGTGTTCTTGATCGTGTCTTGGAGCCTTGTCGAGCCTCGTGCCTCACCTTGGTTGGCTCTGGGGTTCTGCTGACTCGGAGTACGGGGTCGGGCGGCGGGCGGACCTGCCTCCCTCACCTGCTCGCGGCTTGGCGCCGGAGCTGGTTCCCTGGCGGCTGTGGGCGGACTTGGGCCAGGACCAGGAGGTCGACGGCACCGCGGTTTCTCCTGCCCCCCTGGCGAGAGCAAGGCCGGCTCGTCCGACGCCGATCCAGGGACAGTTGCGTCCACACCACGGTCCAGCCTGACCACCAGAAATAGCTACGTTTTATGTGTGTGTGTGTGTGTGTGTGTGTGCTTGGCGCCTTAGAGGGATTGAGAACTGTATATTCATTGGAATCGTCTGTGTTTTACCCCACGCCCGATCCCACACCATCCCGTCAAATCGCCCCGGATCCCTCTTCTTGCCGAGTCTTGTTATTTCTGGTAATAATAAAAAACAAATAAACATCATCAACTCAGTGAAAAGCGACTCGTGCCACCTTCCTCGTCCCGTTTGCGGTAGAGCGATTAGAACCGCCATGTTTGGGTTATAAATAAATAAACCGCCTCCATCGTTTCGGCTCATTCTACGTTGGCGGGACTGTTCAAGTCCCATGGACGTCACAATATCATTAACCCTTTGAACCCTGGGCTCCTGGAATTTTTGGCTCCCCTACCCTGGGCTTCCTGGAGAAAAATCCAGCCGCTCAGGATTGTGGAGGTTTGAATATCGGCCGGTAAACTGGCCGCTCGGGTTCAAAGGGTGAATAACAATATGAACACTGGGGCTGTCTGTCCTGGTTTCCAATCTCAGCCCAGCTATAAACTGTCATCCTCGTGTTTCACAGGCAGGATGATTCATCAGTGTGTGTCAAACTCGGCATCACATCTACTGGCGTCAGTTGGTGCACGTTAAAGATTCCATGGTGTCCTTCACCATGACCTATCTCCGGTACCATGGCCTTATTCAAAATTCCTGCCCTCACTTTAGGCGAACGTTAGGCCTGGCCAGCCGGTATATGAAAGACTTGGGTCAAGCTTCCCCTATGGGAACAGTTGTGGCCGTTGAAGAAGAAGATAAAGAAGAAGCATATTAACACCGCCCTCCATATGGTATGCACATACACATGACCCCCCCCACACCCCTGCCACTCCCCAAGGAAGCCGGTGTTTGGAATTACTTCAATAGAGGTCCAACACAGCTGCACTCCCCCTGGGTGGGCTTACCCACAAACTGGGTTAAGAAAGCAATTACAGACTCGATCTAGAAAATCCTCATCTCCTCTACGATCTCCCTGTTCATGCACCTAATCGATCCAAGTAAATGAAAACGCACCCCATAATCATCCCTTTTCCTTGCCACATACCACATGCCCTTCCAAATTATTCATGCACTTTTATTTCCTGCTCTTCCCTAACACCTGGCACCCCACCTATCAAAGCATCCTGCAAGTATCTTACAATTTCAGGCATGTATCCATGCAGAATCCTCTCCTTGATATCATCCCTTTCTCTCAATACATTGTTGTCTTTAATCCACATTTCACCCCCTGCTATTTTCTTTCCAATCATACCACTACATCTTGTATTGTCACCTTCTAATCCTGTCCTCCAGTTCCTCTCCTCAATAAACCAAGTCACACTTACCATAACTGTATCATACTCCTCGTTATCTACTTTTGCTTCAAACTCTTCCATCTTATGATTTAATCTCCTGGTGTTTCCACAGAGTATTTTAAACTTTTCCATTCCTGTAACTTTTGTTTTACTGCCTGGGCTAACCAGTCAGGTTATTAACAGTTCCTTCATCTACACTTCCCAGCCTCTCCTCCACCCCTTTAGCCTTTAGCCTTTAGCTTTAGCCTTGGACTTCCGGTTCCGGTTTTGAGCGGCAAGAGGTCTCCTTCGGGGCTCCCTGCTGACTTTCTCAAAGTTAAGTTCCGGTTGTTATTTGTCCCGTTTTAACTGTTTAATTTTCTCACCTACATGTTAATGTGTGTTCCTAGTTCGGTTTTGTTTCAAAAATCGTGCTATTTTGTGAGTATTTATGTCGACGTTCTTACCTGGTGTTTGAGGCCTAGTCCTAGGCTTGAGGCCTACCGGTTCCACTCGGTGTTCGATCGTTTTTTTTTGTTTGTTTGTTTGTTTTTTCTCCCCATTACCTTCAATTTCTATCCTCCCCATCACCTTCAATTTTCATCCTCCCCACTTTCCAAACATCCCCCATTCTCCCAACTAATCTCTTTCTTATCTCAAAAAAAAAAAAAAAACAAACAAACAAAAAAAAAACATATACCCAACAACAACAACAACAACACGCTCACCTTCTCCCGATTCTGCTACTTCTTCTTCCTCTTAACTTCCTCCTCGTCTTCCTCGATTTTTTTTTATTTTTTTTTTACACTTCCATCACCTAATCTGTTGAACTCTCTCATACATTAATATTACAACAAAAACGATCTTATAATGCTTCATCTTCCTCTCTCACACATGTGGTACTCTTTACTGTTTCACAATGCACTACTCTTCTGCTATTTTAACAGACTGCTCTCATTTCGACCTCTCCTTCATTCCTTGCCTAAAAAATCCAACTATTACAGCGCTTCTTCTCTCCATGCTCTGAATTCGCCTTCATTGCATCCATCAACAATTGTGTTAAATCGCATCTCTGACCTAAAACTTTTAAAAACCACAGTTTGCCATGGATGCTCGCTTTCCATCAACCATTCTTTTTTTCCAACTTCAGTGCCAACTCACCCCCCTCACCCCTCACTCTCACTCTCACTCTCAAAGCAACCATCCCACTCTTCTCCCTCCAAGCCTCCCTCTCACCTCTTTCAAAAATTCCCCCCTCACCTTTCTCCCACCTTTCATCCCCCTCACTCTTCCTTCTCTAAGTTACCCCCCCCTCTCATCCACCAACCCGCCTCCCTCCACTGCCCTCTCACCTCCATCTCTTCACTCCACCTCCTCAAATCCTCAACTGCCATCTTCCTTGTCTCTTGTCCCCCTCTCTCCCAGCACCACAGAGCCTTTTCTCCTCCTCATTCGGCCCCTCCCCTCGCTATTCTGCAATACCCCACACTCCTTCAGCAACCCTCCTTACCTCCCCCCCTCTTCCCTCGTCCTACCCTCCCCCGCCGCCTCCACCTCCTGCACCCAAAGCCTCCTCCCCTACCTCTTCATTAAAAGTGTGGACCTCAAATATCCGGGGCCTTCGCTCAAACCTTTCAGATCTTTCCATACAGGTTGCCACTGACAAACCAGACATTATCTGCCTAACAGAAACTTTCCTCTCCCAAGACGTGTCTGACTCCCAAGTATCTCTCCCTGGTTACTCCCTCTTACGGTATGACAGACCTGAGTCTCGTCCTGGTGGAGGTGTTGCTCTCTTCATCAAAGACTCTATTCCTCACTCTCCCTGCACTGCTCTCACTCCCCCACACCCCCAGGAATACCTCTGGCTTCGGCTTCCCCTCCACTCCCACCTCATGTTTATATGTGTACTGTACCGTCCACCGAACAGTGATGACTCCATCTACACCTCACTCTCCGAAAACATGGACCATCTTCTATCTTCTCATCCAAACTCTCTCTTCCTCTTATGTGGTGACTTCAATTGTCATCACGCCAGTTGGCTAGGTGTGGGTACCTCTCTCACCTGCCATGGGACATCAGCAAAAGCTTTCTGCGACTCATTGGGACTGACTCAATCGGTCAACTTCCCGACCCGGATCTCAACCAATGGTACTCCATCTCTTCTGGATCTGATTTTGACAAATTTCCCTGACAATATCTGCTGCTCTTCCTTTGCTCCAATTGGTTCTTCTGACCACGTCCTTGTTAAAGTGGACATCTCTCTGGCTGTTATCAGAGAACCACCTCACCACCGTCGAGTCTGGCATTTCACTCAAGCCGACTGGCAGGGTCTCAAGCAGCCATCAAACTTACAGACTGGTCTCCTATCACTACTTTCTCAAACATCAACTCATCCTGGGAATTCTTTCAAAGAAACTTGCTCTCCCTCATGCACAGATTTATCCCCTCTCGTGTTCAGTTGTCTTACCCTTCCTCCCGCCCTTGGTTTACTGAAGCTTGTGGCGAGGCAGTTGTCCTGAAACAACTTGCCTTTGCCTCATGGAAAGCAAACCCAACTGAGGAGCAATCTCAGTTCTTTCCACAAAGCTCGGAACAAGTGTGTATCTACCCTCAGGAGAGCCAGAAAACAACATCTTTCTCATCTCAAGTCTGAACTCTCAAACCTCTCTCCCTCCTCAAAATCCTGGTGGCGTTTAATCAAATCTGTTTCTGGTGTATGTTCCCCCTCCATCCCTCCCTTACCTCAAATGGCCGCACTGCTGATTCCACACGTGATAAAGCTGAATGTCTAAACTCGGTGTTTGCAGCTAAATCTTGTGTCCTAAACCCATCACTATCTCTACCCACTTTGCCCAGTCGCACCCAACTGTCCCTGGACTCTGTATCCTTTTCTCCTGACAAGGTGGAGAGCTTGCTTTCAAACCTCGAGTCAGATTCTGCAACCGGTCCAGACGGCATCAGCCCACGTGTCCTCAAAGCCTGCTCTTCTGCTCTTGCTCACCCTCTCTCTGTTCTATTCACCCTCTCATTTTCCCAAGGTCATCTGCCATCTGCTTGGAAATCTGCTAACATCACTGCCCTGCATAAAAAAGGTGCAAAAACAGATCCCTGTAACTATAGACCAATCAGCCTTCTCCCAATCATCAGCAAGGTTATGGAATCCATCATCGCTTCAGACATGAAATCCTTCCTCTTCTCCAATGGCTTGATTTCCAATCATCAATTTGGTTTCAGACCAGGTCACTCTACCCTAGATATGCTGCTACTGCTCTCCCATCAATGGATGGAGGTCCTCAATGCCAGACAGGAAATCCGAGCCGTATCCCTGGACATATCACGTGCTTTTGACACAGTCTGGCACCCTGCCCTACTCACCAAACTCTCTTCCCATGGTATTCAAGGCCATCTCCACTCATGGCTCGCAGACTTCCTCTCCTGTCGCAGTCAACGTGTGGCCCTAAATGGAGTTCTTTCATCCCCTCTTCCTGTGCAGGCTGGAGTTCCTCAAGGTAGCGTTCTGGGCCCTGTTCTTTTTCTGGTTTTCATCAATGATCTCTCGGACTCTCTGGAAAATCCTCTATTTCTCTTTGCCGCTGACTCCACCCTCTGCCGTGCCATCTGTCATCCCTCAGACCGGCAAGCAGCAGCTTCTTCGCTCACTGCAGATCTGGATAAAATCACAAACTGGTCCAACACGTGGAACATGTCTTTCAATCCAGACAAATCTCACACTCTCACTATGTCTCTTCGAAAGGACCGTTTAGAAAACCCCCCATCCTCTTTCTCAACAATCCTCTGGAAGAAGTCTTTTCTTTCAAGCTTCTGGGTCTCACTATCTGCCATGACCTTTCCTGGGAAAGTCACATTTCCAACCTTGCCTCAAAAGCCAGTCGCCGACTGGGAATCCTCCGTCGTGCAAAGTCCTTCCCTCGGCCCTCTTGAGCTCCTGACCACTTACAAAGCTTTTGTCCGTAGCCTGATGGAGTACTGCTCTCCCCTCTGGGCTGGTGCTCCTGCCTCCCACCTTTCTCGACTTCACGCTGTCGAAACCAGGGCTTTTAAGATCATTGGCATCTCCCGCAATGAAGCTGAGTCTTTGGGCCTCTCACTCAATCACCGCAGGTTGGTCGGTGGTCTTTCTGTCTTCTACCGACTCCTCTCCAGCCTTGCCCCCCTGCTCTCTCTGCGATTTGTCCCAACCACATTTCCACAGGGCGCTCAGGTCCGCCAACAACCCCCTTCTGGTAAAACTACCAAAATCACGAATCACTGCTCATCTTCACTCTTTCATTCCTCTTTTTCCCGCCTTTGGAATAAACTTCCTCACTCTATTCTTTCCCATTCTTCCCTCCAGGCTTTCAAAACAGCTGTTCACCACCACCTCTTATCTTCCCCCATCCAAATCCTCGATCTTTTTCTACCCCCGATAATCCACCCAAGCCCACTTCCTTCAATTCTCCTGCTTTCCTTCCTGAAAGTCCCTGTAATGTCCATCTTCTCCTCGCCATGTTCCCCGTCCCATCCCCATCCCTCTCCCTTCCACAGTTCACCTGTGTCTGTTCCCCAATGATTTGTCCCCTCCACTCCCGCCCCTCTTGTCTCATGCCTCCTTGCTGTGAGTTGTGTGTTAGCTCTCATACGAGCCTCGACCAAGGTATACAAAAAAAAAAAAAAAAAAGGTTTAATTACTTCCTCAGTCCCACTGAAAACCTTGCTGCCTACCCCCCACCCCCCACTCCCCCCTCCCTGTTTAGCCAATGGCCATTATTGTGGAAACACTCCCTTTACCACAAAATTGTTCTCATCACTTCCTAAGTCCAACACCTTGCTGCCTTCACCAATCTTCCAACCGTATGTTAACATCTTTCACTCAACTTATGAATTATATTCCCTTTATTATCTCAGAACAATATCAGGAAACATTCCCTCACAACCCTTTGTTTGCAGTCAAGGACCCAATATACTGTATTTTTAATCCCCAAATGAACTCTCCCAATAACAGCACACCTGTGCACACACTCCACACGATCCTCACACCTGTCCGCACCCAGCGCCAGCCTCACCCCTGCCCAAACCCCACGCCAAGCTCACACCTGCCTCACCCCTGCCCACACCCTAAACTCCATGCCAGCCTCACCCCTGCCCGCACCCCACACTCCATGCCAGCCTCACCCCTGCCCGCACACCGTGTCAGCCGCACCCCATGCCAGCATCACCCTTGCCTGCACCACTTGCTGTCACCCCTGTGCCAGCCTCACCCCTGCCTGCACGTGACGCCAACCTCACCCCTTCCCGCACCCCATTCCCCGCACCAGCCTCATCGCTGCCCACACCCTGTAACAGCCTTACCTCTGCCTGCACCCCACACCACCCTCACCCTGCCCACACCGCACACCAGCCTCACCCCTGCCCACACAACACGCGAGCCTCACTCCTGCCCACACCTGTGCCAGCCTCACCGCTGCCCGTACCCCGCACCAGCCTCATCCCTGCCCACACCCCATGCCAGCATCACCCCTGCCCGCACCAGCTTCCCAACTGCATGCACCCCCATGCCCACCAACCAACTGCCCACACCCCGTGCCATCCTCATCCCTGCCTGCACCGTGCATCATCCTCATGCCTGCCCGCACTCCGTGTCATCCTCATCCCTGCCCGCACCTTGCATCATCCTTATCCCTGCCTGCACGGTGCATCATCCTCATGCCTACCCGCACTCTGCGCCAGCCTCACCACTTCCCACACCCCTCGCCAGCCTCAACCTTCCTGCCCCCCACACCAACCTCACCCATGCCCACACCGCATGCCATCCTCATCGCTGCCCGTACCCCGCACCAGCCTCATCCCTGCCCACACCCCATGCCATCCTCACCCCTGCCCGTACCTCACACCAGCCTCCCAACTGCATACACCCCCATGACTGCCACCCCACTGCCCGCACCCCGTGCCATCCTCATCCCTGCCCGCACCCCACGCCAGCCTCACCACCCCCTGCACCCCGTGCCTGCCTCATGCTTGTGACGTCGCACCCAGAAGTAGACCACAAGATCAGTCTTGTGTATGGATTATATCGCGTTACGATTCAACTCAAACGGCGAATATTTTTCATGTTTTCCACAAATATCCCGAGTCGATGCATACTTGGTGCTGAAATGGTGATACGAAGCGAGAGGTTTTCATGCCACAACAATGGCCAAAACACTCTCATTTTGCCAAAAATTGGACGAGGTTTGTCATAAATACCTGAGTGTGGATCGGGCCGACAAAATACAAGAACACATGAAAATAATTAATTATCTATTATCAACACAAACCTCCACAAATCAAATGAACGACTGTCTCTTTAAAAGTGAACAGAAAGCATGTACATCATCCACTGCTCCAAGAGGATTTGAAATTCCTCCCTCCTTCACAATCCCTCATCCACTGGGGAAGGGACATTGACACCTCATGGACATGACGGTGGGACACAGCATGGACACAAATGACGTCCAGGAAAAGTATGAAACGGGACGATCCCGTAACACACAAGACACCTGGTCATTCTGTGACGGTGGGACAAAGCATTCGTTTGCCCATTTTGTTCGTGGTGTCGGCTGTCGGGCAATGATGAGCATTTCGGCTCGAGTATTATATAAACCGATGTATCAATGAATACAAAATTCCTTACTGATAAACCGTTGATATAACGGAAATTAAAACCTTCCAGAGCTGAAGTAATCATGTGACCAGCGTTTTCATCTTCAATAACACTTCCGCCTTTTCCTCTGAATCATTCGCACAAGGCTCGATGCGACACAGCTCCACAATCCACCCGAAATCATTTTCATTATTAATTGTGTCTCCACAAGTTTCTTCAAAATCCCACTCCTCAGTTTGAACATTCTGAGAACCTTCCGGGTCACTAATGACTGTGGAATCAATATCTGTATCCGAGCTCGACATGTAGTGTGTTTTTTGATGTAACCTATCGTTCAGATCAATATGGCTTCAAGGTGTGACGTCACTGGCGATATTGAAAATCCACATTCGGGCATTTTCTCGACATTTTGTGATTGAAGGGAAATAAAAAAAACGGATTTTTTTTTGCCAAAGTAGACCGTGATGAATGATTCACAATGTTTTCAGAAAAAAAAAGAAAATGTATTTGGGGTCCCCTAAATAGTAAGTTTCCCATTTAGAATGATTTTCATTTTTGTTTGACTGCCAGAAAGGCATGCAGAGGAAAAAAATAATCAGGTTAGATAACCTGATTATTAGATAAGAATTAGATAAGCTAATTAAATTAATTTACTCCTGTGTTCGCATGTGCAATCGGGATGAGATTCCGTACAATTTGTCTAATTCAGTGTTCAAAATAAAACATTAAATAGCTGTAATCCCAGGGAGCCAGTGCCAGTTGTTCACCCTTGCCAACCAACTTTCCAGCACACTACCTACTCCTTATATCATACAGTATGCACTCTCAGAGCACTTTGGTATCGAGTGTGTTCTGTTCTCATTGAAACCCATTTACCCCATCTCATGCTCCATATTGCCTGAACTCCGGATTGGCTCCCAAACCCACTTGTTTCTCAATCTGAAACAACATCTCGTCTTCCACATCCATCAGTCAATAAACTTTTAATGTAGTTTTCGATTTAATGCTGTAATTGGACATGATGCAGAACTGTGGCAACGCGCTCCTCTGAGAAATTACTCATTTTCATGGGGAACGTTTCACTAACATGATGTGTTTTCCTCACTGGGAACATTTAGCTAACTTGTTGTGTTCTCAATGTCATGAATAGTTAGCTAACATGACGATGTATTATTCTCGTCAAGAATGTTTCGACAACCTGATGTATTATCATGAGGAACGTTTTGCGAACATGATGTGTTATCCTCGTCAAGAATGTTGAGCTAACATGATGTGTTATCCTCGTTGGGAACATTTAGCGAACAAGATGTGTTATCATCGTCAGGAACGTTTAGATAACATGTTCTGTAATCGTCGGGAATATTTAGCTCACATGATGTGTTATCATCATCGGGAATGTTTCACGAAGAGAACGGGGTAAGAGAGGGACTGAAGGAGAGAGAGGGTGGGAAGGAGGGGTGAAAGAGGGAGGGGAGGCAGAGAGGAGCATGCGGGAGGAAAGAGAGAGAGAGAGACAGGTGGGAGACAGCAAATAAGACCCAGGCTTACCTTGCCGTGTTTAACCCCCCGGGGATCTTTGACTGGTCGAGGGTTAAACATGACCATCACCGCCGCGCCTCAACACAAAGTGCCATTTCCTGTGTGTTTTGTATTTTACGGCGATGGCCCCGCTTCACACAGGGGCAGCAAAGGTTTCATCGGCCTGAATTGTGTCCTCCTGAACCAGACAGTGCAGACAACTGACTGAAGTACAACACATTGACTGGGAGATCGCAAGTACGTGAGGGCGGAATGCCGTCATTGTTGCTGTGCTTGCTTCTAATCTTGCTTTTTGTTGTTGAGAAGTTTCAGTTGCTCTGGATTTTTGTTATTCCCTGATTTTTATCATCCTTGTGTGCTTATATCTGCCTCTCCTTCTTCCTTTGTTCTTTATCATCTTTTCATTGTTCTTCCGTCTTCCTCCTCCTTCTGTCTTCCTCCTTCTGTCTTCTGTCTTCCTCCTTCTTCTGTCTTCCTCCTCCTTCTGTCTTCTGTCTTCCTCCTTCTTCTGTCTTCCTCCTTCTTCTGTCTTCCTGCTTCTTCGCCTTTCTTCTCTTTCCTCTTTCTGTCTTTCTTCTCTTTCTTCTTTCTTTGTTTCTCATTTTTCAGCACTGAGGATTTCACATCACATTTTATGAGTGTTTGACATTGTTGTTTTTTGTTTTTTTTTAACCTTGGGAGAGCTTCAGGAAAGACAATGTTGCATGTTTTTTTCCATGTGGAGCCAAGATGAAAAGGTTTTTGCCATTGCCAACTCTGGAACAACCAACATAGTTGGCCACGAGAAAAGCATGGGCTTTGCAGGGTGAGGCGAACAACTTTGAGTGATTGTCCTTGTATCTTGTTGATACTCATGGTAAAAATGAGGTGGACAGGGAACTGGAGCATTCTAAATTGAAATGGCAAATCAGATGGGATGATTGCAATGCGTGGAATGAAGACATCCTGTCCTGCGACATGGCCATTCATGATTGTGGCTTCAATGACATGTGGCATAAGCTTCTTGACAGCCAAACGTGTTCCATTTCAGAGTTGGAGGGACCAGATTCCTGAGAAGTATAATGGGTGCACCAATCTTGAGCTCCAGATTGTGAGGAGGTACACCTGGTGTTCCCAGAGAGTTAAGAAATTCTGTGCGGTAGTGGACTGCTTCATTTGTGTCTGGTACAGTGTCAACCGACATGTACATTTGCATAGTGTTAGGTAACTGTGTAAGAAGGTCTCTGTTTGTGGAATTGGCTGCATAATTTTTCAGTGCCAAGATGGCTCTTTAACATAGCTCCTTGTGGTCATGGAAGTTATGTGTAATATTTGGAAGTACTGCCTCTTGTAGTTGTTGAAGTGTTGCAACTGTTTTCCCAAAGTTGTTCGTCAAGATAGTTCCATCTTGATTTTCCGATCCCATGGCTCCATTTCCCAGTTTGAGCAGGCTTGCAGCAAACTCCACAGCAGATGAATCACCTGTTAGAAGCAATCACATGTTGGTCATTCGGCTGAGTCACTGAATGATGTTCCAAATGTAAGAGTAGTTCGGTCAAGAACTTCAATTCCGTGACCATTCTTTGGCTGGCAAGGTTTCACGATTGATTTGACTTCTATTGACCTTTTATAAAAAATGTATCCCCCATGTCCCTCCCAAAAATCCCAGCATTTTTTGCCAGAGGCCCAAATCCAAGATGGCTGGCGGCACCATCTTGAAAAATTAAGTTTTGAACCAGAGCACCTTTGTGGGTCGGCTGAGCTACAAAAAACATGTCGATTGTGCACTTTCCCTTAAAAGCATGAAACTTGGCACATGGTTAGAGTGACACCATACAATGATTTTTAGTCCAGGGGCCATGGGAAATTGTACCCCGTATGGTGGCCATCTTGGATTTCAAAATGGCCACCACTGTGGACCTGTTTTGTAAAATATCTCCGAAACTAGTACAGGTATGAAGACAGTTGAAATGCCTATAACTACATTTTAGGGCTCAAGGAATGCAATGGTGACATTAAATGTTTGAAAATTGTGGCTGCCATCTTGAAATCCCGCCATGCCCAGCTATTTTGTTCTTCAGGTCTCTGCTCACATTTCAGAGACAAATAAAATTTTTATGCTTTAAAATATTGATCAAACTATGAAACTGGTAGTAGTTATGCATCTACTCATTTCAGGGACATCATCCATTGTTATGGTGACTGCACAAGTGATCAACCCTACATAGGCCCGTTCATCTGCAACTGGAGATGGCAAAGCGCATCAAACTTGTGGATCCATCTAAGCCAGATGCTGAAATGGGTCGAGTTACTCAGTGGGAACTCTGCATTCTTTGTCAACAGAACACCACTGAAAAGGTTTAGTTTCCCAGTCAACGAAAAGGTGAACAAGGTGAAGCAATACTCGCAGGGTACAAAACATTGGCTGATAATCTCCTCGAGTTTAATATCCTCGGTCTGCTACCTAGAACGATAAACATTGACACATTGGACAAAGGTCATGGTGTCGAGGCAGCTTTCATTGCTCATAATGCACGTTGGCATAGGTCGTGCAGGCTTACGTACAACAATACAAAACTGGAACGTGCAAGGAAGCGTTCTAAAGATATACCGGCTGATGATGCAGGTGAAGGTACATCTGGTGTTTCTAAGCGCACTCGGTCAAGTTCTGCATCATCAATTTCTTAAGATCTCTGCTTTTTCTGTGGGCGGTCATCTGGAAAAGAGAAACTTCATGAGGTTTCTACTTTCAAAACAGACAAACGTGTTCGAGAGTCTGCTGCACTTCTAGAAGATGATGACTTGCTCAAACGTCTCAGTGGCGGAGATATGGTTGCTCTTGAAGCAAAATACCATGCAAAGCGCTTAGCCTCTCTCTGTTATCATGCATCCATGGTCCAAACGGAGCAAGAAGGCACCGAGAATCTCGATAACATGCTCTGTAGCATAGCATTTGCAGAACTTGTGACATATATCGAGGAAACCCGTTTGGAGGATGCCACCATTACTCCTGTATTTAAGCGAGCTGATCTATGACCTTGACCTGGTGTGGGACCGTTACCTGCCTGAAAGTCTGAAGAGCATGACCCGAGAAAAGCGTGGCAGGGGAGTTCGTCGATATGTGGGTACCTCAGTTTCAGTTCCTGGACAATGGCAGAATTTTCTTCATGTCGACCAAAAAAAGACAGAACTGACCTTTGGTGCAAAACCTCCTCTGGAACATTCCAGGAACAGTATAACTTCATATAGGCTATATGGCACTTCGCACTCCTCAGATTATCCATACTTTGATGAAATCAGCGTAAAAATAAACTTGAAGGGGCAAGGTGTTCGAGATAGAGCAAAATGGTTTCAAGACTTTAGGTGGGGAATGACCTCAAGATTATGCATAAAATATATTGTCATACTAGATCTCAAAATTTGGGTGGTCGTATGATTTTTATGTCAAAATTCGAAATTTTCTAAGTTCGTGACCTTGTGACCTTGACCTTGGGACGAAAATGAAAAATCGAGCTCCGTGGGGATATGCAGGTGCCATCAGGCAAACCAAATACCGAAACCGCTGCCAGATTCGACAAACCCCTCGGAGAAGAAATTTTTTGTCTCAAAATTTGCAATTTTCTAAGTTCGTGACCTTGTGACGAAAATGAAAATAAATCGAGCTCCGTGAGGCTATGCAGGTGCCATTGGGCGAACGAAATACCGAAACCCCTGTCAGAATCGACAAACCCCCTCGGAGAAGATGCAAATTTGAAATCGGCTACCCCCTGAAAACACGTTTTTCGGGCGTGGCTCCGCCCATAATGGGCGCACCACGCCCATTTTCAGGAAAACACAACGAGATCATGATATAAACCTCCCGCCAAAATTTTTATCAGGATCGGATCAAAATCCATGGAGCTTTGCTCGGGACAGACAGACAGACAGACAGACCACAACAATAACGAATATAGTGGTCACTTATTTTTTTCGTGAAAATATTTTTTCGTGAACCAATAATGATAACGATATTCTGCAGTCTTACTGAAGCAGGCAGGTGCCAGCACGCGCGCGCACACACACACACACACACACACACACACACACACACACACACACACACACACACACACACACACACACACACACACACACACACACACACACACACACACAGAAAGTTTAGAACCAGGAATTGGTCACTGTAAAGGAGGAGCTTGAGTCGAGAAGGGGTGGAGTCCAGAGTGTGAGGATGGTGTAGTAGGCGGGATCAGGTAGGCGGGTGGGATCGACGTCGTGTGGGTGGAGACGAGGAGGTGGAGTCTGGGCAGCAGGAGGCGGGTCGTGATGTGTCGAAGAGGCGAGGCGAGAGAGGCAGAGAAACTCAAAAGGCAAGAGAGAGAGAGAGAGAGAGACGGAGGGGACTTCTCCGACCTTTATAGGATTTGCAGCTCGGGGGGAGGGGCCACCCCAAATCGTAACGTCATCACCTGAATCGGGCGCTCCGATTGGCCCCGACCCCTCACGTGGTCCGCCAGCTTCGGCCGGAAATCGCCTCACTTTGTTTCCGGCAAGACCATCCCAGACAGTGAACATATTGCACTCCGAATCCCACGAAATGACAAGAATCGCCCACACCGAAATGGGCACGTGAATCATCCTGCAAAACCCCCCGGGCCGTGTCCGGGCGACCGGTCGAGGGTCCCGCATGCCGGCTCAGGCGTTCGACCAGCATCAATCAACGTGCTCGCTTCGCGCGCACCAACGTGGCCCACATCGTACATTCCTCGGCTCGATCGCAGCTTCGCTGGTAGTGGAGACAAGAAGACCTTCACCATCTGTGGAGAATCCGCTGCCGCCAGCAAGGACCGTAGGTACATCGCCATGGATAAATCCATGCACGTTTCATGGGCGGTGTACGTGTCTGCGAGTGGCGAACACCAATATGTGTCAGATGTTGAGGTTGAAAAGGAACAAGCCGCTTCGACCTGCACACTCGTATCCTGCCCAACATGGCGTGGAGTCGGCTTTATCGGCCTCCGTATGCGTTTCGTGCAGCGTGAGCGTCGTGCTGGCCGTGTTTCCCGTGCCATGAAAAACACCATTTGTGTCAGCCTCTTAAGAGGTATTTATTCGTATGCCTTTTTAATGCAACCGGCAATTCTCCCCAAGCCATCGGAAGCTCGAGTCGACAACCCCGCACTGCCAAGCACACGTGGCTCGCCGCACACGCCGGGTTTAGGGCTCGCCGGGAACGAGAATCTCTGTGCAGCACGTCCCTCACCTCGGCGCCGCACGCCATCATCTCCACGAGGCCCCACCTTACAGCGAAGGCGCACGTGGCTGATTTACCTCAGGAATAATCAAAAAAATAGAAGAGTAGGGATGAAATGAAGGAGAAAATGATTTAAGTAACCCGAGCTGTTAGATCATCGCCACGCACTCGCTTGTTGTTCTGCTAAACTAAAGGAAGGGGACGAACTACACGTATAATAATGGAATAACTGTCTTGGAACACTGATCTGTTGTATGCACGTGGTTCCGAGAACTGCAATAATGTGTTATCCTCACCGGGAATGTTAAGCTAACATGATGTGTTATCGTCACTGGAATGTTTAGCCAACATGATGTGTTATCCTCATCGGGAATGTTTAGCCAACATGATGTGTTATCGTCACTGGAATGTTTAGCCAACATGATGTGTTTTCCTCGTCGGGAATCTTTTACTAGTATGTGTTATCCTCGTTGGGAACGTTTATCTCACATGATGTGTTATCCTCATTGGGAATATTTAGCTAGCATGATGCGTTATCCTCATCGGGTTTGTTTAGCTCACATGATATGTTATCCTCATCAGGAATATTTAGCGAACATGATGTGTTATCCTCGTCGGGTTAGTTTAGCTAACATGATGTGTTATCCTCGTCAGGAATATTTATCTCATATGTGTTATCCTCATCGGGTTTGTTTAGCTCACATGATCTGTTATCCTCATCGGGAATATTTAGCTTAACATGATGTGTTTTCCTCGTCAGGATTGTTTAGCTCACACGATATGTTATCCTCGTCGGTTTGTTTGGCTAACATGATGTGTTATCCTCGTCGGGTTTGTTTAGCTCATGATGATATGTTATCCTCATCGGGTTTGTTTAGCTACATGATATGTTATCCTCGTCGGGTTTGTTTAGCTCACATGATATGTTATCCTCATCGGGTTTGTTTGGCTCACATGATATGTTATCCTCGCTTCGGGTTTGTTTAGCTCACATGATATGTTATCCTCGTCGGGTTTGTTTAGCTCACATGATATGTTATCCTCATCGGGTTTGTTTAGCTCACATGATATGTTATCCTCGTCGGGTTTGTTTAGCTCACATGATGTGTTATCCTCATCAGGTTTGTTTAGCTCACATGATGTGTTATCCTCATCGGGTTTGTTTAGCTCACATGATGTGTTATCCTTGTCAGGTTTCTTTGGCTAACATGATGTGTTATCCTCATTGGGAATATTTAGCTAACATGATGTGTTATCCTCGTCGGGTTTGTTTGGCTCACATGATATGTTATCCTCATCGGGTTTGTTTGGCTAACATGATGTGTTATCCTCGTCGGGTTTGTTTAGCTCACATGATGTGTTATCCTCATCGGGTTTGTTTAGCTAACATGATGTGTTATCCTTG
>NC_140976.1:63610244-63710244 GCF_056783735.1 Eptatretus burgeri | reverse complement strand
GCAAGTTCCTCAAAATAAATGAATAAATAAATAAATATAATAAATATAAACAAATGCCACTGCTTCTGGGATACTCGCTGCCAACGATAGGAGCAGCGGCGGCTTGTCCACGGCAAGGTCTTCGGAAAGAGAGTTTCCATTTGTGGGAGAATTACATGCTCAGTCGGTGGGTCGTCCAAATAGTGGAGCACTGGTTCGGTTCAGCACAGGACCTGGGTTTGATTCCTGGTTTGGGCACATAGATTTCCCACTAAACATACATTCAAAATACAGTATTTTAATTTCAGTTTATTCAAGAAAACTTCCTTGGTAAAGACAGCCAGAAGACCGATAGACACAAGGTTGACATCAGATTAGCAACAAAGAATCATGTTAAAACAAATATAAAAGTGCGAAGATCACAAGCTGAATTAAAACACAATTCAAACAAATATTATATATGTACTTGGTGTATACACCAACATCACAGATTTAAGCATTTTGGTCAAAAAAGGAATATTGTCAAATTTTTATACCTTTGTGTCTTACACTGAGGGAGGTCGAGATGTTGAGCATTTCTGAGATGAATATGATATCAGACACAGAATGACGGGTGGAAGGAAGAATGCCACGGTGATAAACAGACTTTGGAAGTGAGAGAATATAGCTCAGAGAAAATTGAAATCATGCTCAGAGAACTTGCCAAAGCGAGCAGGAAGTGTGGGCTGAAGATGAACAGGTCAATAATCATAGTAATGTACCCCCTTGTACCTCATGGAGAAATCAAAAGAAGAAGACGACGTCGTGCAGAGCACGATACTTGCAAAATCCAAAAAACAAATTTGACCTAAAAAATAAATGGTGATGAAATTCAATAACCAAATATGCAACTCCTCTTTAAATTTTAAATCAATCGGATGAAAATTGAGGATTTCAGAAAATTTGGTCCAAATTGGCCTTTTGCCCTACGTTTACCTCAAAATTAATAGGTGGTTGAATTTGGCGACCTGATATGCAAATGGTCTTTAAATTTCAAGTCAATCAGATGAAAATTGAGGATTTTTGAAAATTTAGCCCAATTTGACCTTTTGGCCTAAGTTGATCTCAAAATGAATCGGTGGTTGAATTCAGCAATTCATATGCAAATGGTCTTCCAGTTTCAAGTGAATCAGATGAAAATTGAAGTTTTTAGAAAAGTGGGCTCAAATTAGCCTATTGGCCTATGTAGACCTTTTCAGTCGACCAAATTTTACGAAACTTCATTGCAGAACCGTTGCAGGGTTGGTGGTATTAATCTCTGAAAATTTCAGAATGATCGTTTGAGCGGTTTGGACTGGAGGGAAGTGGACAGACAAACAAATAAACAAACAAACGGAGGTGATCAACATCCTTGTCCAAATTTTTGGTTTTTTTCCCAAGTAACAAAATCGACTGAACAATATACTTGAAGAATCTTCAATTTTACAAGTAATAAATGGAAACCAAAGAGAAGAAGTCGAAGAATACACATCCCCAGGGCAAAGCTTTAACCTCAAGGAAAATAATCAAGAAGAATAAATAAAGAGAAGAATCAAACTTGGATGGAGACAATATGGAAAACTCAGTGACGTCATGAGAGAAAGAGAGAAAGAGAGAAAGAGAGAAAGAGAGAAAGAGAGAAAGAGAGAAAGAGAGAGAGAGAGAGAAAGAGAGAAAGAGAGAAAGAGAGAAAGAGAGAAAGAGAGAAAGAGAGAAAGAGAGAAAGAGAGAAAGAGAGAAAGAGAGAAAGAGAGAAAGAGAGAGAGAGAGAGAGAGAGAGAGAGAGAGAGAGAGAGAGAGAGAGAGAGAGAGAGAGAGAGAGAGAGAGAGAGAGAGAGAGAGAGAGAGAGAGAGAGAGAGAGAGAGAGAGAGAGAGAGAGAGAGAGAGAGAGAGAGAGAGAGAGAGAGAGAGAGATATATATAGATAGATAGATTACCAATATGTCCGAAAAGGGAAGTTTTCAATCAGTGTATTATTCCAACGATCAATTAAGGGGCAGAGACCTGAGTGTTAACAACAAAAATTGAGAAAAGGTTAACAGCAGCACAATACAACCCAATAAGGAACATAATATGTTGTGTAACATGCAAAGATAGAAAGATAAATCAATGGGTCAGAGAACAAACCAAAACTCAGGATATCTTAGAAATAATCAAACTTAGGAAATGAAAATTGGCCCAACACGTTGGCGGGTCAGATAGCAGGTGGGCAACAACAGTAACAACATGGAGACTGATGAATGGCAACAGAAACAGGGGAAGGCCACAACAAAGATTGAGGTATGAAAGACAAATATTGGGGAAGAGTGAATTGGAACAACAAAGCAAGAGACAGAGCAACATGGCTTCAACATGCTGAGGGTTTTGTACAGTAGTAGATCTAAAATAGCTGATGATGATAATGACACGCATGTTATACATGATATATTACATACACACTGATGAGCGATTATACATATTCCTGTGAACACACACATCAGATTTGGTTCATTCATGACGCTTGACTCTCCATTAACACAATGGAGCATTTTTACTCCCCTTGTATTTACCGTTTCAATCTTAAATACTTATCTTGCACTTTTTAAATCTACAGATAGAATTTCATCAACAGCTTGGGAAATCGAGGCGATGTGCAGACCAACAGACCCGCTGTCGTGAAATACACAATTAGGTGTCATATTCATGAACATGACTACAGCAGGACAGCCAGCTTCAGGATTCTGTTATTGGGTCGTATGCCCCATGATGCAACACATCCTGTCAGAGCACTGCATCACAACAGTATTTTAGTCGAATACAAAAGGCGTTTCAAAAGTTGTAACATCTGGGCATTCACAGGAATTCTAGAATCGACTTTTCTTATTTCATTTATTTGATCGTTATTAATTTGCTTGTTATCTAAAATTCATTTCATTAACCTGGCATTGCATGTTGTTTTAGACCTTTGATAATAATCCAGAGGTTCGTCATCATCATCGTTTTATGACCGTTTCCATGCTTGCATGTGTAAGCCGTGGTTCACCGAATGGCTGATTTCCAGGCTGCACGATCCCTTGCTCGCCCTCTTGGTCGACCTTTAACTCGAAGATCATCTCTCAGTAACACATCCCTTGTTTTTCCTCGGACGGCCTCGACCTCTCCTTCCATCCACACTCATATTTATACACCTCCTCACACAACTACCCAACCACATCCTATCCACATGTCCAACCCATCTCAACCGACCTCCACGCATAACCTCACTGATGCTTTCTGCACCTAACCTATTTGTTCATTCCACATTTGATTTCCTATCCTTCAGTGTCACATCACACATCCTCCTCACTCTTCTCACTTCATTTCGTTCACACCTCTGTTCATCCTCCTTTTTGATCACCCATGTTTCACTACCATAAAACATCACGCTTCCAACGCAAGGTGCATGAAGTTTTTCCTTTTATTGGAGAGAGGTCCCTCTTGATGTCAATCGGGGTAACAACTTCCTAAACTTCCTCCAGCCACTTCTAATTGTTGCATTCTCTGCTGCCTCCACACCACCACCTGCACTAATCATATCACCAAGGCAACAGAGTTTATCGACACGTTCCAGAGAGATATCTCCATCAACTAACTTTTCTGCTCTAACTGGGTTAACTTGTTTACCTGCGGAAACAGCACATTTGAAGTCAGGTGCCACCTGCACTCTACCCCTGATGCTACTACACCTATTGGGCACACAGCAGTTGCAGGATTTACACAATGTTGAATTGCTACCTACACCTTTTCTAAAGACAGCACAGGGCCACCTCCCACTTTTTCCACACTTCCTTCTCCCACACCACGAATCAGTACTTTCGTTTTCCCTTTATTCACTTTCATTCCTCTGGCCTCCATACCCTCCTCCATCCTGCATATTTACCCATTACCTCTTCCACACCGTCGGCTATCAGCACCAAGTCATCAGCAAACAGGAGCTCCCAAGGTGAGCCTCCTCTAAATTCCTGTGATATATCCTCAATAACCATGATGAACAGGATTGGGCTCAAGACTGACACTGATGAACACCCACTTTCACTTCAAAATCCTCACTCTGCACTCCATTTACCCTCACAGAGGTTGTTGGGCCATCATGCATTGCCATGACCACCCCAAATAACCAATCCTCTACACCCAACTTTCTCACGGACCATTGCAACACTTCCCGAGGAACCCGATTGAACGTCTTCTCCAAATCCACAAATATAAAGTGCAGTTTCTTCTTCCCCAGGTATTTTTCCTGTAATCCCGAACCTATAAAAATAGCCTTGATCGTGCCCCTTCCTGGCATGAAACCAAATTTAATATCATGTAAATTAACACTCTCTCTTATTAATTTATCCATGACTCTCTCGACCACTTTCATTCCATGGTCCAACAACTTCAGACTCCTATAGTTGCTCTAAACAAAGGCATCCCCCTTCCCTTTATAAATATTCACCATTACACTGTTCTACCAGCTATCTGGGATACATGTTTCCCTTATAATTGCATTTATCAATTTAGTGATTAAATTCACTCCAATATCACCAGATGCCTTCAGCATCTCTGCAACAATACCAGTGCTCCTCGCCGCTTTACCATTCTTCATTTGATCGATGGCTTTCTTCACCATTCATTCTTCATCTCAGGTGATGGACCCTGCATCGGCTCGAATTCCTCCAGAATATCTCTGTTCCAAGGGAACGCCTCATTTCGCAGGTACTCATCGGAACTCCTTCAAGCATTTCTCATCTCCAAATGGTCAAACAGTATATTTCCCATTTCATCCTTCACACATTCTTCTCCTATGATATCCTTATTTTGACCGATCATTTGCTCTGCTCTCCGAAATATCTCTCCTCAACTGTCTACATTATGTATCACATCTGAAAGTGAATCGTGTACTCATGCCTTGTAAATTTCCCTTCTTGCCCTATGTTCAGCCACCAAGTATTCCTCCTTTCCACCTCCCTTTTTCCAAATCCTAAACAATTTTCTTTTTTCTTGACTCGCCATATCAACCTCATTATAACATCACCATGTCGCCTCATGTCTTTTCAGTGGCTCGCAGCAGTCCATCTTTTAAAGAGTTCCAACAACTCTTTACATCCTCTCCTACTACAGGGTTTCAAAGATTCATTTCCAGAATTTCCCGACAGAAATGTTCCTTTACATTCTGATATCTTAGTTTCTCTACTCTTCTCCTTGGGATGTTATCAAATATTCAGTTCATTAACCTGGCATTGCATGTTGTTTCCCCCTTTTTTGTTGCCATTTCAATCTTAAATATATTTCAGAAGACTGGTAAAATTTACATGCGACTAAAATCAAGCATTGAGGCTTCGTGTCCACTTCCAATAAATCCAATTATTTGTGGTGACCGTGTTTGGCGTGGTTGCGCCTTCATATTCTACGGAATCCCAATGGGTGACTGAGTCTACAGTAGGCAGCGTATGAGGAAAATTGAGTCGCTTGAAGATGACCTGAGATCAGGATAACCAGCATATGTGATGACCCACAAACTGTTTCCGGGGTCGAGGCATTCATCAAGAAGGATCTCCATGTGAAAGTCACAAGAATTTCCACAGAGGTTGGAAATTCTCAAGGTAGCATTTTCATCTTCATCCACAAACGCTCAGGCTTGTACATGGTATCGGCAAAATGGTCCTCGAACCTGAGGACTCATGATTGACAGCAACGACTGCCATCATGTCATGTGTTTCATGAATTGTTCAATGCATGCCTTGCCAACTTCATTGCTGACCTGGTAACTGGTGATAAAATGTTGATTCACCACTGGGATGAAGCAAACCAAATTTGACTCCACCCATTATAAGCACGAGTGGTCACCATCACTCAACAAATAATTTTACATCCCACTCCTCAGCTGGCCAAGATTGTGCTCAGATGGGAAATTCAAACGCATCGAGTTGAAAATTAAATCATAGTCAAATTCAGCAATTCTCTGTGTGTTTGTTGTTTGTTGTTATTTCCTTATGGAGGTTCCAGAAGGTGGAACGGAGAGCACTTCCCAGGTCTCGAAGTTTCTACCTTCATGTCTGTCGTTGGTTGTTATATCCATTTGCGGGTATATGTTGCATGTAATATGTTGCATCAGGAGGTTGACTCAGCCTGTCATCCTTCCGAGGTCGGCGAAGTGAGTACCAGTGCATTGGGCCCGGTGTATGCCCCGGTTAAAATAGGTGTACCATATCCCTGTGTCGTAAGAGGCGACCAGGGTTGCGTCAGGAAGGGCATCCGGCGTAAAACCTGTGCCAAATCACAATGCAGATCATACGGATGATCCGCTGTGGCGACCCCTAACGGGAGCAGCCGAAAGAAGAAGAATATATAATATGTGTGAACACAACATGTGCAATGTGATGCATAAGTGTCTATAACAAGTGCAATCTGTCACATATAACATGTGTGTATAACCTGTATAATGTCACACATACCATGTGTTTACATGACAAGTGCAATATGTCAGGTAAAACATGTGTAACTGGCAAAGATACCTGGCGTGGCTGGGCAAGGTCTGATCCCTCTGCCCATCCATTCCCCTCCCTAATCCCACCCCAGCTCCTCCCGACCGACTCGCACCTCACCGCCTCCTCCTCCCCCCCACCACATCGCCTTTCTCCAGCCACCCACCCCACGCCTTCCCCTGCCTCCTTCCAATCCACACCCCTCCCTCTGGACTCCCACCCAACCCCTTCCCCTTCCCCCTCCTCCTATTCCCTCCCACCCAACCCCTTCCCCTTCCTATCCTCCTATTCCCTCCCACCCTTCCCCTCCCTTCTCCTCCTATTCCCTCCCACCCTACTCCCCCTCCACTCCCTCAGGTACTCTGCTCGTGTTTCTAAAAACTCGACCCACCCATGTCTGGGTGGTTGAGTTTGTGAACAACTAGCTGAAAAATGTACGGTCTGTGTTTTTTCAGAAGACGACAGATGTTTGTGTGGTGTGCGCTTAAAATATTCGAGATAGTCAAAAGGGTATGTTCTGATTGTAGTTAGTGTGAAAGAGGTTTCAAAAGAATCGAAATTTTCAAGCATGTAAAAAGGGTCTAAAAAAGGTCCAAGTGGTCTGAAGCTCCAAATGATCAAGGTCCAAGCTGTGGAATCTGTCTGAAGGGTATAAGGGGAATGAAGAGTAAAAAGGGTCTTAAAGGGTTTCAGTGTCTTTGGGGTTTTGGGGTCTTACAGGTCCGCAAGGGTCTTTGAGGTATTAAAGGGTCTTCGAGGTCATAAATAGTCATACAGGTCTTGCGTCGAAAAAGACTGATGTGGGGAATGAAAAATATCTGTTGAACAATCTCCGGGTCAGACTTGGCCTGTGTACCAAATTTTGTACTTGTCAGCCCAGCAGTGTTTGAAAAAACCGTGAACATGCAGAGAGAATTTTATTTCTTAGAGAGGTGTATAAATCACAATCGTGCATGTATATGCGTAAATCATGATTCTTGTATGTGTGTGTGCGTGTGTATGCACCGCCACCACCAGTCATCATCTTCACTCACGAGTCCCTAATGCTGAGCAGAGCCTTCCTCAGTCCTGAAGCATACATACATCTTCACCCCAGCAAGGAACCATGACTTATGGACCAATCTGTCTCCTTATCCATGCTGTGCCCAACAAAGCCCTCCCTCGTCTTGAAGCATCCAGGTTAACCACAGCAAGCAACCAAGAATATGGACCAAACCCTCTCCTCAAGCGGTGTGTGTGAGTGTGTGTGTGTGTGTGTGTGTGTGTGTGTGTGTGTGTGTGTGTGTGTGTGTGCATGCTTCATAACGACTCGGCTTGCTACCCTTTTCAGAATATGAATCCTGAACTATAATCTTCAGCATGTTCATATATAATGTATATGTATGTCTGAACCTTACAGGATCGAAAAGTGCTTGGACGATTTTCCTCAAATTTGGTGTATGTGCTATTTGGAGTCAAGTCATGGACATCAAGTAACCAAGCACCTCCACAAACAAAATCCATACCCACACACGATATTGGGGAGATGACTTGCCATGGCTTAGTGTCAGGAGTCTAACCACTGTCCACTACCAGCGGAAAAGGGTATCGAAGGTGAGAACGATAGCAGATCTGATGTAGATTCATTGACACGATAAAAATCGCTCCCAGAGGGAAAGAGAATGAAAGTCATCAAGATAAATCCATAAAACTACCTTCCACTTGAAGCTTTTTTCAAGAAAAAAACTGCCACCTCACAAGATCCACCAAGTAGTGGATCGATATCCATAAGGTCAGTTGCACAATGATGTGACAGTTTAGTTGAATGCCTTTGGCGAGTAGAAAAATCACGTCTGCTCGGTCTGGATGGAAAATTTTCTGTTTGGAATGAAAGCAAAACAGGAATAAGAAACAATGGCAGACCACAAAGCCTCAAGCATTTAAATGAAACTGTGATTCAAGAAAAGAAGAACAATTCACATAAAAGTGTCACAGAACATCATACCCCATGCAGTGGTCATGTATTTATTTATTTATTTATTCATTCATTCGTATGCAGCCTGTGGCTGCTTGGCTGCATCATTTTCTGGGGGTGCAGCTGTGCCGCTGATGCAATTCCTCTGTTACCAGCAAGCTGGTACTCATATTGCCGACCTTGGAAGGATGACAGGCTGAGTCAACCCGACTTGGTGTTAATTCAACAGCCGACAGGGGCTTGACCTCAAGACCCAAGAATCTTAAGCCAACACCAGGCCTTTCATATATGTGTGTATGACATATATATATATATATATATATATATATATATATATATATATATATATATATATATATATATATATATATATATATATATATATATATATATATATATGTGTGTATTGTTATGGATTTCAGAATCCGGTCTGATTAATGCATCCACACATCCAGGTCCTCAGACAGTTATTTCCTGAAATGTATGTTCAGATGAGCCCCATCCCCATGTCTAATGGGATTTTAACTGTAATGCATTGAGAAGGGTAAAGAATAGATACCCTCTCTCATGGGAAGCTTTTTTCTTTACGACAGACACGTTTACATACATTTCTTTCACGAGCTCCACCGCCTGCCTTATTTGGAGCGCTCGGGTCGTCATGGTACCATGTGCGAATGGGGCGGGGTGAGCTTGGGGCGGCTGTGCCCGCCGAGATGGCCCACAGATGTAAAACGAATTGGAGGTCCGTTCTGAGGGGAGAGCAGTAAGAGGAGAGAGAGAAGAGAACGAGAAAGAAAGCCAGAGAGGAAAAGGAGGAGGAAGCGTGCAAGCCTGCAAGTGAGCAAGCGAGCGTGTGGGTGTCCGACCAGCGCCAACGAGACAATTCGTCCTTCCCAGCGCTTGAGCAAGTGAGCGTGTGGTGCACGTATGGGTGTGAGCAGTACTGACAACGTGTGAGGCGCAGGTCAGTCACCGACAGACCATGTGCGTCAATGGACGTCACCAGTCTCGTGAAGTGTGAGGAACTGCCCGTGTCACAGCACCAGGGTCTAAACCCGCGACGGACTATCTTGGTGCCCTCCCAAACGTCGAATGGCATTCAAGGCTATTCGCGAGAGGGTGCACGGCAAGGCTGGGTGCTGCCGACGGACGTGACACACACGCACCCATTTCAGGACGTTTTCACTTCACGGACGACTACTCTCTGGTGAGTGAGACGATTCTTCCCCCCACCCCCCCCCCCACCCTACTGAATGATCTGTTGGGTACCCTTGTCTGTGTTTCGCTGCAAGTCAACCCCATTCACTTCATTCCTTCGCTCTCGTAAACGACGACTAGATTGGGGCATTGTTTCAATTAGATCGGACCAACCGTATCATAAATGGCCATAACTTGGGAAACACCTGAGAAACATTCTCAGGTCCCCAGCGTCAATTGTGACATCATATCAAACGAAGAAGAAGAATTGTGATGCCCCCTCTCTCTCGCCCCCCTCGTCTTACCCTTCCTCTCTCTCCTCCCTCCTCTCTCCTCCCTCCTCTCTCGCCCCCACTCTCACCCCCACTCTCTCTCCCCCTCTCTTGAATTGTGACGTCCCTCTCACCTCCCATCAATGGATGGAGGCCCACAATGTCAGACATGAGATCAGGGCTGTCTCTGGATATATCTTGTACTTTTGATGCAGTCTGGCATTCCGCATTATTATCAAAACTCTCTGCCTATGGCAGTCCTATTCCTGGCCAAGTCATATTCCTGATATTCATAAATGATCTCTCTGACTCCCTGGTAAATCCACTTGATCTATTTGATGAAGGCTCCACCCTGTGTTGTGACATCTTTCATCATTCAGACAGAGGCTACAGCCTCTTCTCTCTTCAGAACTTGGAAGAAAAAAAAAATCACAAACTTGTGAAAGTCTTGGAATACATCTTTCAATCCTGAGAAATGTCACATTCTCTCTCCGAAAGGATCATGTGGCAACCACTCTCTCCCCCACCCACTCTCCCCCCCCACCCCCCACAAATATACTTTTTTTAACAATCCTCATGAGGGCATTGAGTCATTCAAACTCATGGGTCTCACAATCAGCTCTGACCTTTCTTGGGCAAACCGCATTTCAAAGTTGGCTTCCAAAGCCAGCCACCAAATGGGCATCCTCCATCGTACAAAGTCCTTCCTTGGCTCACCTGAACTCCAATCTGTGAGGAGTGCTATTTTATGGTCACATCCGATCCATAATTAATACACATATATTAGTTAGATGTAGGGATTCTAACCCATTTTTATATACTCTGTAATGCACTTTAAAAACTCTATAGTTTTAGTGGCACTGTTCCCAGGAAGTCAGTCCACCAGATGCCCTCTAAAGGCACTGGCTGTGTTATTTTAGTGATAACAAACCGAGACATGTCCGTTCCTTGAAAAGATAAACTTTATCTTGGTTTTCCCAAGCATTCCTCTCCTGGGCTCTTGTTAAGGTAGAACTGCATTTATAATCTTCATCGCCTTTAGTGCCGCCAGTTCGCCTATCATAGGCATTGGAAAGACATTGTTACAGTGCTGCACTCTATTCTGGTCAACCCATATTCCACTCTTGAGAAACTAATGGGGCTGGGCTTTTACTGTGAATACGGCTGTGCCTTCACTGTGATACCAAAGCAAGACATGTCCTTACTATTACAATTTCTGTGAAATTAAAAGGTGTTTTGTTTGTCCTTCAAACATCCCACAGTGAAAAGAAGCCTGGACAGGGGAGAGGGACAATCTAAGATAATTGCTGGGCCCTAAGATAAGCTGTTTGACTGTTCCACCCTCCCTTGTGGGAGGGAAGGGAAAACTCTATAGCTCACATTTGAGTCAACCTTTGGGGCTCTTGTCACACCAACCAGGGTTAGAGTATAACAAGAAATAGATTGGAATTAGAGATATAATCAATATGATATAAACATATATATATATATATATAATAGGCAATGGGCTACATATGGTTACCATGCACCCCCTTCCCCCCCCCCCACATCTCAATGAACCTATGTTTTTCTGAATCCCCTGGATGTGCTGAATAAGAAATTGAATGTTAACATTGAAAATATAGGGATGCACTTCCGGTTTTGACCCTATAACTAATGGTACCCTAAAAACCGCTAATCGCTGCTCCCCGTTGGTCATGATTTCTATGCCTCATCATATCAACTTGTAGAATGGCTCAATGTTCACATGTGATATACCAAATAATAGCTGATGCTATTCTGCTTATTTTCATGTGTCTGATAAGTTGTTACAATACATATTGCTTAAATCACAGTCATTTGAATGAGCATACCCCCTTTCCAGGGATATTCGCGCACCGACTGACACTTTCATGTTTCACATTTTTTATTTTACTGATAAATATGGCAAAGATCATCAATTTAAAAGTCATTCATAACATTCTAGTAGGCAACAGAATTATTTTAAGACCAATATTAGCCAGATACCTTGATAATAAGTTGTGAAATTACATTTTAACTTTGTTGGTGTATGCTGAAAGTTGGTCCAAACCCCACTTTCAAGAATGATTCTCGCGCGTACATTGTAATTGTGTAATTATTATTTGTAATTTAGCACCAACAAAATAATCATCACCTTGATGGGTACATGTACTGTAGTTATTTAATTATAATCATGCAACACTCCTCTCATTAATAAGCACATTTGAAATATCAGCTTCGTTATGGTTTGCCAGATATTGTGAAAGAAGAAGTCTCTCCAGACATTCCAGCATGACTTTGTGGCAGTTCATTGCTCTGTCATAGTGTTTCCCTGAGAGCACACCCTCGATGGAACCAGATACTATTAAGCCTGCTTCCAACAGTATGTCAGAGAGCCCTGATCCATTCATCTTCTTTCCAATAATCTTCATGTAGGTACATATCAGGTGGAACGTTCCAATGAGGATGATGTGCTTCTCGTACCTGACTTGGTTGTTCAAAACGAGGGGATAAGCCTTCATACATACCCCCAAGTCAAACGTAGTGATGGTGTACCTCTGCTTGACTTCAGTTGTGGCTTCTTCAGCATAACGTAAACACTCCTGCACTGTTTTATAGTCAGTAATGGGGCCAGCTATGACAGGGTAGTAATCTATGGTGGTGAGAGTCTTGGGTCCCTGACCAATCATTGAGATGAATCCTATCCATCCAGGTACTTGTTGTGACATACAATTTTGTTGTCGTATCAGCATCCACAAGAAATGGTTGATTCTGGTTTTGTGTTGGGCATCTTCACCACCAGGGTATGTTCGCTGCTTAATCGTTATCGGAGGACTCCTACGCTGGGTGACATAACAATCTGGAAGACATTCAGATGATTGGATGTTTCGAGAGCGTTGTTTTGTTGTCATATTCCGTGGAATGGATGGAATTTCTCCATATCCTGCAGCATGATACCATGGGCAGTGTGGATTGATCCCATTCCAGTGAGGTTATTTAGTAGTTGATCAAAGTTGTCAAATTCAGAGTGAAAGACAGAAGGTGCATCTGGAGATCGGATGATTTGAGTTGACAACAAATTTGAAGTTACATCCACAGCCTGTGCGAGAGCTGTTTCGTGTTCCAATAAAAATGAGTAGTTCTCTGAATGTTCCATTCGATTCAGTAAGGTGATCAGTCGCTCACTCCTGAATAGGTGGCGGAGTGTCATGCATATCAACTTGTGTTTTGGGAGTTTCCACTCATCATTGGTAGCTGGTCGACAAATGTCTTGTCCTATTGAGTGTACCAGTCGATGTGACTTAGATGTGCGAGTGGTGGCTTTTCCACCTATGACAGAGCTGAGAAATTTCTGGAGTTGTGATGGTACAATATCCTTCACATCTCCAAGATCTTGAGCAGTTGGTGGCCATTTTAGTTCATTGGACATAGCAAAACTGTCAAACATCACCCGACGCAGGAATGTTCCAGCTTCTTGGGTCATATCTGTCGAAGCGAGCTCGTATGCTAATCGGACTGCATTGTTCACGTCAATGTCAGAACTATATACTATATAGGACTGCATTTTTGCTGAGGAATACAGTTTGCAAAAGGCCAATCTGTCCTTGTACTCTTCGTGTTTCTCAAGTTTTATTTTGAAGTTTTCTCCACGGAAGTTTGGATTTGCGAACTCTGTGAGTTCCAAGCTGGCTATGTATGTCTTGACAAGATGAGTTAGTTTCACCATCTTCTTGTCTCGAAGAACATCAGTGTCGATTACCTCACACACATCATGAAATGCATGATTACGAACCTCCGTCAGTTGAACTTGCTTATCTTTGTTCTGGACATTGGTACTTCTCCACTTATCTGGCTTCTGTTGGTACTTTGTCCTGCATGACTTGTGAAATTTGGCTTCACATGAAAACAGATCCTGGCATCTAATCCGTGTGAGCAGTTTTTCGTCATTTGTCTTCTCGGCTATCTCTAAAATTGTTTGCCAACCATCAGAAATAAAGCTACTCATGCCCTCAGTAGTCCACGCCCACTTGCTTTTAACTTTTTTCCTTCCTTCAGAATTGCAAAAAATCCAGTCTGGTGCAAACAACATATGATCTGCTGAACTGCGAATGCTTGGTCGGGAACATGATGGTTCTCGTGAATCCGAGTGTGAAGCCAAACGATTGATGATCATGGTGAAACGCTGATAACACACCCTATGATAACCATGATGGTGCTCTTTTATGACATCAGGAATAAGATTACACATGTCCTTCATCTGGTGAACAGAACCTGCATGTTGGGCGAGTCTCTTATCACGAATCTCTTTCAATTTATCCAATTTTTGGTAACCATTCTCATTTGTAGATAATTGTAATCTCATTTGCAATGGTCCATATTGTAATCCTGGGATGTGCACAATGCACACCAGCGAACTACAATCTTGGCCACCCTTTGATCGCTTTGGGGGAGGCACATTCTCGTCACCGAGGTCTGATGAATTAGACATCATTCAGGTGCAATCTGAAAATAGAAAAACAAGAAAGAATTGTAGAATAAAATCAAAGTGGAAATATTTACTTGTCAAGCTTAATTAATTGTTCTTTGAGTACAAGATTCTGTAATATAAAACAAAACTTATCAGTAAAATAAAAAAATGTGAAACATGAAAATGTCAGTCAATGTGCGAATATCCCTGGATCGGGGTATGCTCATTCAAATGACTGTGATTTAGGGAATATGTATTGTAACAACTTATCAGACCTATGAAAATAAGCAGAATAGCATCAGCTATTATTTGGTATATCACAAGTGACCATTGTCCTTCATTGAGCCATTCTTCAAGTTGATATGATGAGGCATAGAAATCATGACCAACGCGGAGCAGCGATTCGCAGTTTTTAGGGTACCATTAGTTTTAGGGTCAGAAGCGGAAGTGCATCCCTATATTTTCAATGTCAACATTCGATTTCTTATTCATCACTTCCAGGGGATTCAGAAAAACATTGGATCATTGAGATGTGGGGGGGGGGGGTGCATGGTAGCCACATGCAGCCCATGGCCTATAAGGGAGAGTTTTTTTAATGTGAAACTCAGTGAGGTTTTGGTCGCTCTCCACTGTGCTGCTTGAGCTGCTAACATCACCTCCGCTGGCGTGTGGTACTTCAATAAAACTGCATTTTGGTGAATCCTCTTTGACTGACTCTCTTCATGTCTGGCCGGAGAACAGAGTCTTCACACGATCCACTTACATGGCCGTCATCCACAGCTTGATGGAGCACTGCTCTCCTCTCTGGGCTGTATCCCCTGGCATACAGCTTGCTCAGCTTGATGCCGTGGAAACCAAGGCCTTCAAGATCATTGGAATCTCTCATGATGAAGTTCAGTCTGTGGGTCTATCACTTTGCCATTGCCCACTGGTTGGTGGTCTCTATTTTCTTCTGCCTCCTTTCTAGTCATGCACCCCTCCACTCTTTGTGTGCTTTGCCCTCCTACCCCCAGGTTTCTGCAGGTCTTATACAGTCAACCATAAAGACCTTCAGGGTGAAACCACTTACATCCAGACGATTGCTCACTTCCACTCATTTGTTCCTCTTTCTGCCCACCTTTGGAGCCAACTCACTCATTCTCTTCAATCTCATGCTTCTCCCCTCTCTGACACATTCTGGAAAAAACTAAACAACCCCACACCCCCCCCCCCCCCCACCCAACTCCTTGTAAAACCTCGTGGAGGGCTTGGTCATCATTGCTGAAAACAATTATTGGGATACTTTAGATTTCCTGCTTGTTATAAAAAAACCTTTCCATTCATCATCCCGTTAACAAAACAAAATCATAATATCAGTGTTTTAAACTCAATGGAAAGTCGAAAAGAAACTCCATACCCAGGTAATGTTGATGACCTTTATCAAGAGACAGAAACACCATATTTTGATGAACCTCCGAGTTGAGAGAATCCAGTGCAATGGGGACTCCAAAAATGTTACTGCAAAGCAACATTTCAGGGATAAAGCGCATCTCTGCAACACAGAAAAAAACAAAACAAACACAGACACACGTTCGATTAAGACAATGGAAGAGCTGATTTAGCTCTTCACACGACTGTTATATCCACATCTCTACATATTAAAACAGCTGACGTGCCGGATATTTACCTCCGATTTACCCCTCTTGCTCCTCCAATGGCGTAAACTTGCATCACATTTCCTACTTATCTTGCATTTTATATCTATATCTCATTTACTCTTCTGCCAGTTTACTTCACCGGAGGATAAGTTAAAGAGCCCACACTTTTGAATCCATGGGATCTTTTTGGGATCTTATTGGGAGCCCATGGGATCTCATTCATGAACATGATTACATCCAGGCATCCTGCTTCACATAATTCTCTTTATGGGATGGAATGCTTCATGATTGACACTGCGGGAAACTGAATTGTTCATTGAATTTCTAATGAGGTGAAACCAAAGCAAGACATGTCCTTACTCTTACCATTTCTGTGAACTTAAAAGGGGTTTTGTTTGTCCTTCAAACATCCCACAGTGATAAGAAGCCTGGACAGGGGAGAGGGACAATCTAAGAGAATTGTTGGGCCCCAAGATGAGCTGTTTCACTGTTACACCCTCCCTTGTAGGAGGGAAGGGAAAACTCCATCACTCACATTTGAGTCCACCTTTGGGGCTCTTGTCACACCAACCAGGGTTAGAGTATAACCAGAGATAGATTGGAATTAGAGATAGAATATATATATAAGGGAGAGTTTTTGAGTGTAAAACTCAGTGTGGTTTTGGTCGCTCTCGACTGTGCTGGTTGAGCTGCAAACATCACCTCCACTGGCATGTGGTACTTCAATAAAACTGCATTTTGATGAATCCTCTTCAACTGAATCTCTTCATGCTGGGCCGGAGAACAGAGTCTTCACACTATCCACTTACATGGCCGTCATCCACAGCTTGATGGAGCACTGCTCTCCTCTCTGGGCTGTATCCCGTGGCTTACATCTTGCTCAGCTTGATGCCGTGGAAACCAAGGCCTTCAAGATCATTGGAATCTCTTATGATGAAGCTCAGTCTGTGGGTCTATCACTTTGCCATTGCCCACAGGTTGGTGGTCTCTGTCTTCTTCTGCCTCCTTTCTGGTCATGCACCCCTCCACTCTTTCTGTGCTTTGCCCTCCCCCCCCCCAGGTTTCTGCAGGTCTCATACAGTCAACCATCAAGACCTTCAGGGTGAACCACTTAAATCCAGACTACTGCTCACTTCCACTCATTTGTTCCTCTTTCTGCCCACCTTTGGAGTCAACTCACTCATTCAATCTCATGCTTCCCCCCTCTCTGACACATTCCCAAAAAATTAAACACCCCCCACCCCACCCCCCCGCCCAAGTCCTTGTAAAGCCTCGTGGAGGCCTTGGTCATCATTGCTGAAACCAATTATTGGGATACTTTAGATTTCCTGCTTATTATAAAAAAACCTTTCCATTCATCATCCCGTTAACAAAACAAAATCATAATATCAGTGTTTTTAAACTCAATGGAAAGTCTAAAAGAAACTCCATACCCAGTTATTGTTGATGGCCGCTTTCTTCAAGAGAGACCAACACCATATTTGGATGAAGCTCCAAGTTGAGTGAATCCAGGAAGATGATGACTCCAAAAATTTTCTTGCAGAGCAACATTTCAGGGATAAAGTGCATTTCTGCAACACAGAAAAAACAAATCAAACAAACACAGACACACGTTCGAGTTAGACAATGGAAGAGGTGATTTTGCAATTCACACGACTGTTCTATCCACATCTCCACATATTAAAACAGCTGCCGTGCCGGATATTTACCTCCGATTTACCCCTCTTGCTCCTCCAATGGTGTAAACTTGCATCAAATTTCTTACTTATCTTCCATTTTATATCTATATCTCATTTACTCTTCTGCCAGTTTACTTCACCGGAGGATAAGTTAAAGAACCTACACTTTTGAATCCATGGGATCTTATTGGGAGCCCATGGGATCTTATTCATGAACATGATTACATCCAGGCATCCTGCTTCACATAATTCTCTTTATGGGATGGAATGCTTCATGATTGACACTGGGAAACTGAATTGTTAATTGAATTTCTAATGAGGTAAAATGACAATTAACCTTCATTAGTGCTTTGAGAAAGAATTTAATAAATATATGCTGGGAAAGCGAGTCGGGAGTTAAATACACAGATTCTTCTGAAGTCGTGAAAACCTTGTAATTCCTTGTCTCTTGACAGATGGCCAGCTAGGAATCACACACTCTTTCCTCACCGGGGCAACAAGCAAGCTCCAATGACAGACCGTTTTTCATCCTGTGTTTGTGATTTTAACCTTACAAAGTACCATCTGTTGTTTCTCCAATAGGCCTCTCTTTTTTCAGTTGATTTCCTTTGATGTATTAACCATGCCCTGGAGGGATTTCATGTATACTCGTAATACTCCATGTATAGTTAAGTTTCTGCTTGTGACATCGTTGCAGGCAAAGCTACCTCTTGTGCACGAGTGTGTCTTCTATTTGTTGCTGAATAAACATCTTAAACTGAATTAAAGGGTTTTCTGTCCTGAGGTGGCCAAAACTTCCACGACAACACCATGTCCTGCCACCGCAATGCACTTGAAAGGGAGTTTAAGCCGAATACGTTTCTCTTTATAACTACATCATGGACGTATAACTACATATGTTTATGTGCACATGTATTTTTGCTTTATGAGAAAATTCATCAAATAGAATCTGCTGAATGTGTTCCTTACCTCTTTCTGTGGAATCCGAAAGAAACTGAACACCCACTCAAGGAGGGTTGGTTCTTTTTGAGGAGGAAATGGACAAAACCATGTGAAAACGACTGAGATTAAGGTCCAGGCAGCAGGCAGAAAATATAGAATTTCTATTTCTGTGGAAACCATCCAGAGAAGTCTTGAGTGTTGCTGCAAAAAGAAAAAAACAAAAATATATAACCACACACATCTTGTTTTTTTTAATTTTCTATTCCTAACAATTCCATATCTCTCACACACACACACACACCCACACACACACACACACACACACACACACACCACACACACACACACACACACACACACACACACACACACACACACACACACACACACACACACACACACAACCGATTCTGAGGTTCGGTTAGGTATGGAAGCATGTGCCAGAGCAGCGCGTCGCTGCATCCACTTTCCACTGGTACTCCAGGGGCCTCCATCTGGATGTGCCGATCAACCTGCTGCAACCACGAGGAATGCGGTCGCCCCGTTGCCCTTCTCTACTCATGGCACACTCCTCTTCTTCTTCTTTAAACTGCTCCCGATAGGGGTCGCCACATTGGATCATCCGTATGATCCGCATCGTGATTTGGCACATGTTTTACGCTGGATGCCCTTCCTGACGCAACCCTGGTCACTTCTTACAACACAGGGAGATGATACACCTATTTTAACCGAGGTATACACCGGCCCAGTATACTGGTACTCATTTCGCCGACCTCGGAAGGATGACAGGCTGAGTCAACCCCCTGGTGTATTAATTCAGTGGCCCAACGGGGCTTGAACTCAGGACCTTTTGGATCCCAAGCCGCTGCCCTAACCACTGCGCCAACACCAGGCTCCCACTCATAACACACTCACTTCTCCAATTTGGTGAGCAGGATCAGCATAAGGAAAACGAGCCACATGTCCGTACAGTCGAAGCTGACACTCACAGACTACAGAAGTAACAAATCTCATTTGAGTCTCTCTCAGCAACCGCTCATTGGACACAAAGTCTAACCAGCGACAGCCAAGGATTCTCCAAAGAGATCTGCTCCTGATAGGGTTCCTAGAATTTAATATAATTTCAAGGATTGCTGCAAATTATGTGAATTTCATAACATCCCACATTCAACTTGATTTAAATTATAAACCTCAAAACATCATTCCCTTTCCGAAATTAAAAACCTTCACCTGTAAGAAACTGAATGATTTCCCGATCAGATGAATCATCAGCTGGGCACCTTTCCTCCTCAAGATTTTGACCCATTCAGCCCAGAACCTCACCAAACAGCAGATCCACAACCTCGGTCGTGGATCCACATTACGACATTACCGTAAACAGATCCACAACCTTAGTTGCGTCCAGGCAGTCAGTTAACCCGTAAATGCGACATCACGAATCAGACTTTACTTCCTCATGCATTTAATGTATTATCACACATTTGATGATGTGATAATCTTTTGTTGTAACAAATGGAAGTGTGTGTGTGTGTGTGTGTGTGTGTGTGTGTGTGTGTCTGTGTGTGTGTCTGTGTGTGTGTCTGTGTGTATGTCTGTGTCTGTGTCTGTGTCTGTGTCTGTGTCTGTGTCCGCTGTTTCTTGACAACCACTGGTCCGATCCAATTGAAACTTGCCAGGTATATTGCTGGGGACCTGAGGATGTGCCTTTTCAAGGTTTGATATTAATCGGACAAGTGCTTCCCAAGTTATGGCCATTTATTTACCAAACCAATGGAAAGACACGTTGTTGCGTGGGCGTGGCCGATGGGGAAGGGAAGCACAGCCACGTTCCCCATTACGGGTTACAGCGTACGGGCTTCCGGAGAGTGATGACTTCGTGTATTCTAATAATTTCTCGATTTCTTTTGCGCATTTATAGATAAACACAATGCCCCAAGTTATGATCGTTTTCATATTAGACGGTGTATAAATTTCGGGAACATCAGAGTCCTGGGATGCTCCGAACCAGGAAGTAAATTTTTTCTCTCTCTTCTCTTCTCTTTTTGTTTTTCCTTGCCACGACATTGCGAAAAGGTAAAATACGTTGGCGCTAATTGAATAATTGGGTATTAAAAATAAATTGCGAATAATCGTAACTGCGAATAATATCGAACTTCCGGGTCACGCACGTATGGGCACGTGAGAGCGAAGAAACGGCCTGTGTGGTTTATGTATTTATTATTATTATTTTTTTTACGGGCACGTACTAGTATAAAACAATTTCCCACGATCTCCTCTCATGAGTCGTATAACTAATCCGATATACCGATTTACTTCAATCAAGCAAGGCTCTGTTCCCTCCTTCTCCACACATACACAAGAAAATGTGAAATTTACAAAATATAAAACTTATCTTTTTCACTGTTTGGAGAATTATGTTTGGTGAAGAAAAGATTTAGAAATGTGCCAAAATGAACCAGCTTCGTTGAGCTAAATGATTTAATGCATTCACTGCTTGACATCACACCCTGTCCCCCAAAGGAACTGCTGATTTATGGCATCTACCAGATCTTTGCCTATATTTTCAGAGATTTAGCATCATCAGTCACATTGTTTAAAAAAAAACAAAAACCTTCAAAAATCTTCTTGGCTAAAGTCAAGGCGAAACGTTACAGGTCTGACCGGCTGTCCATGAGGAACAAAAGATTCACACATATGACATCATAGGTCACATGGTTTGGCAGCCATATTGGATTTACCCGAAAACCAAAACAACACAACACTCAAAAGAAGTCTGGTGAAGGTCTGCAATCTCAGATTGCTCTTTTTCTTGATATCTAATGTATTTATAGAAATATCTCATTCATAATATTTTTACTATTCTTATTGCATTTCACTAATTATATTTGGTGTCATTTTCTGACCTCAAATAAAACTGGGTGTCGCTCCCTGGCTTGGCATATGTGTGACGAGCTCTTTTAATCTATTGACAAGTTCAGTGCTGCATAAGTGAACATCTGACGAGTTGTTTTAATCCACTGACAAATTCAGTGCTGTGTTCGTGAACATCTGACAAGTTGTTTTAACTAAATTGACAAGTTCAGTGCTGTGTGGGTAAATGTCTGATGAGTTGTTTTAATCAATTGACAAGTTCAGTGGTGTGTTTCTAAATGTCTGCCTTGTTGTTTTAATAGACTAGCCAATGTCTGACAAGTTGTTTTATTCTGATGACAAGTTCAGTGCTGTATTCGTAAATGTCTGAGTCGTCGTTTTAATCTATTAACAAGTTCAGCGCTGTATTCGTCAATGTCTGACAAGTTGGTTTAATCTTTTGATAAGTTCATTGCTGTGTTTGTAAACATCTGAGAAGTTGTTTTCATGAAATTGACAAGTTCAATGCTATGTGGGTAAATGTCTGATGAGTTGTTTTAATAAACTTGCCAATGTCTGACTAGTTGTTTTAATCTATTGACAAGTTCAGTGCTGTATTCGTAAATGTCTGACGAGTTGTTTTAACCTATTCATAAGTTAAGTGCTGTGTTTATAAACATCTGACAAGTTGTTTTAACTAAATTGACAAGTTCAGTGCTGTGTTTGTAAATGTCTGACTTGTAGTTTTAATAAACTAGCCAATGACTGACTCGTTGTTTTAATCTATTGACAAGTTCAGTGCTGTGTTAGTCAATGTCTGACGAGTTGTTTTAATCTAGTCATAATTTCAGTGCTGTGTTTGTAAACATCGGACACGTTGTTTTAACTAAATTGACAAGTTCATTGCTGTGTTTGTAAATGTATTACTTGTTGTTTTAATAAACTAGCCAATGTCTGACAAGTTGTATTAATCCGTTGATAAGTTCAGTGTTGTATTAGTTAATGTCTGACTCGTTGTTTTAATCTATTGAGAAGTTCAGTGCTTTATTAGTGAATGTCTGACAAGTTGGTTTAATCTTTTGATAAGTTCAGTGCTGTGTTTGTAAACATCTGACAAGTTGTTTTAATCAATTGACACGTGCAGTGCTGTGTTTGTAAACATCTGACAAGTTGTTTTGACAAAATTGACAAGTTCAGTGCTGTGTTTGCAAAACATCTGAAAAGTTGTTTCAACGAAATTGACATGTTCAGTGCTGTGTTTGTAAATGTGTGACTTGTTGTTTTAATAAAATAGCCAATGTCTGACGAGTTGTTTTAATCGATTGACAAGTTCAGTGCTGTGTTTGTAAATGTCTGACGAGTTGTTTTAACCAATTCATAAGTTCAGTGCTGTGTTTTGAAAAAACTGACAAGTTGTTTTAACAAAATTGACAAGTTCAGTGCTGTGTTTGTAAATGTCTGACTTGTTGTTTTCATAAAGTAGCCAATGTCTGAGTAGGTTGCTTTAATCTATTGACAAGTTCAGTGCTGTGTTTGCAAAACATCTGACACGTTGTTTTAACGATACTGACAAGTTCAGTGTTGTGTTTGTAAATGTATGACTTGTTTTAATAAACTAGCCAATGGCTGACGAGTTGTTTTAATCTGTTGCTAAGTTCAATGCTCTGTTCGTAAACATCTCATAAGTTGTTTTAACAAAATTGACAAGTTCAGTGCTGTGTTTGTAAATGTATGACTTGTTTTAATAAACTAGCCAATGGCTGACGAGTTGTTTTAATTTGTTGACAAGTTCAGTGCTGTGTTGGTAAATATCTGACGAGTTGTTTTCATCTATTCATAAGTTCATTGCTGTGTTTGTAAACATCTGACAAGTTGTTTTAACTAAATTGACAAGTTCCGTGCTGTGTTTGTAAATGTCTGACTTGTTGTTTTAATAAACTAGCCAATGTCTGACTCGTTGTTTTAATGTTTTGAAAGTTCAGAGCTGTGTTCGTAAATGTCTGACGATTTGTTTTCATCTGTTCATAAGTTCAGTGCTGTGTTTGTAAACATCTGACATGTTGTTAGAACTAAATTGACAAGTTCAGTGCTGTGTTTGTGAATGTATTACTTGTTGTTTAAATAAACTAGCCAATGTCTGACGAGTTGTTTTAATATGTTGACAAGTTCAGTGCTGTGTTAGTAAATGTATGACTTGTTTTAATAAACTAGCCAATGGCTGACTAGTTGTTTTAATTTGTTGATAAGTTCAGTGCTGTATTAGTTAATATCTGACAAGTTGGTTTAATCTTTTGATAAGTTCAGTGCTGTGTTCGTAAACATCTGACAAGTTGTTTTTACGAAATTGACAAGTTCAGTGCTGTATTTGTAAATGTCTGACTTGTTTTCATAAACTAGCCAATGTCTGACTCGTTGTTTTAATCTGTTGACAAGTTCAGTGCTGTGTTAGTAAATGTCTGACGAATTGTTTTAATCTATTCACAAGTTCAGTGCTGTGTTTGTAAACATCTGACACGTTGTTTTAACGAAATTGACAAGTTCAGTGCTGTGTTTGTAAATGTATGACTTGTTTTAATAAACTAGCCAATGGCTGACGAGTTGTTTTAATTTGTTGATAAGTTCAGTGCTGTATTAGTTAATTTCTGACAAGTTGGTTTCATCTTTTGATAAATTCAGTGCTGTGTTTGTAAACATCTGACAAGTTGTTTTGACAAAATTGACAAGTTCAGTGCTGTGTTTGCAAAACATCTGAAAAGTTGTTTCAACGAAATTGACATGTTCAGTGCTGTGTTTGTAAATGTGTGACTTGTTGTTTTAATAAAATAGCCAATGTCTGACGAGTTGTTTTAATCGATTGACAAGTTCAGTGCTGTGTTTGTAAATGTCTGACGAGTTGTTTTAACCAATTCATAAGTTCAGTGCTGTGTTTTGAAAAAACTGACAAGTTGTTTTAACAAAATTGACAAGTTCAGTGCTGTGTTTGTAAATGTCTGACTTGTTGTTTTCATAAAGTAGCCAATGTCTGAGTAGGTTGCTTTAATCTATTGACAAGTTCAGTGCTGTGTTTGCAAAACATCTGACACGTTGTTTTAACGATACTGACAAGTTCAGTGTTGTGTTTGTAAATGTATGACTTGTTTTAATAAACTAGCCAATGGCTGACGAGTTGTTTTAATCTGTTGCTAAGTTCAATGCTCTGTTCGTAAACATCTCATAAGTTGTTTTAACAAAATTGACAAGTTCAGTGCTGTGTTTGTAAATGTATGACTTGTTTTAATAAACTAGCCAATGGCTGACGAGTTGTTTTAATTTGTTGACAAGTTCAGTGCTGTGTTGGTAAATATCTGACGAGTTGTTTTCATCTATTCATAAGTTCATTGCTGTGTTTGTAAACATCTGACAAGTTGTTTTAACTAAATTGACAAGTTCCGTGCTGTGTTTGTAAATGTCTGACTTGTTGTTTTAATAAACTAGACAATGTCTGACTCGTTGTTTTAATGTTTTGAAAGTTCAGAGCTGTGTTCGTAAATGTCTGACGATTTGTTTTCATCTGTTCATAAGTTCAGTGCTGTGTTTGTAAACATCTGACATGTTGTTAGAACTAAATTGACAAGTTCAGTGCTGTGTTTGTGAATGTATTACTTGTTGTTTAAATAAACTAGCCAATGTCTGACGAGTTGTTTTAATATGTTGACAAGTTCAGTGCTGTGTTAGTAAATGTATGACTTGTTTTAATAAACTAGCCAATGGCTGACTAGTTGTTTTAATTTGTTGATAAGTTCAGTGCTGTATTAGTTAATATCTGACAAGTTGGTTTAATCTTTTGATAAGTTCAGTGCTGTGTTCGTAAACATCTGACAAGTTGTTTTTACGAAATTGACAAGTTCAGTGCTGTATTTGTAAATGTCTGACTTGTTTTCATAAACTAGCCAATGTCTGACTCGTTGTTTTAATCTGTTGACAAGTTCAGTGCTGTGTTAGTAAATGTCTGACGAATTGTTTTAATCTATTCATAAGTTCAGTGCTGTGTTTGTAAACATCTGACACGTTGTTTTAACGAAATTGACAAGTTCAGTGCTGTGTTTGTAAATGTATGACTTGTTTTAATAAACTAGCCAATGGCTGACGAGTTGTTTTAATTTGTTGATAAGTTCAGTGCTGTATTAGTTAATTTCTGACAAGTTGGTTTCATCTTTTGATAAATTCAGTGCTATGTTCGTAAACATCTGACAAGTTGTTTTTACGAAATTGACAAGTTCAGTGCTATGTTTGTAAATATCTGACTTGTTGTTTTCATAAACTAACCAATGTCTGACAAGTTGTTTTAATCTATTGACAAGTTCAGTGCTGTGTTGGTAAATATCTGACGAGTTATTTTCATCTATTCATAAGTTCAGTGCTGTGTTTGTAAACATCTGACAAGTTGTTTTAACTAAATTGACAAGTTCATTGCTGTGTTTGTAAATGTCTGACTTGTTGTTTTAATAAACTCGCCAATGTCTGACGAGTTGTTTTACTCTATTGACAAGTTCAGTGCTGTGTTAGTAAATGTCTGACGAGTCGTTTTAATCTATTCATAAGTTCAGTGCTGTGTTTGTAAACATCTTACACGTTGTTCTAACTAAATTGACAAGTTCAGTGCTGTGTTTGTAAATGTATTACTTGTTTTAATAAACTAGCCAATCTCTGATGAGTTGTTTTAATCTGTTGATAAGTTCAGTGCTGTATTAGTTAATGTCTGCCTCATTATTTTAATATATTGACAAGTTCAGTGATTTAATCTTGAATGTCTGACAAGTTGGTTTAATCTTCCGATAATTCAGTGCTGTGTTTGCAAACATCTGACAAGTTGTTTTAATGAAATTGACAAGTTCAGTGCTGTGTTTGTAAACATCTGACAAGTTGTTTTTACTAAATTGACAAGTTCAGTGCTGTTTTTGTGAATGTCTTACTTGTTGTTTTCATAAACTAGCCAATGTCTGACTAGTTATTTTAATCTGTTGACAAGTTCAGTGCTGTGTTAGTAAATGTCTGACGAATTGTTTTAATCTATTCATCAGTTCAGTGCTGTGTTTGTAAACATCTGACACGTTGTTTTAACGAAATTGACAAGTTCAGTGCTGTGTTTGTAAATGTATGACTTGTTTTAATAAACTAGCCAATGGCTGACGAGTTGTTTTAATTTGTTGATAAGTTCAGTGCTGTATTAGTTAATATCTGACAAGTTGGTTTACTCTTTTGATAAGTTCAGTGCTGTGTTCGTAAACATCTGACAAGTTGTTTTTACGAAATTGACAAGTTCAGTGCTGTGTTTGTAAATATCTGACTTGTTGTTTTCATAAAGTAACCAATGTCTGACAAGTTGTTTTAATCTATTGACAAGTTCAGTGCTGTGTTGGTAAATATCTGACGAGTTGTTTTCATCTATTCATAAGTTCAGTGGTGTGTTTGTAAACATCTGACAAGTTGTTTTTACTAAATTGACAAGTTCAGTGCTGTGTTTGTAAATGTCTGACTTGTTGTTTTTATAAACTAGCTAATGTCTGACGAGTTGTTTTAATCTATTGACAAGTTCAGTGCTGTGTTGGTAAATATCTGACAAGTTGGTTTAATCTTTTGAAAAGTTCAGTGCTGTGTTCGTAAACATCTGACAAGTTGTTTTTACGAAATTGACAAGTTCAGTGCTGTGTTTGTAAATATCTGACTTGTTGTTTTCATAAACTAAAGGCCCGGTCACACCTTGACGTTTTAGCCAACGTATGCCGATTTTTGAATTTTTTTTCTAAAACGCTGGCACACGTTGAATACGTTATGGGTAAGTTTTGATAACATTGAGAGCACGCTGGCATACGTCGTAGTACGTTGCCATACGTCGTTGTACGTTGGCTTTAAACGTTGTACTTTTCGGTTGTCCTCAAATTTTTTCATGCTTGAAATTTCACGACGTATGGCGGCGTATGACTCACACGTTCCACTACGCTGGCCACAAGTTGTAGGCACGGTCTGCGATCGTTGACAGACATCAACACATGCTACTTGCAAGTTAATCATAAGTTGAGACACGCCGAGGTAATGTTTAGAGTACCCGAAACTTAATTCCTACCTATGATTAACGTGTTGTTGGCACGTTACGCGATCGTTGCCACACGTCGACAGACGTTACTTTTAAGTTACTCATAGGCTGAAAGACGTCGGTATAATGGATCGTCCTTGCGTCAGCGTCCACGGCCATGGCCAGGACACTTATTTGCAGCATTCTTCAAACTTTTCTTCGGCATGACGAGGATGTTCACACTTCGATGTCTAGCTTGGCTATGATTCCAATTGCCCATTGGCAGCGTCTATTTAAAATAGTCGAGTTTGAGCGTTTTAACACGTTCAGAAGAAACGCTTCAAATTTCAAAACCCCAGCGTCAAAAAACAAAAAAACAAAAAAAAAAAAAAGGCGAGCGACAGCAATTTAAATCGTTCATTGTAAACAATGAAACTAGCTGAGTGGTACCGTTTAAAAGTCGTTGAGTGTAAAAAAAATCCAATTGTTGAGCGCAAGCGTCTACTTTCAATAGTGGAGATGCAGCCATTTAAATCGTTGAGTGGCAGCCTATGAACCCACCCGTGGACACGCGGACGCAAGGACGATCCATCATAACCCACACCCTCCCCCTCACACCCACCTACTACTGCCAACATGAACAAACTACTACTAATACTAATACTAATACTAATACTAATACTGATACTGATACTGTTACTGCTGACATGGACATCGACTCAAAAAGGACTCGAAAACACTGTTGGGTTCCCCTTTTATGAACACAATTTTTATATACCAATTCCCAAAACCGCTGGGAACACGTCTTTATATGGCAGTTGTAAGCTAGAAACACATTCATTTTTTTTTTTGTCGACCGGAAGACGTCATTGGAATACGTCTACATACGTCGATGTGTGTTGGGGCTACGTAAAGAATTGGTTCAAAGCACGTCAAACATAAGTTAGAAATAAGTTTCGCGTAAAAAAAGACATTACCGCGACGTGTTTCGACTTATGAGTAGCTTATAAGTAGCCTTTGTGGAGGTGTGTAAGCGTCCACATATCGAGTGTAAAACTTATCCTCATCGCATGTGAACGTGTGTCATACGCCGAGTACATCGTAAAATTTTGAACATGTTCAAAATTTCTTGACGTACTCTACTTACTACGACTTATGATAGCGTATTTAGCGTTCTATTCGCGCATACCAAACTTACCCATACCGTATTCGACGTGCCCCAACGTTTTAGACACACTTTTTGTTACGTCGGCATACGCTGGCAAGATCACCAAGGTGTGACCGCGATTTTGACCCTTCCATTTCTACGGCAGTTATGATTTGAATCGTTGTGCGTCAGCCTTTTAATAGGCTACGTCACGACATCGTCGGCAATGCGTGCAACGCGCTATGCCTGAGTTAGACTATCGTTGGGCATCGTTTGTGTAGGCCGACAACAGGTTCAGCATTCGTTGGTATAAGTTATCTATAACACAACGAAACGTTCTGTGTAGTTACCAATGCGTTATACATAAGACCAAGTCGCTATGAATACGTCCGAATCTTTAAAAAAAAACATCAAAAGTTCAACGTAAGCCAGCGTTTTACATAAATTTTAACACGTTGCCATCACTGGCTAAAACGTCAAGGTGTGACAGGGCCTTAACCAATGTCTGACAAGTTGTTTTAATCTATTGACAAGTTCAGTGCTGTGTTGGTAAATATCTGACGAGTTGTTTTCATCTATTCATAAGTTCAGTGGTGTGTTTGTAAACATCTGACAATTTGTTTTAACTAAATTGACAAGTTCAGTGCTGTGTTTGTAAATGTCTGACTTGTTGTTTTTATAAACTAGCCAATGTCTGACGAGTTGTTTTAATCTATTGACAAGTTCAGTGCTGTATTTGTAAATGTCTGACGAGTTGTTTTAACCAATTCATCAGTTCAGTGCTGTGTTTTTAAACATCTGACACGTTGTTTTAACGATACTGACAAGTTCAGTGTTGTGTTTGTAAATGTATGACTTGTTTTAATAAACTAGCCAATGGCTGACGAGTTGTTTTAATCTGTTGCTAAGTTCAATGCTCTGTTCGTAAACATCTCATAAGTTGTTTTAACAAAATTGACAAGTTCAGTGCTGTGTTTGTAAATGTATGACTTGTTTTCATAAACCAGCCAATGGCTGACTTGTTTTAATCTGTTGATAAGTTCAGTGCTGTATGAGTTAATGCCTGACTTTTTGTTTTCATCTATTGACAAGTTCAGTGCTTTGTTAGTGAATGTCTGACAAGTTGATTTAATCTTTTGATAAGTTCACTGCTGTGTTAGTAAATGTTTGTATCGTTGCAATAAATTTGTGAGTGTCTGACTGGTTGTTTTTATATGTTGATAAGTTCAGTGATGTATTCGTAGATGTCTGACTAGTTGTGTTTATAAACTCGTGAACGTCTCAGTAGAGTGAATAAACTAGTGAATAAACTCGTGAATAAACTAGTGAGTTCAAATCCTGCTCAGCTGTTGAATTAATACCAGGTAGGGTTAACTCGGCCTGCCATCCTTCCGAGTTGGCAAAATGAGTGCCAGCATGCTGGTATACTGTGTTGGAGTGGTGACCCATCGAGGATTGTGCCCAAATGGCCAAGGAGACTGCTTAAGCAGCACCAATGCTCTGCACAATGTATGGTCCCAATCTCCTCTCCTCCTGATACTGTGTGAGCTGTGTTCCCCTGCTGACTGACCTGTGGTAGCTTGTACATGTTGCTGCATTTGAGCTGGGGAGTAACTGCTGAGTTCAATAGTCTGGGTTCTCCCAGACATCTTTGTTCTTTGTTCCTTTCATATTTCTTTCTAATATTTATTTTATTTGTATATTTTTTTCTTTCTTTTTCGTCATTCTAATTCTAGCATTTTCTTCTCTTTCATCTCCATATTCCTCTCGTTCATTATCCATCTTTCGAAGGAGAGTGAATATTTGCAGAAATTTTTCTGTAAGGCTCACTTGGCTGTGCATGGATGGGTTTGAGAGTCGTGGAGTTGCAGCTGAAACCCAAATCCTATCCAGGTTCCTCCTGATGACTCCATCTTTGCTCTTTCCTTCTTTAGGTTCCTTCTTCGTCTTCCATTTAATTTGCTTTATGATCATCAACCATTGCTACACCTGGATAATGCAAAGTTTCTCAACAATAGAATCATGTGATGGGCAATGTTTATGCACACTGAATCCTATGGTGAGGCACTTGCTCTGAAACAACTTCCTTTCTCTTCCTGGAAAGAAAACCTGACAAATGCAATCACAACACATTCCACAAAGCCTGCAAGAAGTATGTGTCTACTCCCAGGAGAGGCAAAAATCACCATCTGTCCAATGTCAAGATTGAACTTTTAAACGAATCTCCCTCCTCCAAAAGCTGGTGGAGCAAATTGTTTAATGTTTCTCTGGAGTATGCTCCCCTTCCATCCCTTCCTTCTGTTCAAATGGCACCACAGCCGACTCCGCTCACCACAGCCAAAAAAGGTGACCTCCAAAGCCAGTCAACGACTGCGTATTCTCCATCGTACAAAGTCCTTTCTTATCACACGTTAACTCCAATCCAACTGCAAGGCTTTCATCTGCCGATTAACGAATACTGCTCATCCCCTCTGAGCTGGCACCACTGCCTCACACCTTGCTCAGCTTGATGCCATGAAACCAAGGCCTTGAAGATTAATGGAATCTCCCACGATGAAGCTGACTCATATGGGCTGATCACGTTCCCATCACAGACAGGTCGGTGGTGTCTCTGTCTTCTACTGCCTCCTTTCTTGTCTTGTACCCTCTGCTCTTTCAGTGCTTTGAACCCCCTCTCCCCCACTCCAGGTTTCTGCGAGGCTCACATGGTCCACCATCAACCCCCTTCTGGTGAAACGACCTGAATCCAAGATCACTGCTCAACTCCAATCATTTGCTCCTCTTTTTTCCTGCCTGTGGAACCAACATCTACATTGTCAGGTGTGGATATCAGGTGGTGACCCCATGAGATCCATATTTAAACATTTGACTCATTTCAACATTTGGTAATTGCATTCATCAGGTGTCAGGCTTCAAACCATTGTCCTGGCTGCTTCAAATTGTGTTCCCAAGCCTTTTGCCTTTGCTTTAAAATGTATTACAAGCAAGCCAGCCGATGTCCTTGTCCGAGCATTCTGGAAGGCTGTTTATGAATTTCAGCGCAGAGAACGAAACTACAAAGGCTGGAAAACTACAAAGGGTTTGCTGCTGTTTATGAATATGTGCCAGCACTCTCTCGAAGCCCAAACAGTGAGAAAGATGTTGGCTTGCCAAACTTCCCCTATTGTGTAGGGAGGGGGGGGGAAGCCCACTTGCCAGTTGTTTCTTGCTTTGCTTGTAACTCCTCCTAGGAATCGGTTTTATTTGTATGAATTTTGGAGTATGATTTTTCAGTGTGATTCTGAGGCTTAACCATTGTCGGTTCAAGTCCTGCACCACATTCCGCATGTGTTGTGTCCCAAATAAACCGCATATCCGAGAATCCTCTGTTGACTCACCCCAATTCTTGGCCAGGATTGAAGGGTCTTCACATACATCTTCTTCAATCTCATTCTTCCTTCCATGGCTTTCAGACAGTTGTTCACCACCATCTCAGATCAACCCCCATCTAAACTCACAATCTCTTCCCCCCCCCCCCCCAAATGATCCCATTCCCAAGTCTTCCCTCTTTCCAGGTAATTGTAATTTCTCTCCATCTCCTTTACCACTTTGCATTTGTTGGTCGTTTTATTTTTCCTTTGCTGTTTAATCCCAACCTTTCCATTCTTTCTTTTCCTGAGTTTCACTCAACTTGTGTGCAGCTTCTTCACCACCACATGTTCTTCTCCCCTCTCCTTAATATCACTCCTCTCCTCTGATGTTGGTGTTTCCCCCTTTCCATTTTTTCCCTTCCATTTGCTCCAGCTCTTCCATGAGCCTTGATCATGTATCCAAAAAATAAAATAATATATATTTTAAACCCTCACTTTCATCTGGTTTTTGTGTTTTTTAATTTTTACCAATTATGAATAAACATTTAACAATTTATTCACATCCTGAAAATCAGCTACCCTGTTTTACAGCTCGACTTTCTTGTCACAGCTGTTTTATTATTATGATGCAATTTTCACACAGGTTAGTTATTGTTACCTTTACTCCTCGTGCTGCACAGTATACATCTTTCACTCCTTACATTGTACTAAATCCTGCTTTCTATCGCTCATATCTCACTGCATCAGGAATGTTTAGTGAAATACACTTATCATCGCCATTCATCATGATGTCTTACCAAACGTCTCCTTTGACACTTTTCCCAAAACCAGAGCAGCAAAGGGATAACCAGTAGCCACATGACCAACATCACCAGCACCACCATGATGGAAGCAATGAAGTAACTGATCAAAATCCATTTGGTGGAGTTTGCTTGATAACCAGCTGGTGCTTCCGTGTGAAACCATTCGTAGAAGGTTTTCTCCTGTTTAGACAAAGCATAAAAAAGCAAGAATTAGAGCCGAGTCAATATACAGTGCCGATAGAAAGTCCACACCCCCTTTCAAATTTTTCACCATTTCTTCCCTAAAAGCCTGGAATTGAATTACATTAAATATGAGACTTTTTCCACCTTCATTAACACATCATAACCCACAACTTCCAAGTGCAATACAAATTCTACAAATTTCAGAAAATTAATAAAAAATACAAAACGAGAATATCTTGGTTGTACAAGTGTCCACCCCCTTATAATAGCAATTATAAGTTACTTCAGGTGGAACCAATCACCTTCAAAATCACACACCGAGCTAATTGGCCTCCACCTCTGTTAAACTGTAGTGATTCTGATTATTTCAGAACAAAATCAGCTGTTCCTGGAGGTTTACTCTTCTGGGTAATGAATTTCACAGCAAAGACTCAACCATGAGCACCAATGAGCTTTAAAAAGACCTCTGGAGCACAGTCAAGACAATCATTAAGAAGTTGAAGGCATATAGTACCACCAAGAACCTACCTAGATCAGGCCATCCCTCCAAACTGGGTGACCAAGTCAGGAGGTGACAGATCAGAGAGGCCACCACGAGGCAAATGGCAACTTTGAAAGAGGTCCAGGCCTTTATGGCAAAGACTGTTCACTATGTGCATGTGACAACAATATCCCAAGCACTCCACAAGTTTTGCCTGTACGCTGGTGTGGCAAGAAGGAAACCATGACTCAAAAAAGCCCATCTCGAGTCCCGTTTTTCAGGTATGCAAAAAAACACTCTGGAGATTCTGAAGATATGTGGCAAAACGTTTTGTGGTCTGACAGAATCAAGCTGGAACGTTTTGGCCAAAATGGAAAATGTTACGTTTGACCCAAACCCAACACATCAACCAAAGAAGACCATCCCTACTGTGATACATGATGGTGGCAGCATCATGCTTTGGGGATGTTTCTCAGCAGGGACTGGGGCACTTGTCAGAGAAGAAGGGAAAATGGATGGAGCAAAATACAGAAAAATACGAAAGGAAAACCTGCTGCCCTCTACAAGAAAGCTGAAATTGGGACGGAAGTTCACCTTTCAGCATGACAATGACCCGAAGCACACAGCCAAAGCTACACTGGAGTGGCTAAGGAACAAAAAGATAAATGTACTGAAAAAAAAAGTTTAAGAAAATACTTTCTCATGAATAATTTTGTTTTGGGCAGTGCATGGCACTTGGTAGAACACACACCTCCACCAGGCTGAACAGTTTAGGAACTGAATCCCACTAATAGGCCAGATCTGAATCTGGACCTGAACCAAAATCCAATTGCCTTGTTCTTGTCACCGACCCAATTCATCCACCTCATTTTGTCATAACTCATCCACAAGTTTTTAAGAAATGTTCTTGACATTATTTTTGGCCCCATGATTCCATAATGACAAATCAATTTCAAAAACTTGTCGTATCCAGATCCGGATCTTTACCCAATTAGAATCAATTTGTCGTCACACACCCACCCTATCCACCAAGTTTTCATCCAAATCCATACATTTATCTAATATTCCGACTCTACTGCAACTGTTAAAATCACAATAGAATAAGGTGCAATATTATTGTTTTGCCAGAAGCAATCATGGCCTACAATCTGCATGGCACAGTCATAAATTTCATATCTTTTATTATCTTGCCAAAACGAAGTTTTTGCAAGATATGTTAGTCAGCTTGTATGTTTGTTTTTTTTTGTCTGTAATCACGTAGAAAAAATTCTTCAGAGCACAGTTATCATTGGAAATTTTTGTAACTTCGCATATCAGAGGCCTCGAGAGGTCCCTTTCAGTGCACAAAATTTTGAAGGTCAAGGTCAAAGGTCAAGGTCACTTTGTGGCAAATCAGGGGAGTCGACGAAACCCTTATTTTTTGAGTAATTTTGATCGGATCGTCTTAAAACTTCATGGGAATATAGTTCGTGGTCTGGCGCTCAGCTGATTAATTTTTGGTGGCGATTGGCCTTGACCTTCATGGTTAGCACCTCAGGTCAAACATATTTAACCCCAAGGTCAAATTATCAAGTTTTAGGAACCATATCGTGTAGTACCTCAAATTGAACACCTCGATGAGTGCTTTCTAGATACTAGTACGTGCCCGTAAAAAAATAATAATAATAATAAAAAAGTAATAATAATAATAATAATAATAAATAAATAAACAACACAGGCAGTTTCTTCGCTCTCACGTGCCCGTACGTGCGTGACCCGGAAGTTCGATATTATTCGCAGTTACGATTATTCACAAATTATTTTTAATACCCAATTATTCAATTAGCGCCAACGTATTGTTGCGGTTGAGGAAATTCGCAAACCACCATTCAGGTCCCGTAGGTGAGATATCTCTGTAAGTACATGTGTAGTTAGCCCCAAACCCGTTGTTTATAGGGAATAAATGTGATTCATTCGGGCTGCGACCCTTTGAGATAGCCGTTTTTCTGTTCTATCTTTATTTTGAACCAACCACGTCTCAACCGCCATCACACAACAACCACCAACCGCAACTCCGCTTCACAACAACGACAACGCCAACAGCCACAACCTTTACCTTCACAACTCGCTCCCGCAAACATCGCATCACCGCCATTCCAAACGTCGCCATGGCTATGGACCACCACTTTAAACCCTCCACCACCTTCGCCTCTCCTTCTGCGGCCATTCCCGCACCGCTTGTGGGCACCGAGCGTCAGGCTGTCCTGGCCTCGTGCGGGACGCACGCCGAGCCGCGGCCTTTCCGAGGAGAAGTCGGATCAGGAATGATACACGCCGACTTCTGATCCGTCCAATCAGCAAGCGCGGGGCGGTTTGGCCCCGTCTCCAGGCGCGTCGGAGTAGAATCGATATATGCAAATTCGAGGATCAGGGGAGACTCACGCCCCTTTTTCTCTGTCCAATGGGCGAGCGTGGCTCCACCCCCGAGCTCGTTCTGATCCAGAAATTTGCATATGGGTTCTCCTGCCGGACTATAAAGCGCCAAGCGCGGGGCGAATTTAGTGAGTTCGAGTCAGTCAAGGGGAGTTGGAGAAGAGTCAAGGCGAGTTGGAGAAGAGTCAAGGCGAGTTTGAGAAGAGTCAAGTCGGGTCTGGAGGAGAGTCAGTCTATCGGAGGTCGGAGTCTTTCGGGGTTCGGAGTCTGTCGGGGAGCTGCAGAGAGAGGAAGCCTGGAGCGCGGTCGAGGTGATTTGCTGCAGTCGGTTGAGGAGAATTGCGGAGGGGACCGGATAGCTCGGGTCCGAGGCAAGGAAGACGGGGGTCGGCGACGAGCTCGCAGTGGAGTCGCTCGTCGCGGGACCCAAGCAAGCCAGCTATCCTCTTTCTCCAGAGCATCAACAATTCCCCCCTTCCCCCCCCCCCGCGCTGAGATAGTGCGAAAAGGGGGGCCCCGTTCCCACCCCACTCCAAGCAGTGCCAACGTAACCCGCTCAAGGAGCGCGGAGTCGGGGCACCGCCGCGCCGCCACATTTGTGGCTCATCACAAGACACGGGTAGGATCCACCCGGTCTCGCGGCCCACAGGCCCCGTCTGTCCCCTTGTCTTTGAGGGTGGCCCTTTTCTTTTGCTTTTGAGTAAATGTGTTGTCGGCGCCGTCTGTAAAGTAAAACTGTGTAAGTGTTGCCGTGTGCACGCGTAGTTGGTAGTAGATCGGCATTGTTGTGTTTCTTTTGTAGCATCTGCTTTTGGTGCATAATTGTTGTAATTGTATATGTGTGCTCTCCGTGTGCCGCGGAATAAATGTGCATTATGTTGAACTGTTTTTTCCGTTTCGCTTCGTCTTTTCTTTAATTGAATCTCCATCTTGCTTCACGTAAAGGGTTGGTAGTGGGCTTAATACGTCCGATAATTAATCGGAACCCTCGAGGCCGACGATAACACCGCTTGGTTATCCCGCTAGTACGGAACGGGTCGCTTAAGTGGCCCGTGTCCGGAGTCGGCCTGCGGCGAGGTGCGATTGCCCGGTCTACCCTCCGCATGGGTACTTAGGTAGGTCGAGTTTGGCGAACAACCCTATCCTACGCGGGGGGGCCGATTGGCACGATCGTGGTGATGCCGAAAGGCCCACCCGTGACTAGCTCCCGGCGTTAGTCCGAGAGGGTCACGACAGAATTGTCCGTCCGGTGGGCGACGTGCCGCGATTCGAGTTACGTGGCCGCTCGCACGCCGGCGGGCGCGAATTCGCAACAGTATTTTACCTTTTCACAATGTCGTGGCAAGGAAAAACAAAAAGAGAAGAGAAGAGAGAAAAAAAATTACTTCCTGGTTCGGAGCATACCAGCACTCTGATGTTCCCGAAATTTATACACCGTTTAATATGAAAACGATCATAACTTGGGCCATTGTGTTTATCTATAAATGCGCAAAAGAAATCGAGAAATTATTAGAATACACGAAGTCATCACTCTCCGGAAGCCCGTACGCTGTAACCCGTAATGGGGAACGTGGCTGTGCTTCCCTTCCCCATCGGCAACGCCCACGGAACAACGTGTCTTCCCATTGGTTTGGTAAATAAATGGCCATAACTTGGGAAGCACTTGTCCGATTAATATCAAACCTTGAAAAGGCACATCCTCAGGTCCCCAGAAATATACCTGGCAAGTTTCAATCAGATCGGACCAGAGGTTGTCGAGAAACAGCGGTCACACACACACACAGACACACACACAGAGATTGCTGGAATTATAGATAGACTAGTGCATGCCCGTAGGTGCAAACAAAACAAAACAAAAAACTTTCAAACCGCATGCCAGAAACAACCACACAGGCCATTCCTTCGCTCTCACGTGCCCATACGTGCGTGGCCGTACATGCAAAAAAAAACAACTTTCAAACGGCGTGCCAGAAACAACAACCACACAGGCCGTTCCTTCACTCTCGTAAACTACGATTGGATTGGGGCATTGTGTTTAATAAAATCGAGAAAGTACAGAAATCGAGAAAGAAAGAATACAGCAAGTCGATAAATCAAGAAAAAAATCGAGAAAGAATACAGTAATCGTCACTGACTGGATTGGGCTATTGGGTTTAAGAAATTCGAGAAAGAAATCGAGAAAGAATACAGTAATCGTCACTCTCCGGAAGTGAAGTCCTCACTGTCCGGAAGTTCGCATATGGCAGTTACGATTATTCGCAATTTATTCTTAATGGCCAATTATTCAATTAGCGCCAACGTATTTTTCCTTTTCCCAATGTCATTGCAAGGAAAAACAGAGAAAAGGAAAGAGGAGAAAAAAACGTGCAAAAAATAATTTACTTCCTGCTTCGGAGCATACCAGCTAACTCTGATGTTCCCCAAATTTATGCACCGTCTAATATGAAAACGATCATAACTTGGGGCATTGTGTTTATCTATAAATGCGCATAAGAAATCGAGAAATTATTAGAATACACGAAGTCATCACTCTCTGGAAGCCCGTACGTTGTAACCCGTAATGGGGAACGCGGCTGACCTTCCCTTCCCCATCGGCCACGCCCACGCAACAACGTGTCTTGTCATTGGTTTGGTAAATAAATGACCATAACTTGGGAAGCACTTGTCCGATTAATATCAAACCTTGAAAAGGCACATCCTCAGGTCCCCAACGATATACCTGGCAAGTTTCAATAAGATCGGACCAGCGTTTATCGAGAAACAGCGGTCACACACACACACACACACACACACACACACACACACACACACACACACACACACACACACACACACACACACACACACACACACACACACACACACACACACACACACACACACACATTACTGGAATTATAGATAGATGTCAAGCTTGAGACATTATGACGTCATTTGGTGACGTTATGAGGCAAACACATATTTTTCATGGTTACTCTGTAGAACGATTCTCATCGGAATCTCTCGTAGGCAGAAATTCCTCAAGGAGTCGCTCCTGGTGGATAGCATCTCTGTTCACCTCAGTGTGACCTTAAAGAAGTCACACGTGGTCACCTTTTGGCAAGATCTGGGTCACGCTGCGGGTGACATTGGTTTATTTAATTAATGAATGTTTTCAACTTTTTATTGTCTCTTAAATATTATTAATATTACCTGTTATTTCTGATATTTGTATATCTAATAAACCTATATTTAATGTGGAAACCGATTTTTTCAATCATTTATTGTTGTTTCAATGCTTGTGGTTGATTTTGAAATGTTATATTTAGGTATTTGTTGTTTCATTCAATGTAAATCGATTTTCTCATTTTAATTTAAACACGACTATGGCGGATTGAATCGTGGGTGGTAAACTGGTCACTCGGGTATATGGAGGATTGAATAACTTCTGGTAAACTGGCCACTCAGGTATAGGGAGGATTGAATAGTGGGTGGTAAACTGGCCACTTGGGTATATGGAGGATTGAATAGTGGGTGGTAAACTGGCCACTCGGGTATAGGGAGGATTGAATAGTGGGTGGTAAACTGGTCACTTGGGTATATGGAGGAATGAATAGTGGGTGGTAAACTGGCCACTTGGGTATATGGAGGTTTGAATAGTGGGTGGTAAACTGGCCACTCGGGTATATGGAGGAATGAATAGTGGGTGGTAAACTGGCCACTCGGGTATATGGAGGATTGAATAGTGGGTGGTAAACAGGCCACTTGGGTATATGGAGGAATGAATAGTGGGTGGTAAACTGGCCACTTGGGTATATGGAGGAATGAATAGTGGGTGGTAAACTGGCCACTTGGGTATATGGAGGAATGAATAGTGGGAGGTAAACTGGCCACTCGGGTATAGGGAGGATTGAATAGTGGGTGGTAAACTGGCCACTTGGGTATATGGAGGAATGAATAGTGGGAGGTAAACAGGCCACTCGGGTATAGGGAGGATTGAATCGTGGGAGGTAAACTGGCCACTCGGGTATAGGGAGGATTGAATAGTGGGTGGTAAACTGGCCACTTGGGTATATGGAGGAATGAATAGTGGGTGGTAAACTGGCCACTTGGGTATATGGAGGAATGAATAGTGGGTGGTAAACTGGCCACTTGGGTATATGGAGGAATGAATAGTGGGTGGTAAACTGGCCACTTGGGTATATGGAGGAATGAATAGTGGGAGGTAAACTGGCCACTCGGGTATAGGGAGGATTGAATAGTGGGTGGTAAACTGGCCACTTGGGTATATGGAGGAATGAATAGTGGGAGGTAAACAGGCCACTCGGGTATAGGGAGGATTGAATCGTGGGTGGTAAACTGGCCACTTGGGTATATGGAGGAATGAATAGTGGGAGGTAAACTGGCCACTCGGGTATAGGGAGGATTGAATAGTGGGTGGTAAACTGGCCACTTGGGTATATGGAGGAATGAATAGTGGGTGGTAAACTGGCCACTTGGGTATATGGAGGAATGAATAGTGGGTGGTAAACAGGCCACTTAGGTATATGGAGGATTGAATAGTGGGTGGTAAACTGGCCACTCGGGTATATGGAGGAATGAATAGTGGGTGGTAAACTGGCCACTCGGGTATATGGCGGATTGAATCGTGGGTGGTAAACTGGTCACTTGGGTATATGGAGTATTGAATAACTTCTGGTAAACTGGCCACTCGGGTATAGGGAGGATTGAATAGTGGGTGGTAAACTGGCCACTTGGGTATATGGAGGAATGAATAGTGGGTGGTAAACAGGCCACTTGGGTATATGGAGGAATGAATAGTGGGAGGTAAACTGGCCACTCGGGTATATGGAGGATTGAATAGTGGGTGGTAAACTGGCCACTTGGGTATATGGAGGAATGAATAGTGGGAGGTAAACTGGCCACTCGGGTATATGGAGGATTGAATAGTGGGTGGTAAACTGGCCACTTGGGTATATGGAGGAATGAATAGTGGGTGGTAAACTGGCCACTTGGGTATATGGAGGATTGAATAGTGGGTGGTAAACTGGCCACTTGGGTATATGGAGGATTGAATAGTGGGTGGTAAACTGGCCACTTGGGAATATGGAGGATTGAATAGTGGGTGGTAAACTGGCCACTCGGATATATGGAGGATTGAATAGTAGGTGGTAAACTGCCCCTTGGGTATATGGAGGATTGAATAACTTCTGGTAAACTGGACACTTGGGTATATGGAGAATTGAATAGTGAGTGGTAAACAGGCCAATCGGGTACATGGAGGATTGAATAACTTCTGGTAAACTGGACACTTGGGTAGATGGAGGATTGAATTTCATCTGGTAAACTGGACACTTGGGTATATGGAGAATTGAATAGTGAGTGGTAAACAGGCCAATCGGGTACATGGAGGATTGAATAACTTCTGGTAAACAGGCCACTGGGGTTTATGGAGGATTTAATAATGTCTGGTAAACTGGCCACTGGGGTTGATGGAGATTTGAATCACGGTTGGTAAAACAGCCGCTTGGTGAGCTGGAGGATTGAATGGCGGCTTGTAAAATGGCCTCTTGGGTTCGAAGGGTCAAACAAACACAGAAAAACTTCCTTCCAACTCTTTGTTGTTTCTTCAGCCAGTGCGATAATAATCAATCCATTTTTGATGTAGTTTCCAATTAAACACTGTAATTGTACGTGATGACTGATGAGGAACAGTGGTAAGGCGCTCCTCTGATAAGTTACAGTTCAGCAGGCCCACCCCAAACACAGGTTTCCTCATCACGTTTTCCCGTTATTTCCGTTGAATTATCGTGATAAAATGTGCCGATCGTGGAATGGGTCCCTCGCTCTATCATGGTCTGACGCGGAAGAATACACAACCCCGCAACTCAAGCTCACCTCACAGCCCCACACTGCGCTCAATCGTAAACTCAGTCGCCCTTTTGATATCGTGCAGCACGGACTGTAATCACGTGATTTAGTTTGATATCACGTGATATTGATATTTTTGCGAGTCTTTCAATTGTGGGGTATTTGTGAGAGCAAATTGTTATGAAGAAGAAGAACATGTGGGGTGTTCTGAAGATGAAGATGATGTTGGGTTTTCGTGATACAAGGCAAGTGAGAAATTATAAAATATTAGTAAAAGCTTTAAAGGTAAGAAACAAATTAATTAAATTATGAGGAGGTTGGTTCAATTGGGAAGTAATGAGAAAGGAAGAAATAAAGAATGAACCAAGGAAGGAAATAAGAGGAAAAATAAGTTTGTGATATTTTTTTTCAAGTGAAAATATTTCTTTGTTTTGAAATGAGGGGGAAATAAGATAAAGTTAAGAAGTGTGAAAGAGAACACTTGGGATAAATAGAATGAGGTCCATATCTTGAGAGGTTTTGTTTGTCTTCATGGAGAGGTGTTTGATATTCAAGTGCGAGATGGCCGCTGTCATGGGACCTTATACAGTGGTCTATAGGAACATGCAACACAAGGCAAAGCAGATAAAGATCACCTTCTTCATTCACAAAGTTTGATGACCCTGACGACCCTCAGCCAGGGATGATGACGTCATCTCAATAACCTCCAACGCCCATCCTCATCGTCATCATCATCAGTAAGTACAATTTCATGTTTAACCTCCACCATCGAAGATGGACAGAGGTTAATGTTTTCACCCCTGTCTGTTTGTTTGTTTGTGAACAGTATTACGGAAAAAAACGACGGATTTCGAAGAAACTTTGTGGGGGGATTAGGTATGGTCCATGGATCATGCCATTAGATTTTGGATTTGGTCCAAAGTCCGATATGGCCGCAATGGCAGCTATCTTAAAAAATATATGAATTTTTGTTTTTGCATTTCTACATGTTTGAACTGATTTCCAACCCCACCCCCCCCCCCCGAAAAAAAAAATTGTTTGAGAAAAAAAAAATTTGCATCTTTTTTTTTCAAAAAAAATTCGATTTTTTTGCCATTTCTACATGTGAGTCGATCTAGTTCTAACATGTATTGGGCCCGATATGTTCTCGTGGATCAGGCATGACGTGGCGGAGGTATTCGCTCTACCGAGTGCCCCTCTAGTTTACGACTGTAGTTGAAGCAAAAAAGTCGATAAATTTTCGAGTTGGTCCCCTCACCCTATTTTTCCCATGAGGTCTTGACTTTGTGCATTGCAGTTTTGGTCAACGTGGGATTTTTCAAGAACGTAACCCCCATGAATGGGGATTGTCTGCAGTACTCACTTTCATCAGGAAGGTTTTGCTGACATGATGTGTTATCCTCACCAGGAATGTTTAGCTTACATGGATCCAGGATTGACCTGTTCGTGTTTCCATCTGAGCCAATGGCTGATCACGATGCAGTGAACCCAGGTTCAAATCCCAGACACCACTCATGTTTGTCCAACATCTATCAATGTCCTTGATGTATATCGTTTTTATGGAAAAGTATATCGATGTCCCATGTCTTTGTCCCGCCCATGATTAAATGTACAAGCTCCTCGATGAGCTTTAGATCGCTATTAAAAAACTAAATCCACGTAAAGTCTCATTTGATTCAATTAAAAAAATTCAAAAACAAAATCCATCTCATTCAATCTCCCAAACATTTTCCTCACCTTTTCGGGGATCAGTGAAAATATTCTGGACAGCTTTTCAAATAAGGCATCTTCCTTCGTGTGAGGAATGACAAACATCGCTGGGTGGGTTCTCCAAATTGAGTCCATGATACTCCATGAAGACCCGACAGTTATGATTAAGAAGAAACAACTTATGAGAAAACTGCTTTCCTGCAAATCACAGAAACAAAAACAAATAAAAAATACAAAACGTTGTTTTTTGTAAATCTGTTATCACCACAATTATTACCATGAGCTCTGGGAACTCCCACCCAGTGGTGGGCTTACCCTTCTTGGCTCAGCTTTCTCATTTTTAAAAGATCACAACATATTATTAAGGTTTCGGGGTCGACAGGTGGGCTCCTGTGGGATCTGATCGGACCAGCTTCCCTGACCTCCGAACCTGAAGCCGACAGCTACGGATATGCCCGCGACCCAACAGATTGCTGAGCAACCATGGACACCATCTGAGAAGGTCTGTCAACGTCCCCGCTCCAAAACTCACGTTACCTTTCCGTTGATGTAGCCCCGCCCAGACGGGGAAACATTCCCTCAACATCCCACCTCTTATACTTATCGTGGTATGGACGAGCGAAACCAAAGGTGGGACATTGGCTATGCATGTGGAGCGAATCAGTGGGGCACAAATTACGTTCTATCAATTACGTAGGCAAGGTAAAACTAATGAAGGAAGGAAACAATTGAGCGGGTTTGGAAACAAGAAATCATGTATTAAACAGGCACTTCTTACAAAGATTCAAATATTAACAGAAATGCAGTGTCACATCAGAAACAGTCTTACCCCGAGCACTCAAAAAACCCATTACACAACTGGTCTTCATTATTACAGACTGATACAACATTCATCCGTTAAATTATTGACAGATAAAGGGACAAAAAGATGCCGGGGTGCATCATCGACCCCTTCCTCACCCGTACATGAGCAGTCTTGCCCCCCCCCCCCCCGTGGATCTCAACGAGGTGTTGATGCAGTTGAGAGGAGTGGGTAGGAGGTGCGATATTGTGTGGTATTACGTCGTGCTTAGCCCTGAAAATAACTCTTGGGGGGTCTCGTTTGTCATTGATGCTCCAGAACATGTGAGCCTTGCGGTGTTTGTGCTGAAAGATGCAAGGTTACATGGTGCGTGTGCAAAATAAGTGGAAGAAATCAGCTCTACCGGGTTGGTCATCACCCGTTCTGCCCGGATTTTTGGAGAGCGCCAGCAGTCATGCTTTTTGCATCACCAGTACGTGAAGAACACCATTTCCACTTGGCAGCACTGGGTAGTGCCCTCTCGTTCCAGACTTGGTGACACTTTGGCGTTCACCTCCAGATCAGACAAAAACCCCCGCAGGATTTGGGCTGCTCCCTTCTTGGACTCTGACTGGACCAGATCTAAACATCAACTCCACTCCATCCCCTCCATCCCAGGTTATTTTTGTCCCCTACTCGGTGTCGCCAACCACATCCGCTCTCCGCATGCAGCCAACCCATCTTTCTGTGATACACTGTAGTCCAGCCACTCTGATTCGTGGCCGGCGCACGGGGGCAAGCCTATTCGTCTCGTTAATGCCACGAAAACTGGGATACCGATATGGTGGTTGTTGCAGCGATGGCATGGCGATTATTTGGTTGAAGTACAGAATGTTGGTTTTGGAAGGGAACGAGGATGGAGTATGGAAGGTTGCTTTAGGAAGAGAACAATGGAGGAAGGTTGTGTCTCCAATCACAATGCATTTCCCTTTACTTGATAAGAGGGGATGGGTAATCGAAGGTAACATAATTGTGATGGAAATATTCAAACTCCAGGGTTATTTTATGTGTTGAATGTGTCTCCATGGAGTTCTTTCAGAACCACAACTATCTCTCCAAGGTGAAGTGAATTTTTGCAGAAATGTTTCTGGAAGGCTCACTTGGCTGCACGTGGATGAGTTTGAGGGTTGTGAGTACCGGCTGAAACCCAACTCCTATCCAGGCTCCTCCAGATGACCCGAATCCATTTTCAAAAAGTTGACATTTAAAATCCATCAGTTCGATGTTGATGGCGGAATTCGTCCATCTCCCTTCCTGTATTTTTATCCCCACATTTACCACTCAGCACTCTCTGCATCCTTCGAGCATGATACCCGCACATCCCTTACCAACTCAATTTCCTTATGGTTTCTTCCTCACCAACATCTTCATGTCTTCTGCCAAACTCCAGACTGTCCTCCCCCATTTTTGTTGAGAAACAAAAAGGGTTAACTTTTCATTTTGAGCTTCTTCTTGGTACCAAGTTTATTATTGCATTAAAAAAACATGTAAACGTGCATTTCATCCTTTTATTGTCACTTCTACTTTCTGTTACATCATCTGAATTTGTCAAGATCTACAAACATGCCCCCCCCCCCCCACCTTCCCAAAACAAACAATGGTAGGTCCATAAATAAGCTTGGCAGGAGACTCCTCATTCTCATTCCCCATTTATTCCCTCCACCACCGAAGGTGAAGGAGGTTATGTTTTCACCCCTTTCTGTCTGTCTGTTTGTTTGTGTGCAGGGTATCTCAAAAAGTTACAGGGGGACATTCAGGTGAAATTTGGTAGACAGGTTGGGTGTGTGACAAGGGCGAACTGATGAGATTTTGGTGAAGATCCGAATCCGAATCTGGATCTTATCATTTTTAAAGTGATTCTTCACCATTGAGAGATCGGGCGAAACCGAAACAAAGCACAATATCTCAAAAAGTTGTGGATGGATTCGGACGAAGCTTGGTGGACAGGTTGGGTGGAAGAATTGACTCGATTTTGGTGAAGATCAGGATCCAGATCTGGACAACTAAACAGCATTATTTAATTTTTAAAGTGATTCTTCACCATTGAGAGATTGGGCTGAAAACGATGTCGTACTGTGTTGCATGATATTTCAGGGATGTATTGGGCCGGATATGCTCTCATGGATCAGGCATTACGTGGCGGAGGTATGTGCTCTCATGAGTGCCCTTCTAGTTTCACATGTAACCGTACAATAGAGTAGGTTCTTACGAATGTTTCTGTCCAGGAAAGACATTTGTACAATGGAATGTGGAATGGAAAAGCATTTCATCAATCAAAACAATTTCATGTGAAATTTATTATTATTGATATTGATTTGTATTTCTTTAATCGTTTGTAAATAAAGTAAAAAATCAAACTAAAAATTACCCCCGGTTGGGGGTGACAGTCATCTCTGAAGCTCTGCAGATGTGGATCTCTGATCGGCTTAGAATGGCTTTGATGTCGTGTTGTTTTTTGACCGTATCACATCGACGATTTTTCCAACTTTGAAGACACGAGACTCGATAACCAGGACGAATTTCAAAAAGCGGCCTGACGAAATTTAGATATTGTTCCATATTATCAGAATCCGAAGGAATTTCAAAGATCGGATCATAAACGGCGGAGGAGATAGATTTTGAAAACGAATGATTTCGCAACTTTGGAGTGACCTTGACGTTGACCTTGACCTTCAATCGGGTCAAAGGTCATACCTTCGTGCATCCCTCATCAACATCTACCCACATACCAAATATCATGAAAATCGGAAGAAAAAAATAGAGACGTACGGACGGACATCGAGACTGGTTTTATAAGGTCATCTCGTTAGAGATGACTCGTCGTGACATGGTAATGATTAGGATTCGAGCAAAAAAGTGGGGGGTGGAGAGCACAATCGAAATGTTATACCCCCCTCGTCAAAAAAGTGGGAGGGACATGTTCCCCCTGCCCCATCCTACTGACATAAATATAATATATTATAGAGCTCAGTGGTTCCCCCATCTCAATTCCCCACCCATTGATTCCAATGTTCTTACCTGTAGATTATGGTGACACCAAGTCACACTGCTGACAAATGACAACAGCTGGAAAAGCAACCACAGGGAATACCTCACATAGGAGTTTTGACAAAGTCAAAGTCGAAGTAGTGTGGAAAACCATTCAAGGAAGGACATTTTCTGTTGAGAAATAAATCAAAACAGGAATTAGACTCTTCAAGGTAAAACGATATAAACCAGGTGTATCATGTACAATGGAAGAGGTGCAAAGGGATTTGTTTTTTGAATGAGACTCGTGGAAGAGCCAGTACTCGAACATTGAACGGATCATGACACAACATAAAGAGAGAAGTGGGGTTGGGGGGGGGGACACCGAAAGCAGAGAGAAAGGGGGGACACCGACAGCAGAGAGAGAGGGGGGAGGGGGACACCAACAGCAGGGAGAGGGAGGCAGGAGGGGGACACCGACAGCAAAGAGAGAGAGAAGGGGGAACACTGACAACAGAGATAGAAGGAGGCGGGGGGGGGGGATACTGCAGTGGAGAGAGAGGGGGACACCGACAGCAGAGAGAGGAGGGGGACACCGACAGCAGAGAGAGGGAGGAGGGGACACCGAAAGCAGAGAGTGAAGGAGGCAGGGGGGAATACTGCAATAGAGAGAGGGGGTACACCGACAGCAGAGAGAGAGGGGGGGGACACCGACAGCAGAGAGAGAGGGGGGACACCGAAAGCAGAGAGAGAGGGGGGGACACTGAAAGCAGAGAGAGGGGGGACACCGAAAGCAGAGAGAGAAGGAGGCAGGGGGGGAATAATGCAGTAGAGAGAGGGGGGACACCGACAGCAGAGAGAGGCAGGGGACACGGACAGCAGAGAATGGGGGTACCGACAGCAAAGGGGAGGGAGACACCAACAGCTGAGCTGTAGGCCAAGCCAGGGGGAGATGGACAAATAATGGGTGGAGGAAGGAATGTGTATACAAGATGGATACAGAAGGGAACTCTGAGGAGGGAAAACTGGAATTGTGGAAGGAGGGTTTGCGGTGGGAGTTAACGAGGGTTTCATCTCATAAATCAGACTGGGATCCATCCATGAGTGTAGTTTGCATATAAATGCAGACAAATAATAGAACGGACAGGACATGCTGGTCATTTTAGAGTGGCACGCATAACTCGCGGCGGTCACCTTGGAGTGTGGAATCGCTACTATGACATCAGTTTTGCACTGAAGATCTGAACTGTTTTTCATCCCAAAACATCCAATTTTAGTGATCGTGGCCGAACTATAAACCCTCACTGGAGTTGTGTACCACTCGTGATGTCAGGTGGTAGAACCCGTGGAGTGTTTGTGTCACATTTCATTCACTGTTCGTGAAATACTTCAACATGAACACTCCACTCATGGAGCATCGGGTATCAACAGAGTGATCCACAACACCTGTTAGGGTTTACACATATGTGTATAAATACAGTAAAAATGTGTGTGTGTGTGTGTGTGTGTGTGTGTGTGTGTGTGTGTGTGTGTGTGTGTGTGTGTGTGTGTGTGTGTGTGTCTGTCTGTATGCATATATTCATAGATAAAAATATGTAGATATGTACAGATACATATGCAGTATATATATATATATATATATATATATATATATATATATATATATATATATATATATATATATATATATATATATATATATATATATATATATATATAATGCTTGGTGTTGTCGCAGTTGTTAGGGCAGCGGCTTGGGATCCAAAAGGTCCTGAGTTCAAGCCCCGTTGGGCCACTGAATTAATACACCAGGGGGTTGACTCAGCCTGTCATCCTTCCGAGGTCGACGAAATGAGGACCAGTAAACTGGGCCGGTGTATGCCCCGGTTAAAATAGGTGTACCATATCCCTGTGTCGTAAGAGGCGACCAGGGTTGCGTCAGGAAGGGCATCCGGCGTAAAACATGTGCCAAATCACAATGCAGATCATACGGATGATCCGCTGTGGCGACCCCGAGCGGGAGCAGCCGAAATAAGAAGATATATATATATATATATATATATATATATATATATATATATATATATATATATATATATATATATATATATATATATATATATGTGGTGAGGAGGGTTGGGTGGTTCGTGCTCTGTCATTTGAGCGAGTGGCATATGCCCTGTCATCTTGAGTGAGTCGTTCATGCTCCGTCATCCTGAGTGAGTCGTTCATGATGAGCACGATCCTGACTGCACGAGTTGTTCCAAGGTGTGTCGGGAGATGGATGATGTCCTGAAATGTTTGAAAGAGGTCTTCGAACAGAAAATGAAGGCAGCAACTCAAGTCTCCTTTATGAAGTTCTTCAAAAAAAATCCTGTGAATCAGCCTCCATTTCATCTTCTGATCCTTCAACCTCAACTGGACAGGCTGCCACACTTGAATAAGGCTGCCATAAGCAATATTGTTGTGGGCCGGGGTTCGACGGCGATAAACGACCACGAGGTGGAGCAGTGGAGTCGTCTCCCACCGAACACCCGGAATTTAGGTTGTGACTCTCGGACAACTCCGAAAGTTCATGGTCACTTCGAGGACCGTGGTCACCAATATTTTGACGGTGTGAGGGAGGGTCCACTTGTTTGATTCCAATTTACCTCAGTACTCATGCCGTCCAACTACCGGGGAAACCACACCCTTGGCCGACTTTGTCCGAATCGAGTCACCATCACCGACTCAGATCCGGCGTAACCAAGCGGAAGTTACCAAAGCCGCACCGGACAACTTATCGGCCCAAACGGCTTCACTAATTCTCAAGTCTGAACCATGCTCGGTCAATCATAGAAAGGACAGAAACGAATTGGAAGATTTAAACAATTACTTTATTCACAGAAAATAAAAGACAAGAGAAGCGAGACTTAAAGTGAATATATAAGCAGGGAATATTTACAATGATGCAAATAAAAACACTTCAGCGATTCCTACTTAAAAGACGGGCCCAACACACTCAGACGCACACACAGAACAAAAGAAACCAGGATTTTATTGTTCCCCTCACAGCCGTGAGGAGAGACGAGCTGGAGGTCAGAGGAAAAGAGTACCTGCCGTCGCAGGGAAGCGTGCTCGGAAATGCGGCACCTGGTGGCTAATGGTCATCGGGGCATGGTCCGGGAGCTCGTGCCAGGCTCGTGGTTCGGGACGGAACCCGCGTGGCGACTCTTGGGGGCACTCAAACTCTGATCCATCCATGTGCAGACAAAACCGCCTTCTCCGTGCAGCAACCGACAAGGGCATAACAACAACCACGGCTCCTTTCGTCCACTCCACTCTTGTCCACCAAACTCTTCGCGACAATGACACACGACACATGACACACGACACACGACACACGACACATGACACACGACATACGACCTTCCGTCCACCCCACTCCCGTTTATCCACCACTCTTCTGGCACTGCTCGGGGGCGATGTCTCCTCCCACAAGGGGCGGGGCCTTGGTTAGAATCATCTCGCTGTCCGTCCCTCATTGGCCCACGGCCGCACCCTTCTGAGGCGGAGCCGTGGCCCCTGCTCGGAAGCCCCGAATACTTCTTGTGGCCACGTGGCCTCGCTCGCGCAGAGAGTAACAGGATCTGCCCTGAGAAAATCGTCGGACCAGAGGAGTTCGTCTGTGGGGATGGAGCGTGATGGGCTGTTTGGGTCCGCAGATGGGATGGTGGATGATGTAATAACCAAACTAAAGACGTCACAACGCCCGTTTTCGAGTCTCCCACAAGACAAAAAGGAAAGGGACCGATCTCACATGTACTTACCGGAATAACTGACTTTGGGACCTGAATGTTGAGTGCGCATGGTTTCCAGATTCGTAACAACATGCACTGTATCCAACCCCAAGCATGACAACACTTCTGAAAAATTAATTCATTTTTATGTTTTATTTGTTCTATGTTATATTTATGCATTGTTTGTTGCTTTTTTCCACATCCTCAATCCCTGACCACTCCTCACTCCCTCCTGCTTCCTCACTCCCTCTCTTTTCTCCCTCCTCTCCTCCCCTTCTTAACCCGCCCCTTCCAACCCCTTAATGTTCCCTCAGTGAACCGACAGGTTGTATTTACTCGTTCGATTATATATTTATTTATCCATATAGTTGTGTTTTTTCCTCAAGGTTGTCGTTTCGGTCAAAGTTGTTCGTCCGAGGTCGAGAAGTTTGTAACGTTCACCAGCAAATGCGAGAAGACGGGACTCCCGGCTTAATGTCTGCCTGAAAGAAGGATGATGATGATGGTGATGATGATGATGATGATGATGATGATGATGATGATGATGATGAAGAAGAAGAAGTCATCGGATCCTCCACCCTGGGAATCGAACGCAGACATGATGTTGGGTAATCCACCACAAGCATCATCATAACACCGCAGGCTCGTTACAAAACAACAGACTTGTTGACGAAGTTACTTTGTCCTTGCGATTTAAGAACAGACTTGGAATTCAAATTGAGGTTTGGATTCGAACCAGTCACCGAACGGAGCCGTGCCGGGGTTTACCTCACCTGTTCGGTTTTCACAAAGAAAGAACGAAGATAGAACAAAGAAAGAACAAAAGAAAGAACAAGGGTGATCGGCTGGTCAATAGAGCGGAAAAATCTGCCGGGAGGCATCGCTGTGAGGAGGTGATAAACGAGGTACAGAGGTGAAAAGCCAGGAGATCCACCAAATCACGGGCAACCGTCTTCACGTTCCCACAACAACGGAGAGTTCGCGCGTGGGAGGGACACTGTGACGTCACATGAGCGAACAATGCTTGGTTGCCAGGCAACAGATAAACATCCGTCGCTCACCGACTCTGGGAAAACTCACTTTACCAGCTCGATCGCATTAATATTTTGGATCATAATAACAATAATAATTTTATTAATCGAGCAATGGAGTATAAAATATTATTAATTATCCTGAACCCATGAATGAGAAGGAACTGATGTTAAACAAACACAGCTCCACACGCACAGATAGCCGGCTTTTCAAACGTTAAAAGCATCAAGTGGATTTAAACAAGTGTTTCCGAACAGAACCCAAGTAAAATTATATAATCCAGTAAAACAGGGTTTGTGTGTTCAGTTACCAAGCGGCTCGGTAGCGCTTGCCAAGCCAGCCGTGCCCGATCAACGGTTTCTCACGGAGTGCTTGCTTCAGTGCTTAAGCCACTTGGCGAGCGCTCTACAAGAAACTTTGTCACTGACCCCATCCTTGATGCAGTGACAAACCCAAACACAGGTGTAGTGTCACCTGTTTAATCATACGGAATGGGATCGCGCTCTTTCTATCAAGTAATCTGATTGGTTGCGAGTGCAGGATGAGCACGAGCAAACAGTGCACCGACATTTGGAGGATTTTTACTGAATGTCGACACATAAACCATTTCTTCGTTGTGTGAAGTCGAGAGGAAAACATTTTGGAGATAAATTTCCCAAAAAGTCACCAGAAACAATTTCACCAGAAACAAACGGAAAGATGACAACGAATAACCACGTCACGTGCATCCTTGAGGGGCGTACCAACATGGCGGCGGTGGTACGGGTGTATCAACATGGCGGAGGTGGTACTGGTGTACCAACATGGCGGCGGTGGTACGGGTGTATCAACATGGCGGCGTGGTACCGGTGTACCAACATGGCGGCGTGGTACCGGTGTACCAACATGTCGGCGGTGTACGGGTGTACCAACATGGCGGCGGTGGTACGGGTGTACCAACATGGCGGCGTTGGTTATCTGCCGAGACTGATTAATTTCATTTCTGTTTCAAAAGTTCCACCAATCAAGACTGGAAGAGGTAAGCACTCAGATGATGTAAAAGAGAGAGTTGAAAGGAAGCAAGCGAGGCCTCGTGAATGACCCGAACCCCAACAAAGCACCACTTCAGGGACCAAAGTCGTGAGCAGTCGACATGGACGTCATTGTTATTCATTCACTCGCAGTTTCCCCACCGAGGAGGTGAAGGAGGTTATTTATGTTTTCTCCCCTTTCTGTCCTGTTTGTTTGTGTACAGGATATCTCATAAAGTTGTGGACGGATTCGGCCGAAACTTGTTGGACACGTTGGGTGTTCACGTCCTGAACCTTCGGTGGTGGAGGTAATAAATTATGGAGAAAGGATATGATAATGATTTTTATGTCACTGGTGACGAAGTTGCCGGTGACATCATGCTCTCCCATTGTCCGAACGTCCGCACGTGATAATTTTCTGTTTTCTCTCCAACCAACTGTAACAATGTTTCTTCTCTCCATTCTCTTAATTCACCTTCATTACATCCATCAAGAAATGTCTTTAATCGCATTAATGACCGAAAAATTAAAATAAAATCAAGTTGCTTTGAGTTCACAATCCATCAACCATTCTTTTTATCTAACTTCAGGGTCAACTCATCCCTCTCAACCCTTCCTCTCAACCCTCCCTATAAAAGCAACCATCACACTCTTCAACCTCAACTGTCCCCATTCACCCTTCTCAAAGTTGCCCCCCCTTCCCCAATTTCATCCACAAAGCTGTCTCCTCTCCCTGCCCTCTTTTTGATTTGAGGATCAAATTCACTCGAACTCAACTCAAACTCTTCACTCAAACCTCACAGATCTTTCCATACAGGTTGCCACTGACAAACCAGACAGAATCTGCTTCATAGAAACTTTCCTCCTCCTCCTCCTCCTCCTCCTTCTCCTCCTCCTCTGACTCCTCTGACTCTCTCTCTGGTTACTCCCTCCTCCGGTTTGACAGACCTGAGCCTCGTCCTGGTGGAGGAGTTGCTTTATTCATCAAAGACTCTATTCCTCACTCTCCATGCACTGCCCTCACTCTCCTACACCCCCAGGAATACCTCTGGCTCTGGCTTCCCCTCCACTCCCACCTCATGTTTATACGTGTGCTGTACCGTCCACCAAACAGCGATGACTCCATTTACATCTCACTCTCCAAAAGCATGGACCAACTTCTATCTTCTCATCCAAACTCTCTCTTCCTTATATGTGGTGACTTCAATTGTCATCACGCCAGTTGGCTTGGTGTGGGTACCTCTCTCACCTGTCATGGCACTTCAGCAAAAGTCTTCTGCGACTCATTGGGACTGACTCAATCGGTCAATTTCCTGACCCGGATCTCAACCAATCGTACTCCATCTCTTCTGGATCTGATTTTGACAAATTTCCCTGACAATATCTGCTGCTCTTCCATCGCTCCAATCTGTTCTTCTGACCACATCCTTGTCAAAGTGGACATTTCTCTGGCTGTTATCGGAGAACCACCTCAGCGCCGTCAAGTCTGGCATTACACTCAAGCCGACTGGCAGGGTCTCCAAGCAACCATCAAACTTCTAGACTGGTCTCCCATCGTGACTTTCTCCAACATCAACTCATCCTGGGAATTCTTTCACAGAAACTTGCTCTCCCTCATGCACAGATTTATCCCCTCTTGTCTTCAGTTGTCCTACCCTTCCTCCTGCCCATGGTTCACTGAAGCTTGTGGTGAGGCAGTTGTCCTGAAACAACTTGCCTTTGCCTCATGGAAGGCAAACCCAACTGAGGGTAATCTCAGTTCCTTCCTTAAAGGTCAGAACAAGTGTGTATCTTCCCTCAGGAGAGCCAGAAACAAACATATTTTGAAGGTCAAGTCTGAACTCTCAATCCTCTCTCCCTCCTCCAAATCCTGGTGGCATCGAATCAAATCTGTTTCTGGTGTGTGTTCCCCCTCCATCCCCTCCCTTACCTCAAATGGCCGCACTGATGATACCGCACGTGAAAAGACTGAATATCTAAACTCGATGTTTGCATCAAATTCTTGTGTCCAAAACCCATCACTTTCTGTACCCACCTTACCCAGTCACACCCAACTGTCCCTGGACTCTGTGTCCTTTTCTCCTGACAAGGTGGAGAGCTTGCTGTCAAACCTCGACTCAGATTCTGCAACCAGTCCAGACTGCATCAGCCCACGTGTCCTAATGATCTGCTCCTCTCCTCTTGCTCACCTTCTCTCTGATCGATTCACCCTCTCATTTGCTCAAGGTCATCTGCCATCTGCCATCTGCTTGGAAATCAGCAAACATTTCTGCCCTGCACAAAAAAGGTGCAAAAACAGATCCCTGCAACTCCAGACCAATCAGTCTTCTCCTAATAATCAGCAAGGTTATTGAATCCATCATCGCTTCAGACATTAAATCCTTCCTCTTCTCCAATGGCCTGATTTCCGATCATCAATTTGGTTTCAAACCAGGTCACTCTACGCTGGATATACTGCTTCTGCTCTCCCAACAATGGATGGAGGTCCTCAATACCAGACATGAAATGAGAGCCATATCCCCAGATATATCACGTGCTTTTGACATGGTCTGGCACCCTGCTCTGCTCACCAAACTCTCTTCCTATGGTATCCGAGGCCGTCTCCGCTCATGGCTCGCAGACTTCCTCTCCTATCGCAGTCAACGTATGGCCCTAAATGGAGTTCTTTTATCCCCTCTTCCTGTCCAGGCTGGAGTTCCTCAAGGGAGCGTTCTGGGTCCTCTTCTTTTTCTGGTTTTCATCAATGATCTCTCCGACTTTCTGGAAAATTCTCGTTATCTCTTTTCTGATGACTCCATCCTCTGTCGTACCATCTGTCATCTCTCAGACTGGCAAGCAGCAGCTTGTTCGCCCTCTTCAGATCTGAGTAAAATCACAAACTGGTCCAACACGTGGAACACGACTTTCAATCCGGACAAATGTCACCCTCTCTCGATGCCTCTCCGAAAGGAATGTTTGGCAACCCCCCCCCCCACCGCCCTCCCCATCCACTTTTTCAACTATCCCCTGCAAGAAGTCCTTTCTTTAAAGCTTCTGGGTCTCACAATCTGCCATGATCCTTCCTGGGAAAGCCACAATTCCAACCTGGCCTCCAAAGCCAGTTGCCGACTGGGAATCCTCCTTCATGCAAAGACCTTCCTCGGCCCACCTGAGCTCCTGACCACATACAAAGCTTTCGGCCGCAGTCTTATGGAGTACTGTTCTCCCCTCTCGGTTGCTGCTCCTGCCTCTCACGTTTCTCGGCTTCACGCCGTGGAAACCAAGGCATTTAGGATAATTTGCATCTCCCGCAATGAGGCTCAGTGTTTGGGCCTCTCACTTTCTCACCGCAGGCTGGTCGGTGGTCTTTCTGTCTTCTACCATCTCCTCTCCAGTCTCGCCCCCCCTTGCCCTGTCTGCGATTTGTCCCCACCATATTTGCACAGGGTGCTCAAGGTCCGCCAACAACTCCCTTCTGGTAAAACTACCAAAATCACTAATCACTGCTCACCTTCACTCTTTCATTCCTCTTTTTTTCCCGCCTTTGGAATAAACTTCCTCACTCTGTTCAATCCCATTCTTCCCACCAGGACTTCAAAACAGCTGTTCACCACCATCTCTTATCGTCCCCCATCCAAATCCTCAATATTTCCTACCCCCGTTCATCCACCCCAAACCCACCTCCTTCAAATTCCCTGCTTTCCTTCCTGAAAGTCCCTGTAATGTCCATCTTGTGTACCCCGTGTTCCTCACCCCATCGCTCTCCCTTCCACAGATCTCCTGATGTCTCTGTTCCCCACTGTTTTGTCCTTCCCACTCCCGCCCCTCGTCTCATGCCCCCCTTGCTGTGCGTTGTGTGTGAGCTCTCATACGAGCCTCAACAAGGTATGCCTCTCCGAAGACCTGCATGCAACAACATGAGTGCAGCGTTTCCACCAGCCACCAGCCATCAATAAATAAATAAATTAATCACTTATCAGATTGACATGAAATTTCCACCACAGGTGGGACTACTCATGTGGAATATTTTTAATGATAATAATGACGTCATAGCTCATGGTGTGTGGCAACTATGTTGGAACAAAAGGAAAAACTTTGGATCCCTGTATCTCCGAAACCAGACCATGGAAGAGAATTGAAACTTGGCAAGTGTGAAGAACTCATGGGAAACAAGTTTGATGTTTTTTTGATGATGTCATCGGTGGCTTCATTGTGACATCATAATTGCATATGTCCAACGCTTTATCCGATCAGTGTGAAAAATTTTGAGGGTCATCTCAGGCTAAATTGTTTGTGGGGGGGGGGGGAATAAATTGATGATGTCATTGGTGACGTGGTTCGGCAGCCATATTGTTTTTATCATACAAACCGTCAAAAATCTTCTCTGAAACAGCTGAACAGATCGAGGTGAAACTTTACAGGTATGATCGCCCGTGCATGAGGAACAAAAAGTTCTCCAGTTATGACGTCATTGGTCAAATGGTTTGGCAGCCATATTGGATTTACCCTCAAATCTTTAAATATCCTCTCCAGCACAGGTTGACAGATGGTGGGGAATCTTCACCCACATGTTCCCCAAGCCTTGTGGATACCACGGTGTTTACGAATAATTAATTGGTCACATGGTCTGGCAGCCATGTTGGTTTTGAACAAAAATCTTTTTAGAAGCCTTTCTCTTGAACTGCTTCATCCAATGACATGAAACATCACAGTAATGATCCAGTAGTCATGTGGAGTATATATCCGGATGAAACTTGGTTGGGTGTGTGGCAAGGATGGATTGATTCCAATTTGGTGAAGATCCGAATCTGGATCTGGATGCGAGTTATTTAATTTTTGAAGTGATTCTTCACTATTGAGAGGAAGGGCCAAAAACGATATAGTACTGTCTGTATGGCATATTTCAAAAATGTATGGGGCCCGATATGTTCTCGTGGATCAGGCATTTTGTGGCAGACGTATGCGCTCTCCCGAGTGCCTTTCAAATTATTATTATTATTATGATTATCTGGAATCCATGAATGAAAGGGAAGTGAGATTGATTTAAAGCTGCAAATGCACATATAGCCAGCTTTAGCTTGGCATCAGGTGGGGTTAAACATTCGTTTCCACCAAAAATACTGACTGTAATTAGTTAATTGAAGGAAAATTAGTTCATTGAAGAAAAATTAAATAATTCAGCAACAACAGATGAAGTGACAGACTGTGGTCTGCTCAGTGTCTCGAGAAAACTTTCGCACTACCCAGCCGACCCCGATGCAGGTTTCGTCTCTGATGGTGATGACATGATCTTCTCACGGGACGTTGTGGACAATATGGTGAGGCTGAGGAATTCTAATGACTCTCCCACTTCCAGTTTCTGTTCATAGTTGTGGATTAGACAGTTTCATTGTGTGTTAAACTGGATTTAGGAAAGAGTTTTGGCAAATGCTCGTGATTGGCAAGTGGTGACGAGGAGGAACAAAACATTCCCCACCAAAGGGTGACTTTTTCTTCAATATATTTTCTCTTCTCTCTCTTCGCAGAGCGCCAATGCTGCTGAAGCAGCTTCCTGAGCAAGGGTTATATTGGGTGGTTTGCCATTGCCTTCCCAGTGGAAGTTAAGCCCATAATTTGTTTTTTTACGGTGCCCGCGATAACTCTCCTTCCATTCGTGAAAGACACCATGGGATCTTTAATGTCCACTGATGAATGCTGGCAGAAGGAATTTTCATTTAATGTCCATCCGAAGGACAGCACACATAGTTGAATCAACCTGTCTGTGAAACAACGGCGAACGTGCGCACCTCAAGGTCATCCTGCCAGCCCCTTTAAATCATGTCAGGTCAGGTATGGGAGCATGCGCCAAAGCAGCGCGTCGCTATGTCTACTTTCCACCGGTACTCCAGGGGCCTCCATCTGGCCATCCCCCAGGAAGATGCCTGGCCCATCCCCATCTCCTTGAGATGCCGATTTAAGTCCCACCTCCAAAAAAAACAAAGTTATCTTCCATAAGGTGATTCGACCGAAAATCATAACCAAACTTAGTGGTGTAATAGTTAGAGGACCCACTCTAAGTCTGACAGTTTGGTGGTTCAAACCCATCCGAGTCAAACCAAACACTTCCATGCTTGACACAAGCACTTTGTGCACCATCCTGGACTTCCTTATTCCTCCCCCTTATTAATTTTACCCTCCTCCTCCTCCTCCTCTCACCAACTCTTTACTCCCCCCGACTCCATGCCTGATCACCAATTTCAAAAAGAGTGGGGGCATGCACAATTGCAACCCCCAAAAACCTCTTGTGTCTGTGGTGTCTTCTCAAGACACTCCATATAATGAAGCAAAACAGGAAAAAGAGGAGGGAAGAGAGGAGAAAACCCTGAAACTAGCCATGAAGACGGTTGGATTGTTGAGTGAAAGGTTAATGGGGGTAATAAAGGTGATCGATCAAAATATCGTTTGAGAAGGAGTTGGTGGTACGGTGCTTGCTTGAACCCCCAGAGAGAAGACAGAACAGCCTCTGGAAAGTGCTTTCAAAGACGGGAGTCGCGAACCTGGATTTGGGAAGTTTAACGTGCAGGGTTTACTGGAATAGCTTGTGCATCCTGTTGTAAATTTTGAGGGTCAGTGGATTGAGAGCGCAGAGAGAACAATGTTGGAGAACAGAAAGAAGAAAACAGAATCCACCAACCTGACCACGATGTGACAGCAACAGGCCCTGTCACTCAGTGTCATCATGGGAGATTAAAATAATTGTGAGAGCTTTAGAGTCCATAGAATCCAAGAGACAGATGTGATTCTGGACTGCCAACCCACAGGGGAGAGCAGAGTACCATTGAGCTGAGGACGAGGGCCTTGAAGATTGAGTAGTTTTCAAAGAAACCTGGATCGACAGAGGTTGCCCAATGTGTGGTTGGCTTTAGAACTCAGCTTTGCAATCTGGATATCCCAGGAAAGATCATGGCTGATGGTGAGGCCCAGAAGTTCAAGGGAATTGATCTCTTCCAGTGGATGACCAAGGAAATAACTGGGCTCGCTTGACGTTCCTTCTGGAGTAAAAGGGTCAGAATGTGACATTTTCCAGGATTGAAGGATATGCTGTATTTACTATTTCCAGATCAGAGAGAGAGAGAGAGAGAGAGAGAGAGAGAGAGAGAGAGAGAGAGAGAGAGAGAGAGAGAGAGAGGGAGAGAGAGAGAGAGAGAGAGAGAGTGAGAGAGAGAGAGAGAGAGAGAGAGAGAGAGAGAGAGAGAGAGAGAGAGAGAGAGAGAGAGAGAGAGAGAGAGAGAGAGAGAGAGAGAGAGAGAGAGAGAGAGAGAGAGAGAGAGAGAGAGAGAGAGAGAGAGAGTCACAGCTGCGGTCTGCTTAACAGAGGGATGGGGGTACTGCTTGACAATGTGGAGTCATCTGCAAATAGGAAAAGGTTTCCCAGAGCATCAGAGAGGTCATTTTCTCCACAAGGATGAAGAATAAGCCTGATGTGGGCTTCACGGTTAAAGTGGCTGGCTTAAAATCTTCGAGTCTTGAATTTGAGCCTTTGTCATAGCATTTAAAAAATCACCTGGTGGGTTGATTCAGCCTGTCACCCTTCCGACGTCGGCAAAATAAGTACCAGCTCATTGGTAACAAAGGCACTGCATCAGCGGCACAGCCATGCTTCCAGAAAATGATGCAAACTTCAGCCACAGGCTGCATACGAAACAATAACGTTGAAGAATGGATCCAAAGCACAATTTTGGGGAACTCCAGCTTCCATTGGGAGCGGGGAGAAGAGGGTTCGTTGAATGCATCCGTCGAAGTCATCTGTGACCTGCTGCAGGTGCCATGTGAACCTGTACTCACCTGTTTCATGGTCGGGTTGTCGGCAACTAAACCGTCTCCACCACCTAGTTTCCTGGTGAGGAGGGTGTACGATGTGGATACCTAGCAGTATTAAAAACACATCCTGTCAAAGGGCGGAGAAGCTCCAAGTGAGCCAACGGCCATCCATAATCTCGTGCCCAACTGTGTCTGCGGATGTCCTCCTGCTGTTGGGTTCCTCTTTTTTTCGGAGGTCGGTGGCAGGATTTGCACTCCGGCCACCATAAACCCTTTATTCCGCAAAGCATACTAAAAAATCTGAAAATCCACTCCGTGGGAATGCTTCCTGTGTAGCTGCCCTCCTCAGGGCAGCTCTCCGGATGACAGGATTGGGGCAAAGCTTTTGGGACCTCCACTTTTTGATGATAGGAGGAAAACCATGGGGTCACCTTCCTGGTGTCAGATTGCAGTGTTGTATGTCGGGGTGGTGATGAGGTATCATCCAACAGACGGCGGTCTCCTGGGGTTTACCTTAGGCGGTCTCTTCGGGTGGGTGCCTGGAATGTCCCATCCCAAACAGAGGATGATCACCTGTCTCTGTTATAGTCTGAGCTCAAGCGTTTTGACATCGGTATTGCAACACTCTCTGAGGTTTGGAGACCAGATTGCGGCGAGATCATGGCGAGTGGTTACACCTTCTATTGGTCTGGTCGCTCTGATGGTTACCATGCCCAAGGAGTTGCTGTCGCTGTGTCCAATAAGCTAACTCCAATGATAATTGAGGTAGCACCGGTCAACGAGCATATTATGAGATTAAGGATTCGTCACTCCTTCGGTGTCATTTCCCTGGTCTCTGTTTATGCTCCGACTGAGGCGAGTGATCTCACCGTGAAGGATGCATTCTATGCCACGCTTGAATCTGTGGTTGATCATTGCCCCAGGCGAGATACTCTTCTAGTCTTGAGGGATTTCAATGCATCGACTGGAACTGATAGGGATGGTTGTCAGACGAGTGTTGGTGTCCATGGGTCTGGAACTGTGAACCAGAATAGCAATAAGTTCCTTGACATTGCAAGAACTCATGGACTTAGAGTGGCTGGTTCATGGTTTCAGTGCACACAGGCTCATCGCTGTACTGGGTATTCCGACGCTCGCGGTGTGACAAAGAGATTGACCATGTGCTCGTTGATGGTCGCTGGAGGATGATCCAGAACTGCAGGATCCACCAGAGTGCTCAGTTCCTCAATACCGACCACAGGCTTGTGGTAACAACTATGAAGTTGCAGCTTACATCCAGGAGAATGATACCAACCCAGCCTTGGCTGGATGCTGGCAAGTTTAAAGATGACAGGATGGCTGAGGAGTTTGTGAACAGGCTGAGTGGGGATTTGGGGGGAGGGGGGTGCAATAAAATAAATTCTCAATTCCTTCTGTACATAAATGAGTCATTTATTAAATTCTGTAAATAAATGAGTCATTTATTAAAATCAAACATAAACAAATACAAACAAACACGAACATATTGATATGGAGATTTCAGCGGCGCATCAGTAAGCAACATTGTCTTCCTGTGATTCTGCAGTGCATGGAAACTTTGAATTCTTAAATAGTTTTCAGTTCGACTTCGATCTGTTCTTTCTCCAGGCATGCTGATGTTGTCACTGACATGTTGGGGGTTCAGGGAAGAGATCACTCACAGCTTTATCTCTGATCTGGAGGTCAGTTTAATGCTAAAGGGATATGGAATATTTGTGACCGAATGGTTGATTGGAGTTTTCAGAGAGTGTGACATCATCCAACGATGTTTTGTTCATTCTTGAGACAGAATGACACCAAGACTGCAGCTCTTTGTGTTTCTGGGATGGATTACACATGGCTCATTGGTACTGAGGTCAGAAGGTCAGCCCGCATTGAAAAGATAAGGGAGGAAAAGATCTGGATATCACCTCAAGCAAACATTCCATTGAAACTAGAAAAGTCTCTCCAATCAGACTTTTATACAACAATATAACTGTTTACATATGGCAATCCCTTACAAGCAGAATACACCACTACTGAAGGATGACAACAATGCATTTACTTTTTAATCAAGTTTCATTTTCAATCAAGTTTATTTGGCAACATGTTATTATTATTATTATTATTATTATTATTATTATTATTATTATTATTATTTTATCACCCTCAAAACCATTGTGCTAATTTTGCATCGACAGTGCTTTGGGGAATCCTGAATCCTGTGGAGTTCCTTCAAGCCCAACGTCCTTGATATTGCTGGTGGATGTCTTGGAACTCACCGTTGGGTGAAGAAGAATTTTGTCTCTCAAGGGACACCAGATACCATTGACCAGAGTCTCAAGGCCAGGCTTAATGGCAGAGCTGAGCTGTTCAGGGTGTTGAGGCGTAAAAGTGTACGTGCACTGAGGGTGGACAAGGAGGCCTATGTGCGAGGAATCTGTGAGGGGGTACAGTATCACCTGTGGTCAAGTGATTCTCGTCCTACTTACAGAGGAATTCGCGCATTGTGTTCCTCTAAGCCCATCCCTCAGTGTACTGCAGGTAGAGCGGAGCATGGTATGCTCTTGACAGAGGCCTGCTGGGCCGGTTACTTTGAGCCGTTGTACCAGGCTGATCCACCAGCTGTCGAGTTATATGTCAGGAGTGTTACTATCCCTATTGCTGACCCTCCAATCAACTGTGGTCCACCTTCGTTTGTGGAAACATCAGCTGCGGTGAACCGGTTGAAATGGGGTGAAGCTCCTGGGATCTGTGGCATCCATGCTGAACTTCTCAAGGCTGGTGGAAATGCTGCACTCATGTTGTTGCATGCAGGTCTGTACTCTCCCTGGAACACAAGCATCATTCCAACTGACTGGAAAAGGGGCCTTAATGTCCCTCTCTGGAAAGGGAAGGGTGATCGCCAAGACTGCAATAACTACTGTGGGTGACGCTGCTCTCAGTACCGGGCAAGGTCTTTACTTGGATAATTCCTGATAGGGTTCGCCCCCATCAGCTTGAGTACCAGCATCCAGAGCAGTCAGGCTTTACACCAAAGAGGCCAATGATTGACCATATCCAGCTCCTTGGGTCCTCACAAAACGTAGACGAGAGTTTCGGCAGGGGCTGCTTGCAGCTTATGTTGATCTCTGTAAAGCATTTGATTCAGTGAATCGGGATGCCATCTGGAGGATTCTTGGTTTGTGTGGGATGCCACCAAAACTGATAAATCTGATGTCTCAACGATACTCTGGTACTGAGAGTGCTGTGAGATGTGGTGATACCATCTCTGACTTATTTCCAGTTGTTACTGGAGTTCGTCAGGGGGGTGTACTGCCCCCCACACTTTTCAGCACTTGAATGGACTTGATTCTAGGGAGGACGTCGGAGAGATCAAGCTGCAGTGCATCGTTTGGGAATGTCAAGATCTCTCAACTTTATTTCGCAGATGATGCAGTCATCTTTGCTGGTTATATGTATACCCCGGTTAAAATAGGTGTACCATATCCCTGTGTCGTAAGAGGCGACCAGGGTTGCGTCAGGAAGGGCATCCGGCGTAAAATATGTGCCAAATCACTATGCGGATCATACGGATGATCCGCTGTGGCGACCCCGAACGGGAGCAGCCGAAAGAAGAAGAAGAAGAAGAAGAGGATGCAGTCATCTTTGCGGAGACTTCAGCTATCCTTTTGGGGGCCCTCGAGGTGTTGAATGAGGGGTCGGAGCCACTGAGATTACAGGTTTCCTGGGTCAAAACTAAGATCCAGGCTTTCAATGACATCTTGGATGCTGCTATCTTGTCTGTACCTGTTTGTGAAGAGGATGTTGAGGTCACGGAGAGATTCACTTTTCTTGGCAGTTATATTCATGTCTCTGTTGGGTGTGAGCCAGAGGTCAATAGACGTCTGGGTTGGGCCTGGGGAGTCATGCGTTCATTGGATCGGGGGTGTGGCGCTGTCGGTACCTTGCAGGACAACGAAAGTCTGAGTCTTTAGGTCCTTGGTGCTTCCAGTCTTGCTCTAAGGATGTGAGAATTGGAGTGTGACCATGGAGCTGAGAAGGAGACTTAATTCCTTTGGTATCAGGTTTTTTTGGAGAATACGTGGCTATCGCTGGTCAGATTTTGTGTCCAATGAGCGGTTGCTGAGAGAGACCCAAATGAGATTTGTTACCTGCATAGTCTGTGAGCATCAGCTGCGGCTGTATGGACATATGGCTCGTTTTCCTGATGCTGATCCTGCTCACAAGATTCTCTCAGTGAGAGCGCTTTGTGAGTGGAGGAGGCCAATGGGTCGACCCCGTGCCTCGTGGTTGCAGCATGTTGATTGGCATCTCAAGAAGATGGGGATGGGCCAGGGAAATGCATGGGGGATGGCCAGACCGAGGCCCTGGAGTACCGGCAGAAAGTAGATGCAGCGATGCACTGCTCCGGCACATGTTTCTGTACGTGACCTGACCTTGAGTGCTTAAGCCAGGCTTATAGCTGTTGTAGGGTTTGTTTCCGCAATTGGTGCCCCTAGTTTCAATGGTATCCCAGAGGTTGTTACCCCCCCCCCCCACCCAGTTAACCCACGAGTACGAAACCACCATTGATGTTTTTTTTCCTCTTGTACTCCCAATTTCCAAGCTGTATCATGGAGTCAGCTGGGACTTTCCGAATTAAATTTTACGTCAATAATGTGAATTCAAAGTTTCCAGGGTTGACTTTTTGACCTAATTGACTTGACCTAATTTTTAGTCATGACTTAATTACAGACATTTTCATATTTTCCACCACAATTTGACTTCAGCTTGTCCGATCAGAACGAAATTGCCCTCTGTAAATTGCTGAGAGCAAGGCGCATTTACGCTTAATTTACATCATACCCCTCCGGGTAGTACAAATGAGAATATTGTAAATTTGCTACGCATTGTATGCATTTACCATGATACCCGTGATACGCATTGTATCAACAACAACAAGAGCAATAAGACCTGGAGAAGTAGAAGGTGAAGATTATTGCTATATTTCAGTGGAGGAACATATGCGATTGAGGAATGAAGGTCAAATATTTGAGGAGGTTTCTCCTGGTACAACAAAATATTCACATTGTCAGAGTGAGTTAAAGAAACTAAAATCTGGTGGTCTTGGGATATTAGAAACTAATCCAGAATGAATGAGACAAATTATTAAACATCTGAGTGTGGTTAAGATTTTATCATTCGGTTTTGATGTTGATGAAGAAACTCAACACAAACGTATGAAAAGCAGAGATACAAGTATTAGTGAAGAAGAAATTACAACTCGTATTTATGTTAATAAAGAATTTGATGAAATATTTAAAGAAAAGGATTTATTTGAACACATCTACTTGAATGATGAAGAAAAGGAAAATTTCCGTGTTGATCTTTGCAATTCATAAAATGATATTTTCCAATAAATAAATGGATGCGAAAGAAAGAGCAAGAAGATTTAAGGAATATCAAGAGTTGGTTTCAAAAATTGTAAAACAACAGGAAGACATAAAGAACAAACGCAAACAGAAACTAATGGGTGAAGAAGAATTTGAAAGAAAACAAGAGAAATTTTTTAAACCACTTTTAAAAACTTCCCAACAAAAAATTATGGATGCTTCCACAGTTCCCACAATAGAATATACTCCTAAAAAACTTCAAATGTTAAAATATTTCAGTCAAATGGTGGAGGAGGAATTAGAGAATATAGGATAATTAGAATATGATGATGAAGGATTATTTCAACAACTGGAAGAGATTAATCAACCCCCTGATTATATTGTGAATGCTCTTCAAAACAATGAATATTCAGCGGATTCACAAACCATAGCAGGACTCATTCCAACAGAACAACCAGCAATATGTAATCTTGCTCAAGAAAAGGTATTGATATTTAATGATGAATTAAGGTTCTTGAGTTCTGCTCAACCCCCTGTTAAACTAACTCCGAGATTAATGTTTCTTCTCATAAAAGATGGAAGACAAGGTTCAACTGTGAGGGATGAATCAAAGTATTTTGATAAACCATTGGATATGAAAAATAATGATGATAGAGTATATATTGATATTTAAACTCGCTTAATTATAGGGTTAGTTTATCTGGTAAAAGTAGGAAGATTGAGAAGGAGAAACACATTATTCAGGCTTTAAGTAGCCTTGGTTCAGGTGTTAGTTTTCTTCCAAATGATCCATCACAATTAGTTAATAGACTGTTATTGTTGTTAGGTAGTAAGAAGGCTGGAAATAACAATTGTTTTAATGAAGCATCAACCATTTTAGACCAGATAATGAACATGAAAATAATTAATAAATGTCAATGCAAAAACATTTTCTCTCATATTAAATAGATGAGAAGCACAATCCTTAGTTTTAATTTCACAACAAGCAACTACACATCTTCAATCCTCTACCCACTACAACTTGACGCAACAAAATAATATGAGGCATCTTTATTGTCCATGAAAACTTCTAATACCTTATTTAATATCACCGAGAAAAATGACAAGTTTAATTATAATCTGGGAAGTGGATACAAAACGATAACAGTTTCACCCGGAACATATGAGATTTCGCAAATATCTTCCGAAATTGCTCGTCTTATAAAAGAACAGGGTGATGAACCAAAACTATTGTTATAGATATTCAAAAACATACTTCAAAATCAACGATTAAACTTAAAAATAACTACAAGGTTGATTTCACAATTGGTAATTCATTTTGAGATTTATTGGGTTTCTCCTCAAAAAAAGATTGAAACTCATGGGACGTTTTACAGTGATAATGTCATTCAAATATCCTCAGGAATAAATTCGGTGTTATTTCACTGTGATTTGATTCATGGTGCTTATAATGATGGAAAAAAAAACAAATGCAATATTTTCATTCAGCGCATACTCAACCCCAATTGGCTATAAATTCAATATGGAACCCAAAAATCTGGTTTATTTACCTGTCAGGAAAAACCATATACAGAGTAAATTTTCGGATAACCGACCAAGTTAATCGCATGATTTCTTTTCATGGAGTAACTTCTCCTTTGTGAAGTTTTCTAATAAATAAATACGATGGTTATTTTGAGGAAACACGAGTTGGGAAAATATAAAATAATTACTATAAAGTCTAATCGGGTGGATACTTCCCAACACATTGAAAGAGGAGAGAGTGCAGAAGTTGACACATATTGTTTGCTTTTGGAAGACACAGAATTACAGATTAATACAGATAATGGTGTTATGATTAGTCTCACATCATTTTTTTTATAAATAAATGAGTAGTTAAGTGCCAACTGGAGTATATGTTAATCAAATCAATCTTCATAAACTGTCATCTTGTATTCAAAATCAAAAGCCTTGTATGGTTCACGTTAATACAATTCAGAGAAAAGGAGCAGTAAGAATTGATGTTTTGCTCACAAGAGAACAGGTTAAAATATTGAACGATACTGGCTCACTTAAAATTAAAATGACAAAACCAATGTTGAAGAAATATTCATTCAGGGAGACGAGTGGAGGATTTCGTCCATTTCTAATTGCTTTATTTGCTGGTTTAAGTGCGGCTGGAGCATTGACGGGTGGTATTTCAGCAGCAGTGAAAACTGCCAACGAAAGGAAGGCTCAACTCCGGGCTCAAAAAGAATTGGAAAGACAAAACAAAGAGTTGGAGAAACAAATTACTGGAATTGTAGATTTTGCTGAAAAACTTGAAACTCTGCCTGATAAAGTGAAATTGTTAGTTGGAGATATGCTTTCTTCTATCGCACAAGCAGGTGTAAAATTAACTCAAAGGGGTAATGGATTATATCTTTCTAATTAATAAATGAGCATTGATGAGTGGTTTAAAGAATTTGGAAAGAATACAATATTAAATTTAGAACTTATCAAATATTGTAAGAAATTAAAAATTCATAATGTGGTTATTTGCATGAGAGATGAATTAACAAACGTGTCTAAACATACAAAGAATATTATTATGAACTTCAAAGATAATAATGGGAACGGTTCTCATTGGGTTTGTGTTTTTAATAGTCAAGATAAATATTATTTTGATAGTTTTGGTCTTCCACCACCTGTTGAAGTAATAAAATTCTTACAGAATAGTGTTTATCAAATATTTGAAGTCCAAGAATTAAATTCCAAGTGTTGTGGTCAATTATGTCTAAATGTGTTATTTCAACTCAACAAAAATAATTTTTTTAACGACATTATTTTTAATCTAATATAAATGACTTATGTGGTAAAGATGGTTCCATCTTTGGTGTATCCCAAGAACTGGATATTGATTTATCAAATTATTACACAAAGGCACAGGCTGAACGACAGAAATATAGTATAGCAAAAAATATTCAAATGAAAAATGCTTATAAATTAATAAATTATCCAAGCCCGATTGACACGAATGACTTGGTGAGATTAAGTGATTTATCACAATATATATCCTGAAATAAAACGGCTATGTATTCCAAAGATACAGAAGTATTGATTTTATCTCCGGGTCATACAGAATTCACAGTTCCAATTAAAATAAAATTTTATAAAGAAGGGCGTATCGTTTGAATGAGAATATAACAATGGGGATGTGATATGAATGATTTAGGGTATAATTGGTCATTTAAAACTGACCTAGAAGACCTGGAACAATTAAATCAGTCTCGTAAGGAAGAATATTATACACTTGGTGTCGAGAATGAGTTTTGTGGAAGCACGATCAGCAAACAACAAGTCAAAGGATTTAAGAAGGGTAAAATCAATAATGATTTTAAAATCAAGAATAATTAATGATCAATAAAGAAGGGTAAAATCAATAATGAATAAGAATCAATAAAGGTATTCAGTATTTTAATAATTATGTTCTACAACATAAGAATGAGGTATTTTCAGTAAAAGATTGGTTTTATACTGATGTTGATAAACCAACAACTTTGGATTTAATGAAAATATTAAATAATGAAAAAATTATAAAGTGAAGAAAACGCAAGGCTCTTTTAGAAATATAGAAGAAATTTTATTGGTTCCATGTTGTAAAAAAAATGATTTTGGATACAGGACTAACAAGAACCCCTGTTACATATATATATATATATATATATATATATATATATATATAAATACATACATATATATATATATATATATATATATAAATACATACATATATATATATATATATATATATATATATATATATATATATATATATATATATATATATATATATATATATTGTTGCGAATTTGCGCCCGCCGGCGTGCGATCGGCCACGTAACTCGAATCGCGGCACATCGCCGACCGGACGGACATTTCAGTCGTGACCCTCTCGGAACAACGCCGGGAGCTCGTCACGGGTGGGTCTTTCGACCTCATCACAATCGTCCCAATCGGCCACCCGCGTAGGATAGGGTTGTTCGCCAAACTCGACCTACCTAAGTACCTACACGGATGGTTAATCGGGCGATCGTACCTCGCCGCAGGTCGACTTCGGACACGAACCGCTTAAGCGGTTCGTTCCGTACTGCAGAGATAACCGAGCGGAGTTATCGTCGACCTCGACGGTTCAAATTAGTTACCGGGAACTTACACCCACTACCAATCTCTTACACGATGCAGGATGGAGAGTCAACAAAAGGAAGGAGACGAAGCAAAGTGGGAACAATTGAACAAGCACATTTATTTCACACACGCAGACAGCACAGAAGGCACGTATTCAAGCACAGAAAGAAACAGTAAAAGAGAGATACTACCGACTAAGACCGACACACGACAACACTTATACAGTTTTACTTAACAGACAGCGCCACCACAAGCATTTACACAAAAAGCAAAGGAAAAAGAAAGCCACCCTCACAGGCGAGGAGGCAGACAGGTCCGTAGACCAAATCTACATGGATCCTGGAGGATCGGCCAGGTCCACGAGACCGGGGAGGTCTTACCCACGTCCTCGTGACGCGATGGCGGGCAAGCCGCAATGTTCGCGCCACTGCGCCCCAACTCCGTGCCCTAACGTGGTCGGCGAGTCCTTTCCAGCATGCTCCGCGCGAGCGGTCTTGTTGGCACCGCGTTTAGGGTGGGGAAGGAACAGGGGCCCCCTCGGCACGATCTCAGCGTGAATGGGGGAGAAATCGCTGATGCTCACGGAGAGGGGTATGGCTGGATGGCCTGGATCCCGCGACGAGTCGAGCGACCCCCACACTGCAACCTCATTGCCGTCCGCTGTCTTCCCTGCAACTCCTCCGCAACTTCTCTCCAACTCTTCTCGAACTCCTCCCAGCTCAACTCACCCTCTCTGGCGAGTCGCCTTGCGCTCGCATCTTTATAGGACTCAGGAGGAGCCGGTATGCAAATATGCGGATCAAAACGCGATTGGAGGCGGGGCCACACCACCCTCTGTTCAGCCATTGATCGGACAAAAAGGGGCGTGAACCTCCCTTGGTCCGCATATTTGCATAAACTGACTTCACATACATGCGCTTGGAAGCGGGGCCAAGCCACCTCGCGCTCGCCCATTGGACGGAGGGGAAGTGGGCGTGAAGCATTTTGGATCTGAATTTCTCCCTCGGAATTGCCGCCATTCGCGCTCGCGGCTCGCTGCGTTTGGCATCAATCGCCGAACGGGCCCGAGACAGCCCGACGTTCAGTGTTCACAGGTGGTGCGGTTGTTGGTTGTGAAGGAGCAAGGCGAAAGTGTTGGAGGATTTTCTGTGGTGGTTTGATGGTTATGGTGTCGTTTGGGAATGGCGGTGAAGCGATGCTTGCGGGATGGAGTTGTGAAGGTAAAGGTAGTGGCTGTTTGCGTTGTTGGCGGTTTAATGGTCGAAAATAACAAAAGAGAAAGAAAAAATGGTTTACTCAAAGCGTCGCAGCCCGTATGAATCACACATATTCCCTCTATACAAGTGGTTTGGGCTAACGACACATGGACTTACCGAGATATCTCACCTGAGGACTCTTTATGGTGTAATGTGAATTTCCACAACCGTAACAATATATATATATATATATATATATATATATATATATATATATATATATATATATATATATATATATATATATATATATATATATATATGATATTCTATGGTGTGTAAGTGATTCAAGGATAGTAAGGGACGAAGAAGGAGTTGAAGAAACTGAGACAAAGGAGGAGAAGAATAGAGAGAAGGAGGCAAGGGAGAAGAGAGAGAAGGAGGCAAGGGAGATGAGAGAGAAGGAGGCAAGGGAGAAGAGAGAGAAGGAGGCAAGGGAGAAGAGAGAAGGAGGAGAGGGAGAAGAGACAGGTGGAGAGGGAGAAGAGAGAGAAGGAGGAGAGAGAGAGGGAGGAAAGAGAGAGAATGAATAACTATAAAAATATGGAAACCAGTGAGATTAAAAAAAGATTGGAGGTATTACAGAAAATAAATAAATCTCAGCGCACCGAAGAGGAAAATAAAGAATTTACGTCTATTCGAAATATTTGCGTCAAGACTTAACATCTTTTTCAGGGATATAAACGAGAAAGTGGAGATGAAGAGAAAGAAGGAAAACATTATATTAATTATTGATGATGTTGGTGTAATTGACTTTGATTAAAGTTTTACATTTTTTTTCTTAAGTAGATGGAGGAGAGAGTGAAGACATTTCTCAGGATTCTTTATGTTTTAAAAATTAAGATTCAAATGTGCATGTTGGAAACTAAAAAGGTTTTTGCACTCTGTAGGATTTTTTTCATAAATAAATGAGTTATTGTCTCAAATGTAAAACGAAAACCAAGATTAAAATATCTTGTATGTTTAAAGTAAAAGTAATAGGGTTATACAAAAAGGCACATATTTGGTGTGTGGCTCAAAAAAAGAGTCAGTTCCCAAAACACAAACATGGGGGAGTTATACAAAAGTTTTTATCAGGAAGTAAATTTCCAACCACTGGAATACCAGGGGAATTACATCTACCAGGGTATTCTTTCTGTGGTCCAGGAACAAACTTTAATAAAAGATTAGATGAGGCTGACAATCCTAAACCGTGGAGCAAACCCATCAATATTGTTGATGAAGTGTGCATGAGGCACGATATTGATTATGGGAATACCACAACGTTGGAAGAAAAGCATGAAGCCGAAAAAGAAATGTTGTATAATTTGTCTCTGATACGAAATCCAATGCTAAGAGAAAAAGTTGATAGATTCATCGTGAAGAAGATGATCAGTGCAAAGTTGAAACTTGGGCTTGGAAATTCAAAAAACTTATAGGCTCTAATGATGTCATTAAGATTGAAGAGCAATTAGCTGATGAATTACAGAAACCAATAATCACAAAGTTTCATAGAAGGAAGGTTTATTCCAAGGAAGTTGATTATATCTGGTCTGCTGATTTGATTGAACTCAATAATGATAAGGGGTACAAGTATGCTTTAACCGTTATTGATTTGAGGAGTGGATATGCATGGGTCGTCCCTTTGAAAAACAAAACAGGTAATACTCCTATGTTAGCCTACCAACAGATATTCAATAAAAGCAAAAGAAAACCTAAAAAAATTGTGGACTGATGAGGGTACAGAGTTCTACAACAAGACATTTATGAATTTTCTTTAACATAACAACATGACATTAAACAGCACCTTTAATGAAGGAAAAGCAATTGTTATTGAGCGTTTTAATCGTACTTTAAAAGAGAGACTATATAAAATATTCACTCAACTCGGTTCTCAAAAATGGGTATCTTTAATTCAGGACATTGTAGACAAGTATAATGATACGATCCACACCTTAACGAAAATGAAGCCATCAGAAACATTTACAAAATTAGAATATGAAAAAGAGATTAATGTCAGAAAGCCGAAGTTCAAAGTTGGTAATATCGTTAGAATTTTCAGGTGGAAATCTCATTTTGAAAAAGGTTATAGGCTACTAAGCGATGGACAAATGAACTTTTTAAAATCATTGATGTAATATATACAGTTCCTTGGACTTATAAGGCATATGATTTCAAGTGGGAAGAGATTTTAGGTACATTTTATTTGCAGGAATTACAAAAGACCAAGATAAATTGAAATTTTTTTGACTCCACCCCTTTTTAAACTCCGCCCATTTTTGGCTCCACCCACACAAGCCCCACTCACAAAAGCCATATCCACACAAGCCCCACTCACAAAAGCCACATCTACACAACTTCCACACACATAAACCCCACCCCACACAAGCTCCACCCACAAAAACCAAATCCATCACATTCACATAATTAGTGATTAATTAGTTCCCCACACACATGTTTATTTAATTGAAAAAAATTGCTCCATCCACACAAACCACATCCACACAAGCTCCACCCACCCCACACAAGCTCCTCCCACACAAGCCCCGCCGACACAAGCTGTGCCCACCCACACAAACCCCGCCCACACAAGCCCCACCCACACAAGCCCCGCCCACCCACACAACTCCCCCTCTGTGCACCCCCACCTTTGTCCTACCACCCCCCTCATCCCACCCCCACACACACACAGGGAGGGAGGGAGGTGGGATGAGGGGGGTGGTGGGTTGTTGGGGGAGCGCACCTACCCTTTACATTTCCTTTATTCTTTTCTTGTAATTCAAAATCAGATAATTAAAAGCAAAGCAAATGTAATTAATCAAGATTGAAAATATTAAATATTCTTCTTTGGTTAAATTTTCATTTGCGAGAATGTATAATCTTTCCCAGCAGTCTGCTTCAGGTGTCTTGAGATTTTGAAACTCGGATACCATATTCTGTTTTGAAACAAAGAGTGGAAAACCATTAGAGCATATAAATATGATGAAATAATTAATAAAATAAACATTTACCTCCAGAAGATAGAGTGTTGTGTCAGATTCCTCCAGAAGATTAAGTTGTGTGTTTGAACTGGAACAAGTTGGAATTTCAACATCTTCCCATCCAAGGTTGCAAAATTCATTCGCTTCACAGCTCATGTATGATTCAGTTTTAATGCTGAAAATAAAAACAGGTATTCAAAAATTACCACCATGTAAAATAAAAGGATGTGTGGAAGAAGAACAGAAAGATACAGACAGAGACAAGAGACAGATAGACACACACACACACACACACACACACACACACACACACACACACACACACACACACACACACACACACACACACACACACACACACACACACAAACACACAAACACACACACACACACACACACACGCACATGCACACTCACACAAACGAAATTGTGTGCAAGACATTAACTCTTGTCTGAATGATCTGTTGATTCTGTGTTTGTGGTTCACAGATCAGAACGACCCCATTACACACACACACACACACACACACACACACACACACACACACACACACACACACACACACACACACACACACACACACACACGGATGATTTCTCACCTTTGACTCGATTCATTCAAGATCAAAGTGCGTGATTGAATTTCTTTCCATCCAAGAAAAATATCATTCACTTCTCTTCTGAACATTTGAATGTCTTTAAGAAAGTCGTTCATTTTTATCCACTCATCATGTAAATCAGATAATTCATTCTCTATCTCTGTTGTCAACGATGTTCTGATTTGGAAAAAGCAGTTGAAAAAACACATACAATAATTATTGGTTGTATTAGTGATTTAATTCTGTTTTAAACAACAAAAAATAAATTTAGATGAGAATCTCACCTCTCATCTTGTGTAAGCGATTGATCCGTAAGGTCGGAGTACTCGTCTACACATTCCATTCTGTGAATGAAACACACTCGGCACACAGCCTGGTTTAAATAAGCACGTAATGACGTAATGGGAGATTTTACAATGGTTTTTCACAAAAGGAAATGACTTGGTTTGGGCGAGGCAGCCTGACAAGCAGTCTGACTCATTTTCACTATACTTCTGTATTTTTTATTTATGAAACACTTCTGTATTTTATGAAACCGAATGGGGAATAGCTTTTTTCGATCGTGCTTGAAGAGATAAAGTGAATGTTGTAAGAAAGTTAATTTATAACCTGAAGTAGAACATGGGCAAATATTCAGTGGATCACTCTTTGAGTGGAATAAAAATATAAAAGGAAAGAAGTGTTTTAATCAGTAAGTCTCAATGGGTCAGAGATCAGTCTCCTCTTGTGGACTTTGGGGCCTGAAGTCAGAGAGTTCCCCCCATTCATTTGTATGGGAGGGGGAGGAAATGGGGAGAAAATCAATCTCCTATTTTGGGTTTTTGGGGGTTAATTCAGAGTTTTTCCCTTTTCCCCCATTCATTTGAATGGCTGCACAAGAAATCCCATTTATCCTCTACTTACAGGAATATTTTTCTGAACTCTTCACAATAAGAGCTGTGAATGAGGAGGACAGGAATGTGATGCTTGAACAGCTCCCTTCTCTGTCTGAAGACCAACAACAATTGTTTGAGCCTGGCATTTCTCTTGGAGAACTCACTACTGCGCTTCAGGATAGCAAGGATGGGAAAGCCCCTGGACTAGACGGCCGTCCGGCTGAATTTTATAAGGCTTTCTGGATAATTTTTTTGGCGATTTCCATTAGCGGAGATATTTTGATGTCATAACTTTTTTTCTAGGAGGAATTTTCCAAATCGGAGATGGTGACTGTCTGCGCAGGGTATTTTTACATATGTGTATATATATATATATATATATATATATATATATATATATATATATATATATATATATATATATATATATATATATATATATATATATATATATATATGCCAAGTTTCAGGAAGTTTTGATGAAAACTGTAGGCTGTGAAACAAAAAAGCTCAAATGAGCTAAGATTCTCGTCCTCTTCATGATGACGTCATAAAAACGAATATGACGTCATTGTGATGTATCCGGTTTGCGATAAATTATCTGTGCTAATGCCCTGCTTGATTCCCACAAATAAAATTCAAACAGCTTGCCTAGTTTCAGAGATAATGGTATAGGCGATTTCCATTAGCGGTGATATTATGACGTCAACTTTTTTTTCTCGGAAGAATTTCCAAAATCGGAGATGGCTACTGCCTGCGCGTGGGCTTTCTGCATATACATGGCAAGTTTCACGAAGATCCAATGAAAACTCTGGGTTGTGAAACTAAAAATGTCAAGAAATAGGAATGACGTCGTAAAAATTGATATGACGTCATTGTGATGTATCATATGTGCGGTAATTCATCTCTGCTAATGCCATGTTCGATTCCCACAAACAGAATTCAAAAAGCTTTCCTAGTTTCGGAGATAATTTTTTCGGCGATTTCCATTAGCGGAGGAGATATTTTGACGTCATAACTTTTTTCTCGGAGGAATTTTCCAAATCGGAGATGGTGACTGTCTGCAGAGGGTATTTTTACATATATATGTCAAGTTTCAGGAAGTTTTGATGAAAACTGTAGGCTGTGAAACAAAAAAGTCCACAAGAAGAAGATGAAGAACAACAACGTGAGTAAGACTTGGAGATCCTCCACGAGGATCCAAACATTGGTGTTCGTTCTGCTCGAATTGTGGAAAATGTCTTGAAAGCAGTAATTCAAACCTTTCATCGAGTAAACATCGGGTCGACTGGGGTGGATGAAGTGGTCGACTCACGTCTCTACTTCCCTGAACTTCAAATTGCCTCAAAAAAACAAGAGGGTGTGTTCTCCTCAAACATAGAGGAAATTGGTGTGTTTCATGTCATGGGGAAAACGGCTATCGACAACATATGTCTGGAAGGATGTATACCTGGTTTTACAAAACTGTTAAAAAATCGGTGGAATGAGATCTTCCCTGCTGGAGCTTTTTTAACTCCAGTGTGGAACAAAATGTATAGTTCTCCAACTCTTGGGCGAAATGGAGACCTGAATTGGAGACAAGCACATCAAGCCCTGGTCACACAGACATTACTCCATAAGTTTAATTCTTCTGTTCTCATTTTTCGTCCTTTTTGTGATTTAATTGAAAATGTGGCCCATGCTTTTATTGAATGTAAGAGATTGGTACCCCTCTTTCTCTTCTTTCAACAGCTTTTTTTATAAATCTAGTTTTTTCCTTTCCAGTCTTTATTTATGGAATCGAGGGGAATTATAAGAGTAAACCAGTCCTCTCGTTTTTGTCTTTTCTGTTGGGTATTGCTAAACTGGCAATTTATAAAACCAGGAAAGCAAAATTGAAGGAGCAAAATGTAAATGTGCTTTTAAGGTATGGTTTTGGCTCGAGTAAAAATGGAGCAGGCTTATCTTTTGAGCCTGGATATTGTGGGTGATTAGTGGTACACTGATGAGGTTTTGAGCTTCTTTTCGTGATGGAATCTGGTTTGTAAAAGTGTAAAGTACTTGCACTTCCTTTTGGCATATATGTATTATTCTGTGGTGTGTTTTGGCATGAACAGACACCCTTGTTTGTGTTGCTTTTGTTGAATTTATTTTTGCTGTAAAATCGTTTGGATTTGTTTTTATGGAGTGTGCTTTTTCTGGTGTGTTTTGAATTTTGATACTTTCATAATGAAAGTATGCAAAACTCTCTTCTCTCTCTCTCTCTCTCTCTCTCTCTCTCTCTCTCTCTCTCTCTCTCTCTCTCTCTCTCTCTCTCTCTCTCTCTCTCTCTCTTTATCTCTCTCTCTTTCTCTCTCTCTCTGTCTCTGTCTCTGTCTCTGTCTCTGTCTCTGTCTCTGTCTCTGTCTGTCTGTCTCTCTCTCTCTCTCTCTCTCTCTCTCTCTCTCTCTCTCTCTCTCTCTCTCTCTCTCTCTCTCTCTCTCTCTCGCCCCTTGCTGGCCGTTGGTATGTTGTGTTACTGTCATGGTGGCTGCTTGCTTCGTGTCGTGAGTACCTGTCCTCCGTTGTGCTGGTTTGTGTTCCCACGTTGCCCATTTCTTTCCTCTGTGTTCGTATTTTTTTCTTTGCACAGCTATTGTTCACTTGGCATGCACGTGCAATCGCAGGGGGCTATTACTCAGTCCCTGGTGGTACGTGTGGAGCCTGTGTTGCTTCTCCTTTCTCTCTTCTTATCATCTAAATGTTTTAGTTTTTATTTCTCTTTTTCCCTTTTCTCCTTGTTTTGTGTAATCTATTGAGCAAGAGAGAGAGAAAGAGAGCACACACGGTAGGTGGTGTTCGGGAATTTAGGTAATTTGGTCACAGGAAACATTTGGGCAGCCTGGCTCCCTGATTCGAAAATGGCCTGTGGGATGGCGCATAGCCATCGGGTTGGGGTGAGTTGCCTTCAGCAGCTGAAGACATGAAAAGGTTTTGTGACAGACAACGGGGCCTTTTGAACAGGCCCCGAAGACATCCGACCTTCAGCTGCGGGGGGCGCTCACCCTCAAAATACCGTTGACATTGCTATGTGCCTTTTTCCCACAGAGTTTATCAGTCTTGGGCCATGGCTTCGTGTAAACTTATAAGGTTAAGGTTAAGTTGAAGGTAAATTGTACATGAGTTTGCTCCCCCTGCATGTGTGTCTTAGCGCCGGCAATTTAGTTAAGTCGTCTGCATGAGTGAGTTTGTTTAGTTCGTTACTCAGCCCATAGGTTATTTACTTTTGGGACATGTATACACAAAATGTCGCACTCAGGGATCCGAAGGTAAATCGTACTCGGGAAACTTACACATGAAGGCACAAGAAAATTAGACGACTCGGGATGAGTCTGTAAAAAGGGGAGGGGGTAGTGTTACGGTTGTGGAAATTCACAGGACACCGTATAGGTCCTTAGATCAGTTATGGCGATAAGTCTGTGTTCAGATAGATTTCCCCACCGATGTTTAAAGGGATTTATTCGTGTAACCGGGCTGTGAATCTTCAGTTAGTCGTTTTTCTTTTGCTATCTTTATTTTGGACCAACCACATTTCAACCACCACAACCACCTTCACAACAACCACCTTCTCCACAACCACCTTCACAACAACCACCTTCTCCACAACCGCCTTCACCACAACCACCTTCACCACAACGACATCTCGCCATCTCCTAAACCACATCTCAACAACGAACTACATCCCCTCACCTTCATCTCCATTGTGCCGTCATCTTTGTGCCAGCCACGGCGAGTTCCCCACGAACGGCATCGCTGCCAACAGACGCAGGGTTCCCTGTTGGGGCAAGGGCCGATGATCTCTGCAACGTCCGCAGGAGTCGATGATTTCACCCACGTCTGCTCTCTCCGAACTTCGCATCAAAATCGGATCAAAAGATCGAAAGGAGCGGAGCCAGCGGGGGGTCAGAGGTGAGAGATCGGAGATCAAATCCTCGCCTCACGGACCCAATATAAGAGCGTGCACAGACGCCAAGTGTGGAGTTGTGTGGAGCCGCGTTGGGAGCTGGATCAGTCTGGAGTCTGCAGTCGGTGAGGAGCTGGAGAGAGCGGAGGAGACGGGAGCCTGGGGAGCAGCCTGCCGTGCCGAGCCGAACTGTGGGTCGCAGGGGAGAGGCCGGAGAGGAGTCGCCAACCAGCGGCATAATGGTCCGAAGGACGCTGAGGAACGGACGGGCTCTTAAGAGAGCATCAACTCTGAGAGAGCAAAGGCCCGTTCGTTCCTCTGAGGCGTTGTCTGTGGAGTATTGGCCTGCGGGGGCAGAGCACAATGCGGGGAGCGTTGTGGAGGCGTGGAGGAGTGGTTTTGGAGGTCACGTGCAGGCACGTGGAGGTCACGTGCCTGCAAGGGATATAGGTGTTCGCGCCGCCTGAGGCGTTGTGTAGTCTGTAGTAGTGTGCATCCGGACGGGCAATAAACAGTGTTCGACAATCCTCACGACTATCTGAGTCCCGCTGCCTTCCGGACATTACCCATTCGTTCCTCTGAGGCGTTGTCGACTAGGCCCGATCGAACGGGCCGGACGAGAGGCCTGGGCCGCACCGCGGTCACACCAGCTGCCGTGTGGACGGTACGCCGAGGAGAACCCAGCGAGTCGCTACGAAGGCGGCAGGTAACCAGCGTGGTCTCTCGGGGCTCCTACGGTCTCCCAAGCTCTGAGAAACATTAAAGGCTTACGAGCCCGGGCCTTTTCTTTTCTGGGGTTTTGCATGAACGTTGTGGCGCCATGTGTGGTGTCGTGGTAGAGGTGCTCCAAGGCAGACACGAGCGGGGGAACAGTTCAACCCTGCTTTATTGCACGAGCGAGAGCGTGAGCGTACGCTGCCCGTAACTCCCCTTTATGACGTACTCGATGCACTCTACAAGCCACACGACCTACAGGCCCCAGGCCACAACGGCTACAGCAACTACTACCACGCCTCAGGCGGCGCGCACTCCTGTATCCCGCGCAAGCACGTGACCACGCTAACCACTCCTCCACCACGCTCCCCCACATCATGCCCTGCCCCCTGCAGGCCCGCTACACCACACCATGTCTTGAAGTAGACCTGTTAAGTGCATGTGTGGAAATAAATTCAAATATTTTTCAAATTAAATCGAAATTTTTTTGAAAAAAAGTTGAAAAATTTTCTGGTTTTTTTTCTCTAACAAATTTTTTTTTTTGGGTTGGAAATCACTTAAATCATGTAGAAATGTAAAAACAAAAATTCAAATATTTTTTTTCAAAATGGCCGCCATAGCGGCCATATTGGACTTTGGACCGAGTCCAAAATCTAATGGCATGATCCTTGGACCACCACCTAATCCCCCCACCAAGTTTCGTCGAAATCCGTCCAGGAGTTTTTCCGTAATACTGTTCACAAACAAACAAACAAACAAATAAAATAAACCAATGTCACCCGCAGGGTAACCCGTATCTTGCCAAAAGGTGACCACGTGTGACTTCATTAAGGTCACACTGAGGTGAACAGATCTGCTATCCACCAGGAGCGACTCCTTGAGGAATATCTGCCTACGAGAGATTCCGATGAGAATCGTTCTACAGAGTAACCATGAAAAATATGCGTTTGCCTCATAACGTCACCAAATGACGTCATAATGTCTCAAGCTTGACATATCTAGAAAGCACTCATCGAGGTGTTCAATTTGAGGTTCTACACGATATGGTTCCTAAAACTTGAAAATTTGACCTTGGGGTCAAAATATTTCGACCTGAGGCGCTAACCATGAAGATCAAGGCCAATCGCCACCAAAAACTAATCAGCTGAGCGCCAGACCATATACTACATTCCCATAAAGTTTGGAGATGATTCGATTAAAATGACTCAAAAAATATGGGTTTCGGCGACCTCCATGATTTACCGCAAAGTGACCTTGACTTTTGACCTTGACCTTGACCTTTATGTGTGCTGAAGGGTATTGTAATAATACTACGATATGTGTACCCACAAGAGTTTCCGATGAGAATTGTGCTCTACAGAGTGATAGGTGAAAAATCCAATGATTACAGACAAACAAAAAACTTACCAAGTAACAGATCTTGCAAAAACTTCGTTTTGGCAAGATAACAAACAAACAGACAGGGGGTGAAAACAGAAACCTCCGTCCATCTTCGATGGCGGAGGTTAATTAGCCAATGTGATATTTGACACATACCAGCAATGCAGCTTGAAGGCTGAATCAAGGATTAGGCCTGGAAAAGGAACCAGTCGAAGAGTTATTGGGAGCAGCAGAGTCCCATCCAACTGGAAAAGTTTCTTGAGATATGACACCAACAAGACCGAGCTGTTCCACTTCCGAGCTGACAGAATATCAGTCACAGAAACAACAAACCCAATCATTGTGACAATGGGAGAAGATTCAATCAGCAACCAGGTGATGCCTCTACATGAAGTAGCTCCATGCACACATGAAGAGGCAGATACCCACATTTTTGTGCATGCTGGACATGCTGCAGTGCAGGGAAATGAGTCACTTATTATCAAAGCAAATGATACTGATGTTGTCATTGCCATCTCTGTAATGTTATCTCTGCAGAAGCTGGGCCTGAAGAAAATGTGGATTGATTGCCTTTGGTCAAGGAAGACATTCACGGTGGATTCCTGTACATGAGCCTGTCATCAATATTGGAACAGGAAGAGCCCATGGAATGCCATTCTTTCTTGCATTTACTGGATGTGATGTTGTCTCTGCCTTCCGTGGGAAAGGGAAAAAATCTGCATGGCAAACATGGAATGTGTGTCGTGAGGTAACTAGCACATTCATCAAATTGAGCCACAAACCAACTGAGTTTGATGATGATGACCTGCACCGCCTAGAGAGGTTTGTGGTGCTCATGTATGACTGATCTAGTGCAACCATACATGTTAATGATGCCAGATTAGACCTCTTTGCACACAAACAAAGGTCTTTTGATGCTATACCACCAATTCAAGCTGCAATGAAGGAACATTCAAAACGAGCAGCTTATCAAGCAGGATGCATCTGGGGTCAGGCAACAATCCGCCAGCCAGAAGAGCACAGTCCCAGTGATTGGGGTTGGAACAAACAAGATGGTGATGTGGATTTTTTTTTAAACCCACCTTGTTGTGATCGTTGTCCTCCTGAAGGATTCTAACTGGCCGATTGTGGAATCCTATTTGACTTCAGACAGTTTAACGTTTGTCCGATTTGATTATAAAATCCTACAAAAACCCTATCGACACTGATAAAACTGATGTCCACACAAGTCCTTCCTTGTGAAACAATTTATTTTCTAATTATACACCATACACTTCTCACCCTTGTACAATGAACTTAAGAATCCCCATTTGATTGCAATATTATTTGGTTCTATTTCATTTATTCTTACTTTAGTTAACAGTTTGACCAACCCGATTCAATTCACTTCTACATTACATCAGAGAGTTTTATTCTAACTTGGTACTTGGTCAGTTCCAAGGAGTACAAGCCACTGAGAAACTATACTTCCTCACGTGCTTGCACTGAAAAACAATTTTAGATTTCAAAGCATTTTATACTTTCGTGAGAGAGAGGTTGGGGGATATTCACCCAGACTGTAGACGTGTCCTTTAGATGAAAAGCCACTTCGTACATTTCTAAGCAAAGGTTCATTTATCAGCTCGGTCACTCTGCTACAGAACAACACATTTCTTATCATTTAGGGCAATAGTCTTTTGGCCAGAAATGACAGCCAATTCAACTTGCAGCATAAAAGTTACATTTCTGAAACTCCATTTGTTACAATTTAAAATACATTAATATAAATTCTTCCCCCACACTCCCCCGTTTTTTGTTTTTTTTAAGGAAAATTTAAATAATTTTTCTTACACATGATTACCATGTCCCATTCCTGAAGGAGAAAAGATTTCCATTATTCAAGTTCAATCAACAATGGCAGCAAGTGCTCATATCAGAAAATGAGTGAGTTTCCATTTAATTTATGGCCTGTTCATCAGCATGTGTCACACATTGGAAACATGCTACCCGAAGTCAGAAGATAAACAGGTCAGGGTGTGGATAGAGCAGCACCCAACGGGAAACACAATCGAAGCACTCCTTGAGCTGAGGAGAAGGTCGATGTGGGCAAGTACAAGTTTGGGCCGGACACTGGGTTGAAGGAGCGCAGTGTGGAACTCCAGGCCTGTCGTACATTGAAGCAACCACAGCAAGTTCACGATGTATTTGCAGAGCGGCAATCGAGAGTGTGGCTGAGAACATTCCTCCACGCAGGCACCACACAACGCTGACGTTAAGACTTTGCTCAACCTTCTCCCCAGTGGGTTTTTTCTTTCTTTTCCCACATTGCTCCATCTTGTCTCCTCAGGAAGGGGCATAATCATGTGTTGAATGCTCAATCACCCAAATCTGGGTTCTCCCATCGTCCAATCTTTGTGTGGAACTTCTTTCCAAACTTCATTTAGATGAAATCGTACATTGCTTCAAAGACTGCTTTCAACACTCCAAAACAAACAAAGCATCAATTAAACACCAATCAATAAACGTCATGGGCACATGTAGTTCTACAAGACTAACAAAGATTCTTATGGAAGCATTTAACTTGCATTATATGTCATATCAATATTTTAATCCCTTTCCTTGTTATTTCCCAAAACAACATGCGAAAGTATACAGAAATCCCAGTTGTACGTATACTCAAAACATCCATCTCATTTGCTATTTCCATCGACATTTTAAATCTCTGACATTTCTCCATCTGTCCACTTCTCTCTCACCAAAACAGCAAACATGCTGCCATTTTTCCAACTCACATCCACAAACCATCTATCACTTCCTCCGACCTTCTCAATTACGAATCCATTTTCCTTTATCAAAACAAATAAATCATTTTAAACAGTTGTTCAAAAATTGTCAAATCACTTGTCAAATCTGTTATCAGGCGAATATCATTAAAATTGCAGCTCAAACACTCTGTCTACACATGTAGCTTCACCCTCCACAATCTTTATCCCAGTCTTGGAAAAGCATCTTAAACTTCAGACTAATAAACATCCAAACTCTCTTAAACAACTTTTTGGTCAAAACAATAAAATATTTCCTTTTAAAATCCATAAATGAAAAATTAAATCTTCAGCATCTATCCAAATAAATCATGAATTTACCTTGACTGAATCGATCAAAGGGTTACACTGGGTTGTTTGCCATTGCCTTCCCAGCACAAGTTCAGGTAACCTCAACATTTGCAGACAAATAAAACACTTTTTCAACGTCCATCCGAGGGAATCATCTATTATCTGTGAATTACCCCACGTGCTAAACATCATCAAATCATTAAACTCATTCCAAATCACGTTTCTACATTTAAATCACATTCAGTATATCCACATTCACAATTGTTATTTCACAATATATTCAAAATCCCGATGGTTGTAAAATAAAACTTCAACACTTTTTCCAAAATGGACTTCACTTTAAACAGATTCAGTCGAGAGGGTGCGCCACAAACACCAAGGAACAAGGAACAGGAAGTTCTCTCCACATCCGGTGGGAAGAAAAGGAAAAAACTCTGACAGGCAAAACCCACAGTTTAGCATTACTCTGTCATGGCTTCAACACATACACTACACAGCATTGCATCTCATAGACTCGCGTGTGATCACGTGACAAATACCAATCACATTTCTATCTCATCCTCTTGAATCTGCATATGAATCGAATTTCACACCTAAAGCAAAGGCTCGAACAAAGACTCATTGTAAAGATAGGCCACCCCCCACAGATCGAGTGGAGGGGGGTCTCACACAATGTAGTTTGCGACCTTCGCGTGGAAATACAACGCCAAGAATGTACAACATGCCATTTCAAACAGACCCACAGCTCAACTCAGCACGAGTTAAAATATCGTCAAAATCCCAACAGAACACGTTTCATTGCAGTGAATATTGGACTCGCACAAGTTTCATTTTTTACTCTGAGCAACACATGCATCTCAATGCAAATCACCAACCATGCTCCCAGCCAGTTAATCGTCTCCTGCACTCTACAAAACGTTTCGTGCAAATCATTGCATTTACAAATCCGTAAAACCTCCACACAATATAATATAACAACCTCACTGCCAACAAACTTCCAGTGAGTTCAATGAACAAAAAGTAACTCTTATAACTCTTACAAACAGGTAACTTATAATGTTTATTTATTTTAACCCTATCTCGGCGTCTCAGCCATGTCCTCGGCCATCTCTCTCACAGCCGGTCCGTATCAATGCAAACATGTGGCATGTCGCTTCATCATGCCCATTTAATTATGCATCTGGCTCCTCAACGAGCCTGTTCTTGTCATCTGACTCCTCTTCTTCTCCAGAACTTTTCTAAAACAACTACAGTACTTATCGTTTACTTTAAAACGGACTCCCTCCGCCGGATCCTCTTCTTTCTCTCAATAAAATTATCTGACAATGAACTTTTCTTTGTTCGAAATACGTTACCCGCTGAGAGCGCTCTCCCTTACCTTCGCTCAAGCACTTGTCGTTCCTCCAGGCACTGCCTCCGGCAGATTAAGCACCTCCGGTCACGAGCACCGCATCAACGTCGGTTCGAATCCGAGTCTCGGCGCCAACTGATGTGGATTTTTTTAACCCACCTTGTTGTGATCGTTGTCCTCCTGAAGGATTCTAACTGGCCGATTGTGGAATCCTATTTGACTTCAGACAGAGTTTAACGTTTGTCCGATTTGATTATAAAATCCTACAAAAACCCTATCGACACTGATAAAACTGATGTCCACACAAGTCCTTCCTTGTGAAACAATTTATTTTCTAATTATACACCATACACTTCTCACCCTTGTACAATGAACTTAAGAATCCCCATTTGATTGCAATATTATTTGGTTCTATTTCATTTATTCTTACTTTAGTTAACAGTTAGACCAACCCGATTCAATTCACTTCTACATTACATCAGAGAGTTTTATTCTAACTTGGTACTTGGTCAGTTCCAAAGAGTACAAGCCACTGAGAAACTATACTTCCTCACGTGCTTGCACTGAAAACAATTTTAGATTTCAAAGCATTTTAAACTTTCGTGAGAGAGAGGTTGGGGGATATTCACCCAGACTGTAGACGTGTCCTTTAGACGAAAAGCCACTTCGTACATTTCTAAGCAAAGGTTCGTTGTTATCAGCTCGGTCACTCTGCTCCAGAACAACACATTTCTTATCATTTAGGGCAAAAGTCTTTTGGCCAGGAATGACAGCCAATTCAATTTGCAGCATAAAAGTTACATTTCTGAAACTCCATTTGTTGCAATTTAAAATACATTCATATAAATGTTTCCCCCACAATGGTATATAAATGTTTTTATATACCATTGGTATATAAATGTTTCCCCCATATATATATATATATATATATATATATATATATATATATATATATATATATATATATATATATATATATAAATGTTTCCCCCATATATATATATATATATATATATATATATATATATATATATATATATATATATATATATATATATATATATATATATATATTCCCCCATATATATATATATATATATATATATATATATATATATATATATATATATATATATATATATATATATATATATATATATATATATATATTTTATATACCAATGGTATATAAATGTTTCCCCCATATATATATATATATATATATATATATATATATATATATATATATATATATATATATATATATATATATATATATATATATATATATATATATGTATATCTATATATATATATATATATATGTATATCTATATATATATATGTATATCTATATATATATATATGTATATCTATATATATATATATATATATATATATATATATATATATATATATATATATATATATATATATATATATATATATATATATATATATGTATATCTATATATATATATATATATATATATATATATATATATATATATATATATATGTATATCTATATATATATATATATATATATATATATATATATATATATATATATATATATATATATATATATATATATATATATATATATATATATATATATATATATGGCCTGGTGTTGGCTTGATGGTTAAAGTACTTGGCTTAAGATTCTAGGGTCTTGAGGTCAATCCCTGTCAGTCGTTGAATTAACACCAAGTAGGTTTGACTCAGTCTGTCATCCTTCCAAGGTTGGCAATATGAGTACCAGCTTGCTGGTAACAGGGCCATTGCATCAGCAGCACAGCTGCACCCCCAGAAATATGCAGCCAACAACCACAGGCTTCATTCGAGTGAATATATAAATGGATAAATATAGATAGATAGATATATACATGACCACTGAATGGGGTAAGATGTTCTATGAATTCTCAAATTTCTATTTGAACTGTGACACTTTTATGTGAATTGTCATTGTTTTCTTAAATCACAGTTTCATTTGAATACTTTAGGTTTTGTGTTCTGCCATTGTATCTTATTCTTTGTGGTCTGCCATTGTATCTTATTCTTTGTGGTCTGCCATTGTCTTATTCCTGTTTTGCTTTCATTCCAAAAAGGAAATTTACTATACAGGAGGATTATTTGAGATTTCTGAAGTCTTCATATTCTCGCTCAAATTCCAGTGCTTTGTTGCTCTCATGATCTTTCTATTATTTATGCTCATTGTGGTGATGATTGTGAAGATGCTGCTTTGATTTTGGGAAAAGCTTCAAGTGCAGAGGATTTTATAGATTTATCCTGATGACCTGATGACTTTTATAGATTTATTCCATGCACTTTTCGATCGTATGTTTTTCTATTTTCGTGAGTTACACATGTAATATATATGCACAGTTGTGATATTTCACCTGTCTAAGAAATAAAATTCTCTCTGCATGTTTGCGTTTTTTTCAAACACTGCTGGGCCGACAAGTACAAAATTTTGTACACAGGCCAAATCCGACCCGGAGATTGTCCGAAAGATATTTTCATTCCCCACATCAGTCTTTTTAGACGCAAGACCTGTATGACCCTTTAATACCTCAAACACCCAAAGACCCTTGAGGACCCCAAATACCCTTTAAGACCCCTAAAACCCCAAAGACCTTGAAACGCTGTAAGACCCTTTTTCTCTTAATACCCCTTCAGATAGATTATCTTGGGCCTTGAGCATTTAAAGCTTTAGACCACTTGGACCTTTTTACATACTTGAAAATTCATATCCTTTCAACCCCTTTGACGTGAACTACAATTGGAATGTACCCTTTAGACCATCTCAAACCTTTTTAGCACACACCACAGAAACACAAACATCTATACGTAGTCATTAAAAAACACAGACTGTACATTTTTCAGCAAGTTGTTCACAAACTCAACCCACCCAGACGTGGGTGGGTCGAGTTCGAATAAACAGGAGCAGAGTACCCGAGGGAGTGGTAGGAGGGAATAGGAGGAGACCTGGGAGGGCTCCGTGCCACCCTCTGGAACCCACATAAAGAGATAACAACCAACAACAAACACACAGAGAATTGCTGAACTTGACTATGATGTAATTTTCAAATTGATGTGTTTGAATTTCTCATCTGAGCACAATCTCAGCCAGCTGAGGAGTGGGGTGTAAAATTATTTATTGAGTGATGGTGACCACTCCTGCTTCTATTGGATGGAGTCAAATTTGGTTTGCTACATCCCAGTAGTGCATCCACATTTCATCACCGGTTACGAGGTAAGCAATGAAGTTGTATTGGCAAGGCATGCATTGAACAATTCACCAAACACATGACATGATGCCAGTCATTGCTCGCAATCATAAGTGCTCAGGTTTGAAGACCATTTTGCAGATACCATGTACATGCCTGAGCATTTGTGGATGAGGATGAAAATGCTACCTTGAGAATTTCCAACCTCTGTGGGAATTCTTGTGACTTTCACATGGAGATCCTTCTTGATGAATGCCTCGACCCCAGAAACAGTTTGTGGGTCATCACATATGCTGGTTATCCTGATCTCGGGTCATCTTCAAGCGACTCAATTTTCCTTATACGCTGCCTGCTGTAGACTCAGTCACCCATTGGGATTCCGTAGAATATGAAGGTGCAACCACGCCAAACACGGACACCACAAATAATTGGATTTATTGGAAGTGGACACGAAGCCTCAGTGCATGATTTTAGTAGCATGTAAATTTTACCAGTCTTCTTAAATATATTTAAGATTGAAATGGCAACAAAAAAAGGGGGAAACAACATGCAAATGCCAGGTTAATGAACTGAATATTTGATAACATCCCAAGGAGAAGAGTAGAGAAACTAAGATATCAGAATGTAAAGGAACATTTTTGTCGGGAACTTCTGGAAATGAATCTTTGAAACCCTATAGTAGGAGAGGATGTAAAGAGTTGTTGGAACTCTTTAAAAGATGGACTGCTGCGAGATACTGAAAAGACGTGGCTCGTTGAAGGGCCCAGCACGACATGACGCTATGTGGTGATGTAATAATGAGGTGGATATGGCGATTCAAGAAAAAATAAAATTGTTTCGGATTTGGAAAAAGGGAGGTGATAAGGAGGAATACTTAGTGGCTAAACATCGGGCAAGAAGGGAAATTTACAAGCCCAAAAATGAGTACACGATTCACTTTCAGATGTGATAAATAATGCTGACAGTAGAGGAGAGATATTTCAGATAGCAGAGCAAATGATCGTTCAAAATAAGGATCTCATAGGAGAAGAATGTGTGAAGGATGAAATGGGAAATATACTGTTTGACCATTAGGAGATTAGAAATGCTTGAAGGAGTTCCGATGAGCACCTGCTAAATGAGGAGTTCCCTTGGAACAGAGATATTCTGGAGGCGTTCGAGCCGGTGCAGGGTCCATCACCTGAGATGAAGAATGAATGGGTGAAGAAAGCCATCGATGAAATGAAGGATGGTAAAGCGGCGAGCAGCACTGGTATTGTTGCAGGGATGCTGAAGGCATCTGGTGATATTGGAGTGAATTTAATCACTCAATTGATAAATGCAATTATAAGGGAAACATGTATCCCAGATGGCTGGTGGAACAGTGTAATGGTGAATATTAATAAAGGGAAGGAGGAAGCCTTTGTTCAGAGCAACTCTTGGGGTCTGAAGTTGTTGGACCATGGAATGAAAGTGGTCGAGAGAGTCATGGATAAATTGATAAGAGAGTTTATTTTCATGAAATGAAATTTGGTTTGATGCCAGGAAGGGGCATGATCAAGGCTATTTTTAATAGGTTCGCAATTGCAGTAAAAACTTCCTGGGGAAGAAGAAACAACTGCACTTTATATTTGTGGATTTGGAGAAGACGTTCGATCGGGTTCCTCAGGAAGTGGTGCAATGGTCCATGAGAAAGTTGCGTGTGGAGGATTGGTTAGTTTGGGTCGTCATGGCAATGTATGATGGCCCAACAACCTCTGTGAGGGTAAATGGAGTGCATAGTGAGGATTTTTAAGTGAATGTGGGTGTTCATCAGGGGTCAGTCTTGAGCCCAATCCTGTTCATCATGGTTCTTGAGGATATATATCACAGGAATTTAGAGGAGGCTCACCTTGGGAGCTCCTGTATGCTGATGACTTGGTGCTGATCACCGACAGTGTTTGAAGAGGTAATGGATAAATATGCAGGATGGAGGAGGGTATGGAGACAAAGAGGACTGAAAGTGAATAAAGTATTGAATCTAGAAAGTGAATAAAGTATTGTAGTCAGGAGGCCCAATGCAGAATAGTGTACGACCCTGCTGATTCCGTGTTGGAATAGTGCAACAGGTTAAATTGACTGTCCAGACACACAGAAACGTGAATCAACTTGTTGCCAACTCTGGATATGGATAGTATGGCCGCCATGACAGTTTACAAAATGGTCGCCATTAAATACACTTTTCGTCATATTTCAGCCGCAAATTGACATGAAATTACAAAATTAGGGTCGATTTCCATGTTTTTGAGCATGCCTGAGCTGATGGGAGTATAGAAAAAAACATTGCTCCATCCATTTTCTAAAAATAATATGACTTGTTTTTCACTATATTATTTTTAAAGAAATGTTCAGGCTCGAATTAGAATGTCTGATTATACAAACCACAATCAATGAATTTTACAACTTTGCTATAAAATGAACCTAAACTACATAACTGTGTGTTTTTCTGTTACCCAGGACTAACTGAAAAATGAAAGCCGCAAGATTTCTCACAGGGGGTTCAAGGGATCGAGAAGAAGAAGAGCATGTAGACTGGAATAAATGCTTTATTTGCCAGGACAGTTCAAAAACTAGTAAGTCAACGCCACTTCGAAAGACTACAATCGTTGGTGTGAAAACTGTAGCTGAATGTTGCAAAGAAAGAGAGAAATATAATGACGCTAAATATGTTGACTCATTCTCAAGAATCAGAAAATATTCTGTACCGGAGCACATCGAAAAGATTCAATGGCACAAATTCTGCTATAGTGACTACTCACGCACAAAAATAGACAGACTGAAGTCAAGGATTCAGCCACAATCTGTGACTTACGCAGAAGAGATACCCACAACATCAGGTTCCTCAGAGAAATACCATGTCCCAAAGTCACTAAGATCCGCGCACAGCGCTATGGATTGGTCAAAATGCGCTTTCTGCCAGACTGACATTCCTGGAAAAGCTGCTGTCCTGACAAATGTTGAATTTGATCACACATCATCCAGGATGCTTAGTTTGGCCCAATTTGACCCCACAATGTGTCACAGGTTTGCAGGTGTTTTAGACTTGATGGCAGCTGAAGGTAAATATCACCTCAAGTGTTATGTTTCTTTTCGCAGAAAGTATAAAAAGGAGAGTGGAGAGAAAAACCAGTCTCCTGAAAGCATCTGTTTCAGAAATGTGATGAATCAGCTTGAGAAAGAGCTGCAGAAGGGACATGTGTTTAGCCTGAAAAACATCTGGGAACACTACAGCATGCTGTTATTGAATAATTTTGGAATTGAGGCTGGAGCCTACAAAAGCTACAATTTCAAGCAGAAAGTGGAGGTTCACTTTGGTAGTGACAAGGTGACATTCGTGCAGCCATTGGATGTCACAAAACCCCTCATAGTTGCGTCCTCAACTGTGACAAAGTTTGCCATGAGAACCGCCATGAATGATTTATCTGAAGAAGGTGAAAGTTCTGAAGAAGATGAATTGGCCCAGTGCAGTCTTCCTCATCATGAGAATGAAATCCTTAGCTGGATCTTCAGAGTGGGCATAAAGATTTACAGTGACGTAAAACACTCTCCAGGGCATAGCATTATCGGTGGACTGAACACAGAAAATGCAGAGCGAATTGTACCTGAAACCCTGTACATGCTTGTAAAGCTTCTTTGTGGTGGTGACAGCACTGACAAGATGGACAATGAAGAAGCGGATGAGACAGATACCAAGAACAAAGTTCTGAGCATCTGCCAAGACATTATTCATGTGGCTTCAGGAGGCAAAAAACTGACCCCCAAACACCTGGGCCTTGGCCTTGCTCTTCACCAGGCTACACGCTCAAAAGAGCTTGTCAATCTTTTTCATGCAGCTGCACACACAGTTGGGTATGATACAGTGAGGCGCATTGACACAGCAATTGCCAATTATGTTATACAATGCTTCCGAGATAATGGAAATGTCATGATCCCAAGGAACTTTCTCAACATCCCAACTACCACAGGATATTTGAGATATTCTAATGACAACATTGACATAATTGAGGAGACGCTGACTGGGTCTGGCACTTTTCATGCAAGTCAGTGCGTGGCCCTCAGACGCAAGGGAGAACAAGAGCCAGTGATGGACATTCAGATTAAACCTGGCCGCTCCAAAGTTCTCAGTGCCCCTCCTGAAATGACAAGCGTCCAAGAGGCCAATATGACCAACTTGAAGCCAGAACCTGTTTTCTCTGAACCACTGCAGCATACATGGTACTCACCCGTTGAACAGAAAATCAAAGCAGCCAACACTCAGGAGCTTGCCTGGATCTTGGCCAGATTGCATCAACAAAATAATCAGGCCATTCCAGGCTGGAGTGGCTTTAACCAGAAGATGTCCACAGTTGAGCCACCAGTGACAGTCATCGGGCCAATGCCGATTCTGAATGTCCCAGCACATGACTTTGACACGCTGTGGACGGTTCTACAGAAATGCCAGGCAATGACAAAGAAGATTGGGGAGAAGTACACTGTCATCACTTTTGATGAACAGCTTTACTGCAAAGCAAAGATGCTGCAATGGGATAAGAACGGCTGTCAGGATCTGGTCATCATGCTTGGAGGATTTCATATCCAATTGAATTTCACGAAAGTACTCGGACAGTACATGGATTCGTCAGGCCTGGAGAACATTTGGATGGAAAGTGGAGTCCTTGGTTGAAAGGCATGTGAACAAGTAACACTGAACAACAAATTTCAAAATTTTTTTTTTACTGGAGATGTGTAAAGTGATTAAGACTAATTTGGGTACGCTGATTTCAAAAATCATAACCGTTTTGCTGTATCACGTCAGGATTTTCAGGAACAGAAATATTCCCATTGCCTAGAAGTCAGGATTTCAATGAAATTTACATATGTCTTTAACATGTCTATTTCGTACAATTGTTGTTAACTTGTGTTATATTTCTTTCTTTCAGATAAAGATGAGTAGGCGTTCCTGTACCAATCATCCTGACAACTTCTGTTATGTCTGTGGTCGGTATACCAAAAAAGATCAACAGCGAAGTATATCTACAGCAGTGAAAATGAAGGCCGCCTACGTTCACTACTTCGGGTGTAAGGTGGGGGACCAAGAACAGAGCTGGGCACCACACATCTGCTGCACAAGCTGTCACACAACCTTGACTCAGTGGTTGGTGGGCAAGCGCGCGAGCATGCCATTTGCGGTGCCCATGATATGGCGTGAGCCGCAGAATCATCATGATGATTGTTATTTCTGCTGCACAAGCATCGCCGGCTTCAACAAGAAGAATAAAGGTCACATCAAGTATGCTGACTGCGTCTCTGCTCGTAAACCTGTGCCTCATGATGACGAGAACCCAGTTCCAACACCTCCAGCTGATCAGAACATAGCTGTAAGCAGTGGTGAAGAGGATGGTGATGATGAACCTTTTGAACCCGACACTCAAGAATCACACCTTCTGAACCAGGGAGACTTAAATGATCTTGTAAGAGATCTCTCGCTGTCAAAGGCGAAGGCAGAGCTGCTTGGATCAAGGCTGCAGCAGTGGAATCTACTTGAACCTAACACCAAGATATCCTTGTTCAGAGCACGTCACAGAGACATGGCTGAGTTCTTTGAGATGGAAGACACGATGACATTCTGCAGTGACATCAACGGTCTGTTGAAAGAACTTGGGTGTGATCACGATCCTGCAGACTGGCGCCTCTTCATCGACTCGGGGAAGAACAGCTTGAAGGCTGTTTTGCTCCACAATGGCAACGAGAAACCATCAGTCCCACTGGCTCACGCGTTCGGCATGACAGAGACCTATGAGACTATGCGGCAGCTGCTTGATTCCATCAAGTACAATGACTTCAACTGGCACATCTGCGGAGACTTGAAAGTGGTGGCGCTGTTGTTAGGGCTGCAGTCAGGCTACACGAAATACATGTGCTTCCTTTGTCTCTGGGATAGCAGAGACGACAAGAATCACTGGACGAAGAAAGATTGGGAAGAGCGAAAAGAGCATGTACCTGGTCGACACAACGTGAAGCATGTCGCCCTTGTCGACCCAGCCAAGGTTTTCCTTCCACCACTCCACATAAAGCTCGGCTTGATGAAAAGTTTTGTACGGGCAATGGATCTGAATGGGCGTGGGTTTTTATACCTCAAGGAAAAGTTTGGCAACACCTTGTCGGAGGCCAAGATCAAGGCTGGTGTCTTTGTTGGACCGCAAATCCGACAGATTATGAAGGACGAAACTTTTCCGACAACTCTAAACCCCAAAGAGCTGGCAGCGTGGAGGAGCTTCAAAGCTGTGACAGACAACTTCTTGGGGAACGAGCGCGCGGACAACTATGAAGAAATAGTGCAGCAGCTGCTGGAGTCCTTCAGGAAACTTGGCTCCAGGATGTCCCTGAAAATCCATTTCCTACACCAGCACCTGAACTTCTTCCCTGACAACTTGGGAGCAGTCTCGGACGAGCACGGCGAGCGATTCCACCAAGAGATTTCACTCATGGAGACGCGTTACCAAGGGCGGCACAACCCGAACATGATGGGCGATTTCTGCTGGTTCCTGCATCGTGAAACTGACACAGAGCAGCACAAACGCAAAGCCAAATGCCTAAAGCATTTTTAATTACATTCTAGTGGAGTTTTTCTGTAATTTCTATAATTTTGAAGCATTCATGATGAAATAAATGAATAAATGAATTTTTGTAAATTTCATTGAAATCCTGACTTCTAGGCAATGGGAATATTTCTGTTACTGAAAATCCTGACGTGATACAGCAAAACGGTTATGATTTTTGAAATCAGCATACCCAAATTAGTCTAAATCACTTTACACATCTCCAGTAAAAAATTTTTGTTGTTCAGTGTAATCAAAGGGAAAGGGTGGAACCGTGTCATCCGCGTTCACAAGTTGACTTTAGATGCACTTTGGTCCGTTCTCTGGGCATGCTTCACAGCATGGGCCAAAGAAAATGACAAGCTCATCCGGGATGACTTGAAAGGTGCAGCTGGAAGAATTTGAGATGCCTTTGCCAACAAAGATGATAGAGGAATGAATTCCTCTTTTGGAGAACTTTTGTCTGAGGTGGAAGAGGTGCAGGTCCTGTTTCAAGAGTTTGAAGCTACTTGTTCAGAAAATGCCACCTTTAGATTCTGGAGAACAAACATGAAGTTGATCTCCATCCTCTTGAGGTTCACACATGCTCTTCGTGAAGGAGACTGGATCCTGTTCCTGACATCATTTGCTGAAATGCTTCCCTGGTTTGCAGCATTTGATCATTTCCATTACTCTCGCTGGGGAGCTGTCTTCCTTGCTGACATGCACATGTTGCCGACAACAGCTCCAGAAGTGCACAGAGGTTTCCTTGCAGGAGACTTTGTCACAAAAGAAACAAAGCAGAAGTTCAATGAGATACCTGATGACCAGGCAATTGAACATGTGAACAAAGCCGGCAAAGTAGCTGGAGGTTTGGTTGGAATAACAAAAACAGACTCCGCCCGTGACAGATGGGCTCTCTCTTTCAACGAAAGAGCTCAGCTTACCAGAGACACAAAAAACATGTTCACACTCGCTGGCAGTGAGGAAGACGACGATGATGAGCATGACTGTGCGCATAAAGATTTCGGTCCCAAGAGAATGATCCAAGACCAAGAGTATGTGCTAAAGCTCATTGACCTATTCAAGACCCACAATCCATTTGATCGCACTTCCCCAGAATTAGTCTCAATTACGACAGGGGACATTGCCAGTGATGTTGTGACAAGTGATCTCTTGAATGCTGAAATCACTGGAAAGCAGCTCGTCATAGACTTCGTGGAGGACCGGTTGATCAATAAGACAACAAGGTTTCATGACAGAATCAAGTCTAAGAATCTGCACACTTTCGAGAGCATGTACACTGTTGAAGTCAAAGTGGGAAAGGAAAAAATGGTCACACTAAAGGCAGACAGAAAACTTCTGACGCGTGTGGTGACAGCAATGCAGGCAGGCCGAGACGTTGACATGAACAAAATGCTGGAGCAAGAGATATGCGCAGTTCCTCTGTCATTGGCAATGCCTAATGGCAGATTACGTCGACCTTTGAACAAAGCTGACCTTGGCAAGATTCTCCAGCAAGGCTTGCCAAACGTTGCTCCAGAACCGTTATCGACATGCACTATCATCGATGGCATGGCACTGATCCAGGCACTCGGGAACAGGATGAATGCTAAAACGCTTGGTGAATGGGCAGATTCTGTTGCAGATCATATTAGTCATGTTTTTTCCAACTATTGCTCCAGGGTTGATCTTGCCTTTGATCAGTATAGGAAGAAAACGATCAAATCAACAGCTCGAAGTCAGAGGATACAGGGCAAGAAAGCAATCAGAAGAGACGTGCAAACAAGAAGCCAGTCCATGGGGCAATGGAATACACTCATCTGCCTCGATGAAAACAAAGCTAGCTTAGCAAATTTTCTATGCACAGAGTTAGCAAACAAGTTCCAGAATCACGAACAGGAGCTGGTACTGAATGGAGGCTTCACAGATCCTGCAAAGGTGTGGACGTCGTCAGGGAGAGATGTCTCACACTTGTCATCTCCTGAGCACGAAGAGGCTGATACTCGCATTCTTCTCCATGCCAAGGAAGCATATGAACAGGGGTACATGCAAACTGTTGTTGTTAGCCGGGACACTGATGTCCTCATTCTCCTTGTTGCCTATCAGCCGCATCTCAGTCCCTTTCTCTGGATGAATGCAGGGACACCCAAAAAGCAACACTACATTCCCATTGACTCCATCAATATCCCAGATTCGCAGAGGGAGTCACTTCTGGCATTTCATGCAGTGACAGGTTCAGACAGCACAAGCCAGTTTGCTGGAATTGCGAAATGCTCTGCATGGGCTGTCTTTCAAAACAACTCCCACCTGTTAAATAACCTAGGCAAAGAGGAAATTCCTGATGAGAGTGTGATTGCAGATGCTGAGTCATTTGTCTGCAGGCTTTATGACCCTCATGGCCAAGATAACTCAATTCAGCGAGTAAGATGTGATCTGTTTCTCAGTCTGACCAAAGCTATTGAGAATCTGCCTCCAACTCGCGATGCTCTGATTCTACACATCAAGCGAGCGCACTACCAGACTTTTGTGTGGAGAAGAGCCTTGGAATCTGAACCACATCTACCTGCACCTGAGAACTGTGGGTGGGAACAGGTCGTCAAAGATGGCAACGAGACATTTCAACCGCGACTCATGACTGCACAGCCTATTACTGCTTACTGTGTAGAACTGACGACATGCAAATGCCGTGAGTCATGCTCAACTCGACGGTGCAAATGTACACGGAATGGACTGCCTTGCACGAAAGCATGTGGATGCAAAGCCCTTTGTAGGAACCCGTTCAGTGTACAAGCCGATCAATAGCTCTGAAAATTGTACTTGGGTGTTCTCACAACACTTTTCTCTTCTGCAAAGCAACGTAATTTTGTGTTAGAAAGAATCTGACAGCTGTTGAAATAACCTTTGACTGACTGTAAACCCATCTCCATCAATAGTGCTAAACATTTTCTTTTTCACATTTGTTGCTCGTATGTGCATTTTCAATTTCGTCTTTAAGTTGTCAATTATGTGAAAAGTTGTGATCCAGTACAAAAATAAAGCACAAAATAGTGTTCCTCGTGTCAGATTACATAGTATTTCACAATCATGACAAATTTCTGGCTAGTACAATTTGCAGTAAGAAAAAGACTAAATCTGATGGCGGCCATTTTGATTACTGTCATGGCGGCCATAATATTCAGATGCAGACTTGGCAACAAGTGGAACTAGACTTGGTCATGCCGAGACTCTTCAAAAACACCAGTTGCACCATTCTAACATGAAATCAGCAGCGAACCTATTTTCTAGGCTAGCTACAGATTTTGGCTTCTAGACTATATTGCTTTAAAATTATTTGGATCAGACTTCACTGCAATGCTTTATAAAAAATATTAATTATTAGACAAGTCTTTTAAAAACGATAAATGTATAAACAGGCGAGCATTGGGTGGCTTTGACACCAACTCTGGTCGTTTTTAAAAGACTAGTCTAATAATGTTTTTTATAAAGCATTGCAGTGGTCTGATCCAAATAATTTTGAAGCAATATATGTATTTGTATATTGTAATCAGTAAAAAATAGTGTGGTAGATAAAAACATTAGAAAGGAAATAACTTGCACCAAAAACTTTAACATTTTCACGCTCACGCCGGGGTATCGCGATAG
>NC_140976.1:63395244-63597744 GCF_056783735.1 Eptatretus burgeri | reverse complement strand
AGCACCAGCCCAGAGGGGAGAGCAGTACTCCATCAGGCTACGGACAAAAGCTTTGTAAGTGGTCAGGAGCTCAAGAGGGCCGAGGAAGGACTTTGCACGACGGAGGATTCCCAGTCGGCGACTGGCTTTTGAGGCAAGGTTGGAAATGTGACTTTCCCAGGAAAGGTCATGGCAGATCGTGAGACCCAGAAGCTTGAAAGAAAAGACTTCTTCCAGAGGATTGTTGAGAAAGTGGATGGTGGGGTTTTGTAAACGGTCCTTTCGAAGAGACATAGTGAGAGTGTGAGATTTGTCTGGATTGAAAGACATGTTCCACGTGTTGGACCAGTTTGTGATTTTATCCAGATCTGCAGTGAGCGAAGAAGCTGCTGCTTGCCGGTCTGAGGGATGACAGATGGTACGGCAGAGGGTTGAGTCATCGGCAAAGAGAAATAGAGGATTTTCCAGAGAGTCCGAGAGATCATTGATGAAAACCAGAAAAGAACAGGGCCCAGAACGCTACCTTGAGGAACTCCAGCCTGCACAGGAAGAGGGGATGAAAGAACTCCATTTAGGGCCACACGTTGACTGCGACAGGAGAGGAAGTCTGCGAGCCATGAGTGGAGATGGCCTTGAATACCATGGGCAGAGAGTTTGGTGAGTAGGGCAGGGTGCCAGACTGTGTCAAAAGCACGTGATATGTCCAGGGATACGGCTCGGATTTCCTGTCTGGCATTGAGGACCTCCATCCATTGATGGGAGAGCAGTAGCAGCATATCTAGGGTAGAGTGACCTGGTCTGAAACCAAATTGATGATTGGAAATCAAGCCATTGGAGAAGAGGAAGGATTTCATGTCTGAAGCGATGATGGATTCCATAACCTTGCTGATGATTGGGAGAAGGCTGATTGGTCTATAGTTACAGGGATCTGTTTTTGCACCTTTTTTATGCAGGGCAGTGATGTTAGCAGATTTCCAAGCAGATGGCAGATGACCTTGGGAAAATGAGAGGGTGAATAGAACAGAGAGAGGGTGAGCAAGAGCAGAAGAGCAGGCTTTGAGGACACGTGGGCTGATGCCGTCTTGACCGGTTGCAGAATCTGACTCGAGGTTTGAAAGCAAGCTCTCCACCTTGTCAGGAGAAAAGGATACAGAGTCCAGGGACAGTTGGGTGCGACTGGGTAAAGTGGGTAGAGATAGTGATGGGTTTGGGACACAAGATTTAGCTGCAAACACCGAGTTTAGACATTCAGCTTTATCACGTGTGGAATCAGCAGTGCGGCCATTTGAGGTAAGGGAGGGGATGGAGGGGGAACATACACCAGAAACAGATTTGATTAAACGCCACCAGGATTTTGAGGAGGGAGAGAGGTTTGAGAGTTCAGACTTGAGATGAGAAAGATGTTGTTTTCTGGCTCTCCTGAGGGTAGATACACACTTGTTCCGAGCTTTGTGGAAAGAACTGAGATTGCCCTCAGTTGGGTTTGCTTTCCATGAGGCAAAGGCATGTTGTTTCAGGACAACTGCCTCGCCACAAGCTTCAGTAAACCAAGGGCGGGAGGAAGGGTAAGACAACTGAACACGAGAGGGGATAAATCTGTGCATGAGGGAGAGCAAGTTTCTTTGAAAGAATTCCCAGGATGAGTTGATGTTTGAGAAAGTAGTGATAGGAGACCAGTCTGTAAGTTTGATGGCTGCTCGGAGACCCTGCCAGTCGGCTTGAGTGAAATGCCAGACTCGACGGCGGTGAGGTGGTTCTCTGATAACAGCCAGAGAGATGTCCACTTTAATAAGGACGTGGTCAGAAGAACCAATTGGAGCGAAGGAAGAGCAGCAGATATTGTCAGGGAAATTTGTCAAAATCAGATCCAGAAGAGATGGAGTACCATTGGTTGAGATCCGGGTCGGGAAGTTGACCGATTGAGTCAGTCCCAATGAGTCACAGAAAGCTTTTGCTGATGTCCCATGGCAGGTGAGAGAGGTACCCACACCTAGCCAACTGGCGTGATGACAATTGAAGTCGCCACATAAGAGGAAGAGAGAGTTTGGATGAGAAGATAGAAGATGGTCCATGTTTTCGGAGAGTGAGGTGTAGATGGAGTCATCACTGTTCGGTGGACGGTACAGTACACATATAAACATGAGGTGGGAGTGGAGGGGAAGCCGAAGCCAGAGGTATTCCTGGGGGTGTGGGGAGTGAGAGCAGTGCAGGGAGAGTGAGGAATAGAGTCTTTGATGAAGAGAGCAACACCTCCACCAGGACGAGGCTCAGGTCTGTCATACCGTAAGAGGGAGTAACCAGGGAGAGATACTTGGGAGTCAGACACGTCTTGGGAGAGGAAAGTTTCTGTTAGGCAGATAATGTCTGGTTTGTCAGTGGCAACCTGCATGGAAAGATCTGAAAGGTTTGAGCGAAGGCCCCGGATATTTGAGGTCCACACTTTTAATGAAGAGGTAGGGGAGGAGGCTTTGGTGCAGGAGGTGGAGGGGGCGGGGGAGGGTCGGACGAGGGACGAGGGGGAGGTAAGGAGGGTTGCTGAAGGAGTGTGGGGTAATGCAGAAGAGCGAGGGGAGGGGGCCGAATGAGGAGGAGAAAAGGCTCTGTGGTGCTGTGAGAGAGGGGGGACAAGAGACAAGGAAGATGGCAGTTGAGGATTTGAGGAGGTGGAGGAAGAGATGGAGGTGAGAGGGCAGTGGAGGGAGGCAGGTTGGTGGATGAGAGGGGGGGCAACTTAGAGAAGGAAGAGTGAGGGGGATGAAAGGTGGGAGAAAGGTGAGGGGGGAATTTTTGAAAGAGGTGAGAGGGAGGCTTGGAGGGAGAAGAGTGGCATGGTTGCTTTGAGAGTGAGAGTGAGGGTGAGGGGGGTGAGTTGGCACTGAAGTTGGAAAAAAAGAATGGTTGATGGAAAGCGAGCATCCATGGCAAACTGTGGTTTTTAAAAGTTTTAGGTCAGATATACGATTTAACACAATTCTTGATGGATGCAATGAAGGCGAATTCAGAGCATGGAGAGAAGAAGCGCTGTAATAGTTGGATTTTTAGGCAAGGAATGAAGGACAGGTCGAAATGAGAGCAGTCTGTTAAAATAGCAGAAGAGTAGTGCATTGTGAAACAGTAAAGAGTACTCACATGTGTGAGAGAGGAAGATGAAGCATTATAAGATCGTTTTTGTTGTTAATATTAATGTATGAGAGAGTTCAACAGATTAGGTCATGGAAGTGTAAAAAAAAAAAAAGAAATCGAGGAAGACGAGGAGGAAGTTAAGAGGAAGAAGTAGCAGAATCGGGAGAAGGTTGTTGTTGTTGTTGTTGGGTTTTTTTTTTTTTTTTTTTTTTTTTGAGATAAGAAAGAGATTAGTTGGGAGAATGGGGGATATTTGGAAAGTGGGGAGGATGAAAATTGAAGGTAATGGGGAGGATAGAAATTGAAGGTAATGGGGAGAAAAAACAAACAAAAAAAAAAAAAACGATCGAACACCAAGTGGAACCGGTAGGCCTCAAGCCTAGGACTAGGCCTCAAACACCAGGTGAGAACGTCGACATAAATACTCACAAAATAGCACGATTTTTGAAACAAAACCGAACTAGGAACACACATTAACATGTAGGTGAGAAAATTAAACAGTTAAAACGGGACAAATAACAACCGGAACTTAACTTTGAGAATGTCAGCAGGGAGCCCCGAAGGAGACCTCTTGCCGCTCAAAACCGGAACCGGAAGTCCGAATGTCCGGAACCGGAAGTCCGAATGCAAATACACCATCGGTTTGTCGATCTAGTTAAGTTATGGGTGGATGATTTTTGGACATGACATTTGACCTTGACCTTGAATACCTCGTGACCTTGACCTGGCCTTGCATGAAAATGAAAATTCATAGTCTACGATAACGTATCAAAAAACTGGAGAGGTAGTATTTTTTGTTCTCGAGATATTTTTGGATAAAGTTCAAAGGTCGTAAAAATGCAACCAAATCATGACGTCATAGACATGCCCAGGCTTGTCAGTTTACAGTCAATATTAGCTAGATTACGTTCAAACATGAATGGACTTGTCCAGCCAGGCCTGTTTCGCAGTGCTGCCGACAGAAAACAAGGTAAAACTGCATCGAGTTTTTTTGTCATACTGGAATACATCGTTTCAGAAGATTTTAAACACAAGTTCAATAAATTCCGTCAGGGATTTTTTTTTCTCGAGAACAAAAACCTTAAAACGTAGGAATTCGTCTGCAAAAAAGACGAATTCGTACGTAAAATCCAACTTTTTTGAAATACCGAGAAAACAACAAAAAAGTCCAGGCCTGCATCGATGAATCTGCCTTGACAAAGTTCAAGGCATCGCAACCAAATACAGAAATCGCAACCAAAACATGACACCATAACCTCAAGACTAATTGCTACTGAAATAAATGAAAAAATCATACATTTTTTGATTCAATAGTTCATTTTGTCAAGACAAAATATTATCACTATCTACAACAAGCAAATTAAAATATGAATATAACACAGAATCATACAAAAAATTCATGAATACAATTTTATCCAAGATCGATAAGTTTAGTCTCCATTATTAATTTTTGTTTTGCTAAAAAGTTTGCTAAATAATCGTTTTGTCGAGGGGAAGGAAACATGTTCAAGTCACAAGATATAGATAAATCTTAACGGGTTTGCCACTTTCTACATAAACTGGTTATTTTAGCATTATCTTGGTCACTAATTTAATAACGAATTCTTATTCCAGAACCGACAACTAATGGTAGATCGGTCACACACAGAATGTCTGAATTTTCAATCCAACATCTGTCCACATCCAGTGGCCAATTGAGATATTTAGTAGGACCGTGGGGATGCATGAAATTGATGTAACAGTCACCATACTCATCAGAAATATCCTCTACAAGTCCAATCCATGGATTTTCGTCATAGATAGCACAAACATAATTTTGCTTATTGATTTCAAACTCTAGTCCTGATTCATCATCTACCTCATCAGTTTCGCCATCGACTCGAGTCGCACGTACAGTTTTGGGTTCTTCTTCTTGTTTGCTCAGTTTGAATGCTTTTATACTCGATTTTGATGATGGAACAAATCGATGAAATTTTTGAGTACCGGCTTCGCATTTTCCAGGCTTTCTTTCAATTTCAGTTCGTAATCCTTAACAATACCAGGCTGTACATTGATGAAGTGAATTCCTGGAATTCATGATAGCATTGGAAGTTAGGATCGCATCTGCTTACGGGCGTTGGAGGCTGGCTTTTGTTAATAACCTCTTTACAGTTCCGCCTAACACGTCACATGCACTTTTGCCATGTGAAGTAGCAAAAAAGTTCCACTCAGCATTGATTCCAAAGTCCTCCAAATGAAAGCACAGGTTCAAAAAATTATACTTATTTTTATATTGTCCCATGCATCCATCAAATGTCTACGTCATGATTTGGTTTCGTTTTTACAACCTTTGAAATTTGGCCGAAAATATGTCGAGAACAAAAATGCTACCCCTCCGATGCTACCCTCCAGTTTTTTGATATGTTGTAGTGGACAGTATGAAGTTTCATTTTCATGCAAGGTCAGGTCAAGGTCACGAGGTCTTCAAGGTCATGAGGTCTTCAAGGTCACGAGGTCTTCAAGGTCAAGGTCAAATGTCATGTCCAAAAATCATCCACCCCTAACTTAACTAGATAGACGAACCGATGCTGTATTTGCATTCTATGGACAATTACCTTTCCAACGACACCAAAATAATCGAGATCGGGCAAGGGGTTGCTGAGATATGAGGATTTGAATTTTGGTGGAAACACGACATTCGTCGAAAAGGTCAAAAGTTCTCAAGGTCTCGTCAGCACATGTCGGATTTAGCTAAAATTTTGTATGTGAACATAGACTATCATATGTAACATACATGCAAAAAATTGTCCAAATCTGAGGGGGTCGGATTGCAACCCTTGCGTGAACTGAGTTAGAATGACCCATCAACGGTTTCTCACGGAGTGCTTGCTTCAGTGCTTAAGCTACTTGGTGAGCGCTCTACAAGAAACTTTGTAACCGAACACATTCCTGATGCAGTGAAAAACCCAAATGCAGGTGTTGTGTAACCTGTTTAATAATACGGAATGGGATCGCCCTCTTTCTATCAAGTAATCTGATTGGGTGCGAGTGCAGGATTTGCGAGATCTACAAGAAACTTTGTAACTGAACACATCCCTGATAGTCCGGCAGATATGGGAATGAATTGTGCCTTTGATGATACAATCATGAGCTTTGGCACACTGTTAGAGCATGCCCGAAGGAAGATATTTAGCTATAGGGCCAACACAGAATTGTCCTGTGGGCAAAATGGTCGCCATTTTCCAAAATGGCCACCACCAGTTGTTTATTTTACCAGTAGCTCAGGCTCGAGACTACCTAAGATATTGATTCTGGTGGCTAATCGTACCTTTTCAAGGATGAGGAATGCAGTGGTACTATTTACAACATGCTATAACTACTCTAACAACTACTTAACTGCATATATCTAGCTTTCAGTGAAATAAGTAATAGTAAAATTATAAACGCATTTAATATTGGTGGAGTTATACATGTACATGTTTTGAAACTGTGACATATAATGAGAGTCCAATGCAGACACAATGTTTCCTTTATAATATTTGGTAATTTATTTATATGAGCACACAGTTCATGAGATTATGCTGTATCTTGCAAAATCTACAGTGCATGTCCCATTGTTGTTTGACATGTTAGTGGAGAGGGCAAGTCGATGAAAGTCCTTCCATTATTAACCAGGTAAGGCCTTCCATGGTAATATTACAGGTTTTCAATGAAATGTAATTGTTATAGGCCAAGGGTCGGTGGTGAGAACGGCCACCAGGTGGGGGAGGTTACGTCGTCTCCCACCAAACCCCCGGAATCATAGGCCATCGCTCCGGATAACTCCGCGAGCCGGTGGGTTGCGTAACCGACCACGGAACGCCAATATCTCGACCGCATGGCGTAGGGTTATTCGTCTGGAGCCAAAGTACCGAAGTATCCACGCAGTCTCGTCTTCCAAGGATCCACGCCCTCGGAACGCCTGGTCAAACTGGATTTACCCGACCGGCAGCGGTAAGTTTACATTACCGACTACCGCTTTACCACCTACCTTTCAGGCCCGTTGCAGTCGAATGGGGCCTGCCCAGGACATTCCGGCTATTCTTACCGATTACCGGAGATGAAACTGAGCTTATACTCAGATCCGGACCACGCTGGACCAATGTAAGGAGGGACGGAAACAGACTGGGATAATTTCTCATAAATTTATTTGCAGTAAATCAAAAGACACAGAGGCGAGACTTCAAGCGAATATGCAATGCAGTATTTACAATGTTGCAAAAGCACTTAAACAATTATACTTATAGACAGGCCCACACGCATACAAAAAGGAAAAGAAACCCAGAATCTTTATTGGACCCTCACAGCCGTGAGGAGAGATGAGCTGGGGGTCAGAGTTCGGATGGGCACCTGTGGGTCATCAAAAGGAAAGCGTGCTCTGGGATGCGGCACCTGCCAAGGGTCGTCCGCCTGATCCCAGTCACACGTGCGGGAGCCTTGGGTCGTCGCGGAAATCAGGTGGTGAATAGTCGGGTCCACAATACTCCTCTCCCCGTAACAGCCACTGCAAACAAACACGACTGTTCCACCACCGAGAACAAACGCGACTACCTCAGCCAATGCAAACAAACTCGACTGCCTCCTGCCCCATGCACAAACCGACTCGGGGCAAACTAACAAACCACGACTGACTCTTTCAGAGAGCCTCCGAGACATGTGTACTCCCACCACGGGGAGGGGCTCTTGGCGAAAATCACCTGGCTGTCCACCCCTCATTGGCCAACGGGCACAGCCTTTACGGGGCGGGGCCTTGGCCCCTGCTAGGAAACCCCAGTTATTCCTCCATGTGGCTTCACTCGCGAAGAGTAACAGGGTACGCTGAAAGAGTCAGTGGAGTCACCATACAAAAACCGCCCTTCGTGGTGTTGGGGAAATTATTACTCTCTAGACAAGAAACCTTTGCCTCAGTCTGAGTAGGTCAAAGTGTTTGTGTTTTTCCTCTACTGTTCTACTATTTAGTTGTTAAGGCCTACCACCTACTTATAATCTTGTCTTTCTTTGACACTTTGGACATTGCTTGGGTTTCTGAAAGTACAAGGTGACCAGGCCGATAAGCTGTGCATTCTGTTCTTGCGATCAAAAGCCCTCTCTGCTTATAAAATGGAATGGATATTTGGGGAGGGGAGGATGATCTGAGGGAGAGCAAATAAATGGTACAGAAGAAAGAACTCCTTGTGGACATTGATTATTACTGGACTTCTGTGGTTTATTTTATCCCGATACATGCAACACTGAGTCGGCTAGACGTTGAATCCTCGAGGAGGTCAAGATCCCTCAACAATCTAAAGAATCCTTTCGATCACGACGCGGTTCGAGGGTAGAAATCCACGTCAGTGGGGACCGAGGACCTGAACCACGAGGCCCCCTCTCGGCAAGTCAAGGTACGAGCAGCCAACGGGTGGTGACGGAGCGTGATGGGCAGAAGGGGTCGTGAAGGTGGGGTAATTTATGGCTGATTCGATGTATTAACCTAACAAGAAAAAAAACATCACAACGCACACATTCGATGCTCCCACTAGACAAAAGGAAGGGACCTGTCTCACACGTACTTACCGTCATAACTAACTTTTGGCACCTGTATGTTGAGTGCTCATGGTTTCAATATTCGTAAGATAATGTTAGTTTTGAGTACACAGTCCACCACAGTGGCAAAGGGCAGTGCACTGAAATGCTGCCTTGACATATTTGTACTGTCCTCTGTACCCCTTTTTGCATCCACAGCATATGAGTTCTTGACAGGCCTGGGTCGCTTCTGGCAATGTGATCCAGTGAACTTCCCATCCACCTGTGTCCTTCTTCTTCCACCCCCAGCCACCTGGGGATGGGAGTTCCGGGACTGCAACCATCATCTGTCCCCAGGAGTGACCAGCTTGGTTGGCAGCTGTCAGGGAAAATAACTCAATTTCCACAAGTTGAATCAGCATACCAAAGGAGAATCTTTATTTTTGTCTATACGGAGGAAGAACATTGAATGCTTGACTGAAATATTCCAATGGACTTCAATGAAACATAAGCCTGAAGCAATTCTTCTTATACATAACTTGACATTCCAAAGAATGGGAGGGAGAACTACAGGGTTAGCTGATAAGCATGAGGCAAAAGAACTCCAACTGTAAAACGTGTCCACTGGGTGAAAGAGAATGACATAATCATGGCAAAAGTTGCAGTGTTATCAACCAGGTCACCCTGTTTCATTGCAAGGCATTCCTTTTATCAATATTTAGGTAAAGGGTAAAGGGAAACATAACTGACAGCCAATTCGAATATAGCATAAAAATTAGATTTATAAAGCACCAACAACAATTATAATTGAGAATACATGAATATAATTATTTTTTCCTCCACAGCAGCTCTCTTTGTGTCCTGAATCAGTGCTGCTTGTGTTGGAGGGAGTCCTTCAATGTCTCTACCTTTCTGGGTGAACAGCTGATTGTGTGCCTTATTGACTGATTCCAGGCTGCAAGTACGGTCATCGAGCAATACCAGGAATCGCTCCAGAGACTCCATCCAGTTGTCTATGGTGTCTGAGGTGACATCATCAAAGGCTCGATGATCAAAGCTCTGGCTTGATGAACTGCATCATTGTCAGCATCGTACTCGCATGATTTCCCTAATGCAGCACCAACATCCTCATTGCACACGAGCACCACATCGCGACCTTGCTTGTGAGCATCCATGTCTGGGAAGTAACCCAGTATTCTGTTCTTGAGTTTGGTTGTTGTGTACACACCCCGTCACATGTGTCCCCAGTTGTTCCAGTCTGGGACTGTATAGATTTGCCAAGTCTGTAAGCTTGAACACTGGTGCAACCATATTGTCCTTGCGCACTTCCTCAATATAGGCAACAAGTCCAGCGAATGCAATTCCATGGTTAACAGTGTCTACATTAGATTATTGCGTCTTTGTGCTCCTCGCTTTATTGTACAGAGAGGCAAGACACTGAGCATGGTACTTAGCCTCTTGGGCAATGAGATCTCCAACACCGAGTTTGGATAGGAGGTGTTTGTCCTGTAGTTTGAGGGCACACTGCCTCACACGAATGTCAAGTTCGAATATTGATGCATTATGCAAAACATCTCTTGCTGCAGATTTGCCACAGAAGAAGCATGTCTGTTGAATGAGTTTCACGTTCAGTGCTCTGACGGGTGAACTTGTGGGTTTCTGGGTCATCATCGTGGTGTGTTTTCCTCTTTTCAGCCCTCTGAAGTTTTGTTTTGTTATACTGCAGTCTGCAGGAGTCATGCCATTTGGCTTTGTGAACCTGGAATGCTGCCTCAATGCCCTGACCCTCATCCAGTTGTGACAGTTTCAGTGTTCTTGGCAGGCAACTGATATCATCGAATGCTACAAGATGCTCAGCTATGGTCCTGTATCCTGCCCCATCTGTGCCACGTGCTGAATTATATGGACATGTCAGCATCTCATCTGTGTCTTCTTGACACAGAACACATTTGTTCCAGTCTGTGGTCGGGTACTGTTTACCTGATGAGCTTGGCTCATCACAGTTCTCCACCTTGTATAGTTTGGCCATTGTCCCTATGCACTATGCTACTTTAGAACAGTATCTACTAGTTATAATATGAGCACAGTATGTACTAGTTATACCACCACCACTCTACCATAAGCTAAAATTTCCAGGAAAATATGTTGGCTGCCACCACAGTCACAGTCCAGGTCAACTGAAAGCATACAGATAAACATGCAGATTAGGTGTTGTTACTTGGTGTACACAGTACACAAAAGCTGTACTAACAATATAGATGATCATTGTGACATTATTATGATGTTCTGTGTGAATATGCAGCAAAATATATGAATACACATAAACATAATTATGAGGTCAGCACACAACTCATGGGCTAATTCTGAAATTCCGGAAAATGTGCAAAACTCTGCTAATATTTGATGGTTTACGATTGTTTAATTCCCTGAATGCTACATATATGTAGTTTGGTAGTTGCTAGAATGTTATAAATAGTACCACTGCATTCCTCATCCTTGAAAATGTACGATTAGCCACCAGAATCAATATCCTAGCTGGTCTCGAACCTAAGAAACTGGTAAAATAACAACCGGTGGTGGCCATTTTGTAAAATGGCCGCCATTTTGGCCACAGAACAATTCTGCGATGGCCCTATATAGTCTGGATGCAGAACTGGAATTTTACCCGAGGTGTGTTTTGGAGTACATACACAATTTTATTGCAGATTCTGGTGACATAGACTATACTAAACTCAAATCCGAGTGATGCCACTTTGTCACACTTGCCAATTTTTTTTAGGAGCAAAATTCAAAATGGCCGCCATCAAAACTGTTTTTTGGCCGTAACTCGGCCAAAAATCGAGATATGAACCCAATTTCAGTGGCAAACCCTATGTTTTGGGGGTCAAGGAATACACTGATATGTTTAAATAAACCATACAACTCATAATAATAGTCTATATTGTAATTTTTCTATTTAGATATTATATTTTGACTGAAAAAATATCGACCGAACTATTTGCAGCTATAACTATGCCCAACATCTATATGAACCTGATTTAAGTGGTAAACAGTATATTGTATTGTATTGTAACAGTATATTGTATTGTATTGTATATCTTTATTTCCAACAGTACAGTTGAGTAATACAATGATTAGGTAACTACAAACTATAATTAATTATATTAACACATAACCAAATAAACGTAATAAGCAAGGTTTACACAAATTCAAATCCAAAAAGGGGTCTGTACATGCTATCAACTATGAATACACTGATTGGTTGCTGATGAACTTCTTTCATTCTGCTTTCACTCAATCTTTCTTTCACTCAATCTCACATACAAGACAGCTGCATAAATCAAATGACTGGTGTTCACTCAAGTTCCACAGCGTCGCTTGCTGATACAGACTTTGTTTGGTCGTTCTGACATTCCTCCATACCATGGCAGCCACAGAAGAATGAACAGGAGAGCCTGGTGGCAGAGCAATTACATCTATTCGTTGCACAGGGTCGCACTGAGCTGCAATCACACCTGATCATCTTGAGAACATTATCAGGAGCTCTGATGACATCTGGAGGCAGAGACACAGGGAGCAACATGCTCGACACTTCTTCATGTGACCATCCATGACTCGTTGGATCGATCAATGGTGGGTCTGGATCTAATGCAGGCCGACATATTGCTGCCTGCAAGTGCGCCCTGAGAACGTGTTGGATGAAAGCCACAGTGGTTGGTGGTAGAGTTTTTAACTCTGGTGCTGATGTCAGCTTCTTCTTCGTCATCTTTAAAGACCAGACATCAAATCGAATAGCTGACATGTCTTCTGTTTCCTGGGATCCATAGCAAGCAGCAAAGAAGGCAGTTGCTTCAGATATGACATCTGGTAATTCTGCATCAAGATCACCAAGATAATTTAATTGACGACCATCTTTGAGGTGTTTCACAATTGTGCCTTTTCCAATACCCCACAGGTAGGCAACTGTGTCACATCCAGACACCACATGTGCTGCCAGAACTTGGGTGACAATATGTGCATGCTTCTGCACTGTCGCCTTGATGTCAACAGACGATCTGTCACGACTTGTACCAGCCATCACAAGGTTGCATGCCAGTTCCTTCAGTTGGTAAAAATGCAACAGCAATATGAATACATCTGTGTCGTCTGAAATTACCCGGATACTCGGAACTCCTCATGAGGCTAGAAGGACCATTTGTTGTACCATAATAACATCGGCTTCTTCGTGAGTGGTTCTTTGGTCAGGCCTCTCTACTATTTGGTATTCTGCAATTTCCATAGGTATTGGGTTTAGGTCCAGTTAATATGAGCTTTGTGTTGGAAGAAAATGCTTCAGGATGGTCTTTGATGTAGCTGCAAATGATATTTATTAACTCGACTTTGTTGTCTGTCACTGTCAAAACGATCTTTTGTGCAGGGAGTGGCGTCGTCAGATTCAGCTGGTGTCATTGACTGGCATCTTTGCCTGCACGAGCGGTTCGCGTGACTTTCTTGATGCTGTTGTCATAATACCGGTCAAAGACCAAATACGTATCACATATCTTCAGCTTATCTCTCAAATAAGAAAGAAGATTCTGCACATAGTCCTCTACTGTTCCTTTCGATGGCCATTAAATCACCCACAGCATAGCACAACCATCTACAATGATTGCTCCATCAGCTGGAAACATTCTGTCAGACACCTCTACCTGCAATTTCTGCTTCAAGACTGCTTTCGATTTTGTGATTTGCATGTCATCGTTATCTTCAAACATAGAAGGCGGTACTGGGGCGAGCTCAAACTTCAGGATATCTTTCAGGTTGATGTCCCTCACTGCCTGAAGGCCCAACACTCTTGAATATATGAGCCCCGTGTCCTCTACAGCTGTTTGTCCGACCTTTATCTGCTTTCGGGACACTGCCATCGTGACTACTTGTTTGCTGAGCGGCTTGTTGAAGCTGTCTGGCCATTGCTCCTCATACTCCTTCATCTGCTTGACTCCTATGCCAACAGAAATGTCAGTGTTGACAATGTTTGGACTCATTCTTACAGTTACAATGTTCACAAGCCAATCTGGGTGATTCTCTGGTTGTAGAGGGTCAATACATGTGGCCAATCTTTCTCGTAGGTTCTGTCTGTCACTGAAATCGGGTTCATATCTCAATTTTTGGCCGAGTTACGGCCAAAAAACGGTTTTGATGGTGGCCAATTTGAATTTTGCTCGAAAAAAACATTGCTCAAGCGTGACAAAGTGGCATCACTCAGATTTGACTTTAGTATAGTCTATGTTACCAGAATCTGCAATAAAATTGTGTTTGTACTCCAAAACACACTTTAGCCAATGGCTGCCAGACATGCTAAATATCTTCCTTCGGGCATGATCTAACAGTGTGCCAAAGCTCATGCTTGAATCAGCAAAGGCACAATTCCCCCAAATATCTCACCTATGATGCAGTGACAAACCCAAATACAGGTGTGGTGTCACCTGTTTAATCATACGGAATAGGATCGCGCCCTTTCTATCAAGTAATCGGATTGGTTGCGAGTGCAGGATTCGCACGTGCACACAGTACACCGACATTTGGAGGATTTTTACAGAATGTCGACACATGAAGCATTTCTTCGTTGTGTGAAGTCGACAGGAAAACATTTTGGTGATAAATTTCCCAAGAAGTCACCACAAACAATTTTACCCGAAACAAACGGAAGATTACAACGAATAACTCACGTCACGTGCATCCTTGATGGGTGTACCAACATGGTGGTGGTGGTCATCTGACATGAGTGATTCATTTAATTTCTGTTTCAAAAGTTCCACTAATCAAGACCGGAAGAGGTAAGCAATAGTACGATGTAAAAGAGAGAGTTGTAAGGAAGCTAGCGAGGCCTCGTGAATGACCCGAACCCCAACAAAGCACCACTTTCGGGACCAAAGTAGGGACCACTCTACATTGACGTCATTGTTAATCATTTATCCGCAGTTTCCCCACCGAGAAGGTGAAGGAGGTTATGTTTTTACCCCTTTCTGTTTGTCTGTCCATTTGTTACTTGGCGAAATCTTCCATTTTGTCAAGTATGTTGGTCTGTTCCGTTTGTTATGTTGCCAAAACGAAGTTTTTGCAAGATATGTTCATCAGCTTGTATGTTTTTTTTTTTTTGCTTTTTTTTTGTTTGTCTGTAATCACGTATAAAAAATTCTGCAGAGCACAGTTATCATTGGAAATTTTTGTAACTTCGCATATCAGAGGCCTATAGAGGTCCCTTTCAGAGCACAAAATTTTGAAGGTCAAGGTCAAAGGTCAAGGTCACTTTGTCGCAAATCAGGGGAGTTGACAAAACCCTTATTTTTTGAGTCATTTTGATCGGATCGTCTTCAAACTTCATGGGAATATAGTTCATGGTCTGGCGCTCAGCTGATTAATTTTTGGTGGCGATTGGCCTTGACCTTTATGGTTACCCCCTCATGTCAAACATATTTGACCCCAAGGTCAAATTTTCAAGTTTTAGGAACCATATCATGAAGTACCTCAAATTGAACACCTCGATGAGTGCTTTCTAGATATGTCAAGCTTGAGACATTATGACGTCATTTGGTGACGTTATGAGGCAAACGCATATTTTTCATGGTTACTCTGTTGAACGATTCTCATCAGAATCTCTCGAAGGCAGATATTCCTCAAGGAGTCGCTCCTGGTGGATAGCAGCTCTGTTCATCTCAGTGTGACCTTAAAGAAGTCACACGTGGTCACCTTTTGGCAAGATACGGGTCACCCTGCGGGTGACATTGGTTTATTGGTTTGTTTGTTTGTCCGGTCGTCTGCAGCCCAAACGGCTGGAACAGTCGTTCTTACATTTTTACACCTGATAGGCAATCCGCCTGAGACGGTCCGCATCCATACCCCGTCTTAATCAGACTAAACGTTACGACGTGACGTCACACAACGTGAAAACACATTTTTGGACATAACTCAGTGACCGGAAGTCGTAGTGACTTCCTGTTGACACCAAAACAAACTTCAATGGAATATCTAAATGTTTTAAAATGCATGTTAGTACAAATTATGGACCTTTTTCGCAAGCGTATGACGTCAACGTTTTCAGCTATTGGCGTGATTTAAAAAAAATTCTATTCGTTCTTCAGATCACAATTCTTCACCGATTTGGATTAAATTTTAACAGCTGATAGAAATCCACAGTGCAAAAAGATGTGTGACTTTTGGTGATGTTCAAGATCAGGATCTGGATTCTGCATAACTTTATATTATCGCCCATTATAAACCAATGGGGAATTTTGTGAATTACACATGGCTATTTCTCAAACAGCTTTGCACTTGTTATATTGAAACTTGTACTGTCTATTTATGCATGTAATATTAACATGTGTACAAATTTTGATCGAAATTGACCCAAGGTCAAGGTCAGCGTCACCCAAAACATGAAAAACACACATAAAATACATATTTTTGTTTTACAACATATTTCAAACCTGATAACGGGATCGTAAAGCTGGTTGAAAAGCAATGTTCCTGGGTATTTTCAAATATTTTCTACGATCAGAATGAAGGCAACAAGCACCGATGATAAGTTGTTGAATGCCACATGGTGGCTTTAAATGAGTTGTGAAAATTTTCAATCTGCTGCCGTTACCATGACAACACGCGCCTGATAATTGTTATTTGCGACGTCGCGTCATTTTATTAATGTACGAACAAATAAACACCACACATTCCATGACATTACAGCTTGCACCACCACACGGAAAGGTCAACTAATTCGCCAAGTGTCGTGCTAAGCACGATTTTTCATGGGTTTGTTTGTGAAGTGTGTGGTGAAAATCCAGATCCGGCTACGATAAAAATTTTAAGCGATTCTTCACCATAAAGAGAGAGGGCCAAAAACGAGATAGTTCTGTATCGCAAGATATTTCAGGGATGTATTGGGTCCGATATGTTCTCGTGGATCAGGAATTAGGCCAAAAAAAAAAAAAAACGTTGCATTGGCGTAACCCGCCCGACCCTAAAAATTCCGCCGACCCTACGTTTTTTTTTTTTGTTTTTTTGCTGTCGAAAAATTTTGCCGACCCTATTTTATTGCTATTTTTGTTGTTTTGCTATCGTTTTCAAGTATCTTCGATCGATTTGCTATCGATCGCGATCGCAAAAACCCGGAAGTGTTTCGGACAGAACCCGCCGACAAAAAGGGTGGTACTCGAGCCGGGGGAGATTTTGGGAGGGATTTATTAAGAAAAAAAAAAAAAAAAAAAGATCCCGACCGACCTACCCTATTTTTCAGTGACCCGTTACGCCAATGCAACATTTTTTTTTTTTGGCCATACGTGGTGGAGGTGTGTGCTCCACCGAGTGCCCTTCTGCGCCAATGGGAAGGGAATGGTTTTACGTTTACACAAAGGAATGAATCACATCACCATGGTGATGATACAACGTAGAGTATTTAATGTAACAACAGCACAGCACACGATAAGAGCCACCACGATAAGATACATGGCACGGCCAGAATACCGGCCAACCGCAGGTCATAACATATATATATATATATATATATATATATATATATATATATATATATATATATATATATATATATATATATATATATATATATACATACATACATACAGGTAGTCGTCGACTTACGACTGTTCGACTGTTCGACCACGATCACTTTACGACAAGAATGCTACTAATAAGCCAATTGAAAAACGTTGAGATTGGAAAACGAAGAGCAGGAGGAACAGTGGGAGAGAAAACAACAACTATACGAGTGTGAAATTGAACAACTAAAACGGAGAGCGAGATTGGAGTCAACGGAGATTGAGGAGCTCCAGAGGGAGAACGAACAGCGAATGGGGCTCAGAGAGGAAGAACGACTCAAATGGGAAGGAAAAAGGAACCAGGAAGAGACAGAAATAATGAACAAGGAGAGAAAATGTATGGAGACGCGGGAGACAGAAAAAATAGAGGAGAGACTGCATGATAATGACGGGGTTAGAGACGCGCGCACACACACACACACACACACACACACACACACACACACACACACACACACACACACACACACACACACACACACACACACACGGAGTTAGTGGAGGATAATGGGGGGCTGGCGGACTGTGTGGGGACCCGGTGCGAGCAGTTGGATAGCCTTCGGGAACGGAGGGAGCCGCTATGCTCCCTTGAAGCGAGTCACGACCAGGTGGGTTCGGTCGTGCTTCGCGGAGTTGAGGGGACGGGTGCTGTGGACAGGTGCACGGAGAGCTTGGGGGGTATGGAGGCCCCGGAAACCCTTGTGATGGCACTGATCCCCAGTGTGGTTGTCCCGGTGTGTGTGGTGCAAGGTGTGGAAGCGACCCCATGTGTGAGTGGTTTGGTGGCGAGTGTGCCGGAGTGCGTGCTTCCCAGCGCGCCATGTGTGAGTGAAACACCGCGGGTGAGTGCCCCCACGTGTGTGAGTAAGGCACGGTGCGTGAGTGAGCGGCCGAGTGTAAGGAGGGAGACAGCGTGTGTAAGGTATGTGAGGGAGATGACGGTGGGCATGTCTGAACATGCAGCCGCGTCTCCTGGTGTGAATGTGATGGAGTGGTGTGTGAGTGTCGTAACACGCAGGTGTGCGTGGGTTGAATGGTGACGACAACGGCGACAGAGAGACAAAAGCCGAGTAGCGGCCATAGCTATTTTGGAAACCGTGCCGGGTTTACCCAGCAGCGAGCGCGAGGTCCGTGCTGTGCAACGCACGAGGCCGCCGCGTCCTCGCTTGCGGGAGTGAAACCTGGTCCGGAAACGCCAGCAGTAGATTTGCCGATCCCGCGGACGGGCAAAGTTTAGGCAGGATTTCAAATTTGGACCGGATGGGTTCTCCACATGGGCGGGTGTATTAAGCTCCAACGGGCAGAGCACATGTGTTCACGTGGGGAACCCCTCGAGACGTGAGGCTTGTGGTTTTTTTATGTGCCGGGTGACGTCATGGCTGCGTGTATGGTTGGAATCCGGCAGGAGGGTGAATCCCTGCCGGATGGTACCGTCCAAGAGGGACGAGGGACGCGAACAGCTGCCGTGACGTCACGCCAAAGGTGCGTGGCTGTGAATTGCCGCGCTGGTGCGCAGGTTGTGAGTTACCGCGCTGGTGCTGCGCAATAAAAAAAAAGCAAGCCTCGCTTTCGGGTGAACAGGATTCCTGGGCAAGGGGTGGATGATCCCTTGGCCAGGGCACAGGATGGAACTAGCTCGGGGGAAGGGTTAGCTTAGCTAGACCGGCTTCATGGGACAGGGGTAAGTCCTCATGGGGCCCATGGAATGGATTAGTTAGAGGATTTTAGTTGAGATTTCGGTTGGGAAAGTGATTTTAGGATTTGGAGACAGTGACTGACAGTGAATGTGTAGAGGGGACGTAGCTTAGCTACGTAGTGTTAAATGGAACGTGCTGTAGTTTAAGGGACGACGTGGGAGCACGAGTTAGTTTGGAGATTTAGTGAGCAGGATGGCAGAGTTCAGCGTTGTGTGTGTGTGTGTGTGTGTGTGTGTGTGTGTGTGTGTGTGTGTGTGTGTGTGTGTGTGTGTGTGTGTTGATGAATTGTGAGGTGAGTACATGATGAGTGAGTGAGGCCAGCGGGTCTGTGTGAGTGGAGCGAATGTGGAATGCATGGTGCGATGAGTGATTGGGGGGAGGAGTGACTCCCGCCCAAGGGACCCCGGGGTCAGTGTAGAGTGAGTTGGGGGGGTAGTCAAATTGACAAAATGGAGGTCGTTTTGCTGTTGGTGGGAGTGTAGGCTCGATACCCATTTGGAGGGGTGCAGGAGCCCTGTTGATGGGCTGGGAACGTGGCTGCGAAAGGTGAGTATCGCTGAGTGGGTACCCCGGGCACCAGGCTAGTCGGCCGTGGTCGGCCAAGAGCCCATGGGGGGCCGGGATAGCATCGTGGGCATGGGTGCGCCCGCATGGTGCGGGGGCCCGGGGCGCCGTTAGCCGCGTGAGCAGTGTTGTGGGCACGGGTGACCCTCGGAAAGGGGCCCGGGAAGCCAGCCTGCCACGTGAGCGTTTCAGGGGAGTCGCCAGGGAGGGCACTCCCCGGTGTTTTGGGAGCTGGTAGGCTCGGAGGCAGCGTAGTGCCCGGGGGGTGCCATAGCTGGAGAATCGGCAGAGGGTCGTGCCTGCCAAGGGGAGTCACGTGTCCCAGCCATGAGACCTTGTGAGGGCACGGGAAGAAAATTGGGGGGGGGGGCAATGCCCGAAATTGTGAGGACACCAACACAGGCGACGGGAATCTGGGTTGTTAGAACCAATAGTTTAAGCACGAGGCGCTTGTTGAAAACCCGGGGTAGTTTAAGAGTTAATGGTTAGGGTAGATTAGGAAGTGTACCCCTCCGCACCATCCATCCCCTCGCTCTCGTTGTGGGCCGCTGGACCCACTTTGGGTGAGATCGCTGAAGTCTGGGGAGGCCATCCTGAGGCTTCGTAGGGCCTTGACACAGGACGCTAGCTTTCCCTCAGTCCCCTCCAGGAAGGGAACGTAGGGGTTGGGAGTAGGCTAGGGGACGATAGGTTAGCCGAACAAGGACAGTAAAGGGGGTTCGGGGACGATTTATAGTGGGGAAGTGAAAATAAAAACAACAAAAAGATAAGTTGGGGCTAAATTGGTTTTGACAAATTAAGGGAGTGGGTATAGACATTGACAGGCAAAGGTGATAGGTGGGAGGGAGACAGTAGGTTGGTCCGAGCCTGCCTTCCGAGTGGCCAGCACCACCGCACTCCCTCCACCAACCTCCACTGACAGGCAAAGGCTGGCCAGTTCATCTGCTGGCTGTGTTGCTTCAAGGCCTGTGCTGGCCAGTTCATCTGCCAGCTGTTTTTACTGCAAGGCCTGTGCCGGCCAGTTCGTCTGCCGTCTGTGTTTGCCTGCAACGGCCTTGTTCTGCAGGCTGTGTTTGCCTGCTCACCTTTGCCATGCCATGCCCACTGCCCTCATCTACTTTTTGCCCCCGGTCAATTTTGCTTTGCCCCCTCCCCCCTTGTTCATTGCCATGTGCGCCAGGATCAGAAAGCAACAGTTTGCAAGCTGCAAGAACTGTCCTGTTGGCAGCTACAACATGGGCCTGCAGTGGCGGCCCGTGCACCGGTTTTCTTTTGACGTTTGTTTTGCTCCCTGCAGAGTCCATTGATCTGCAGAGGCCATGGTTTAGTGTAAATTATAAGGTTAAGATGTACTGTACATATGAGTGCGCCCCCGGCATGTCTGTCTTGCGCCGGCAATTTTATTTAAGTCGTCTGAGTGAGTGGGTTTGTTTAGTTAGTTACTCAGCCCTCAGGTTATTTATTTTGGGGACACAAATACCATGAATGTCGCACTCAGGGATCCGAAGGTAAAACATACGAGGGGAGAACTACACATGATGGCACACGAGAATTTGACAACTCGGGACGAGTCTGTAAAAAGGGGAGGGGGTAGTGTTACGGCTGTGGAAATTCGCAAACCACCATTCAGGTCCCGTAGGTGAGATAACTCTAAGTAGATGTGTAATTAGCCCCAAACCCGTTGTTTAGAGGGAATTTATGTGATTCATTCGGGTTGAGTTTGGCGTTTTTCTGTTCTATCTTTATTTTGAATCAACTGCCATAACCATCAAACCACCACCAAAAACCCTCCACCACCCTCCACCTCTCTCCTTCTACGGACATTCCCGCCCCACCTGTGAACACTGAGCGTCGGGCTGTCTTGGGCTCGTTCAAGATACGCACCGAGCCGCGAGTGCAAGTAGCGGCCTTTCCGAGGGAAAATTCGGATCAGGAATGCTACACGCCACTTCTGATCCGTCCAATCAGCAAGCGCGGAGCGGCTTGACCTCGCCTCCAGGCGCTTCCGTGTGAAATCGAAATATGCAAATTCGAGGATCAGGGGAGGTTCACGCCCACTTTTCCTCCATCCAATGGGTGAGCGTGGCTCCGCCCCCGAGCTCACCCTGATCCGGAAATTTGCATATGGGTTCTCCTGCCGGCCTATAAAGCGCCGAGCGCAAGGCGAATCGTGGCAGAGAGTTTTGAAGGCAGAGAGTTTTGAAGGCAGAGAGTTTTGAAAGCAGAGAGTTTTGGCAGTGAAGTCGGGTTGGAGAGCGGAGTGGAGTCGGGAGGCGAAGGTGTCAAGGTGGCTTCTGCAGTCGGCTGAGGATAATTGTGGGAGGAGGCCAAGGAGCTCGTGTCCGAGGCAGGGAAGACGGCGGTCGGCGACGAGGTGGCGGTGGGATCGCTCGTCGCGGGACTTTCCCCCTTTCCCCCGCACTGAGATAGTGCAAAAAGGGGGTCCTGTTCCCACCCCACTCCAAGCGGTGCCAACGAAACCCGCGAAGGAGCACGAAGTCGGGGCACCGCCGGGCAGCCACATTTGCGGCTCGTCACGAGGACGCGGGTAGGACTTCCCCCCCCCCCCCGGTCTCGCGGACCTGGCCGCTCCTGCAGGTCCCGCGCAAATATTGGCCTACAGGCCCGTCTGCCCCCTTGCCTATGAGGGTGGCTTCTTTCCTTTGCTTTTGAGTAAATTTGCCGTCTGTGAAGTAAAACTGTATAAGTGTTGCCGTGTGTTCGCGTATTCGGTCGTAGCTCTGCATTGTTGTTTTTGTTTTAAATTGATATATGTGCATTCTGACTGTTTGACTGGATATGTGTGCTTTTCGTGGGCTGGGTAATAAATGTGCATTATGTTGAATTGTTCCCCGTTTCGCTGCGTCCTTTCCTTCATTTGAATCTCCATCTTGCTTCACGTAAAGGGTTCGTAGTGGGCTTAATACGCCCGATAATTAATCGGAACCGTCGAGGCCGACGATAACACCGCTCAGTTATCCCGATAGCTAAATGGACCGCTTAAGCGGTTTGTGTCCGGAGTCGACCTGCGGCGAGGTACGATCGCCCGGTTTACCATCCGCGTGGGTACTTTGGTAGGTCGAGTTTGGCGAGCAACCCTATCCTACGCGGGTGGCCAATTGGCATGATCGTGGTGAGGTCGAAAGGCCCACCCGTGACTGGCTCCGGGTGATAGTTCCCGGAGGGTCATGACAGAATTGTCCGTCCGGTGGGCGAGGCGGCCGATCGCACGCCGGCGGGCGCAAATTCGCAACAATATGTATATAAAACATGTTAACATTGAAATAAACATGTAAAATATATATCAGCATGTTAACATTGAAATAAGCATGTAAAATATATGTAAAGCATGTTAACATTGAAATAAACATGTAAAATATATGTAAAGCATGTTAACATTGAAATAAACACATAAAATATATGTAAAGCATGTTAACATTGAAATAAACGTGTAAAATATATGTAAAGCATGTTAACATTGAAATAAATCAATGTCACCCGCAGGGTGACCCGTATCTTGCCAAAAGGTGACCACGTGTGACTTCTTTAAGGTCACACTGAGGTGAACAGAGCTGCTATCCACCAGGGGCGACTCCTTGAGGAATATCTGCCCACAAGAGATTCCGATGAAAATCGTTCTACAGAGTAACCATGAAAAATATGTGTTTGCCTCATAACGTCACTAAATAACGTCACCAAAACGTCACCTCATAACGTCACCAAAACGTCACCAAATGTCTCAAGCTTGACATATCCAGAAAGCACTCATCGAGGTGTTCAATTTGAGGTACTACACGATATGGTTCCTAAAACTTGAAAATTTGACCTTGGGGTCAAATATGTTTGACCTCAGGTGCTAACCATGAAGGTCAAGGCCAATCGCCACTAAAAACTAATCAGCTGAGCGCCAGACCATATATGACATTCCCATAAAGTTTGGAGATGATTCGATTAAAATTACTCAAAAAATAAGGGTTTCGTCGACTCCCCTGATTTTCAACAAAGTGACCTTGACCTTTGACCTTGACCTTGAACATTTTATGCGCTGAAAGGGACCTCTATAGGCCTCTGATATGCGAAGTTACAAAAATTTCCAACGATAACTGTGCTCTGCAGAGTGATTTATACGTGATTACAGACAAAAAAAAAACAAAAAAAACATGAAGGTCAAGGCCAATCGCCACCAAAAATTAATCAGCTGAGCGCCAGACCATGAACTATATTCACATGAAGTTTGAAGACGATCCGATCAAAATTACTCAAAAAAAATAAGGGTTTCGTCGACTCCCCTGATTTGCGCCAAAGTGACCTTGACCTTCAGAATTTTGTGCATGAAAGGGACCTCTATAGGCCTCTGATATGCGAAGTTACAAAAATTTCCGATGATAACTGTGCTCTGCAAAATTTTTTATACGTGATTACAGACAAAAAAAAACAAAAAAAAAAACATACAAGCTGACTAACATATCTTGCAAAAACTTCGTTTTGGCAAGATAATAAACATGTAAAATATATATAAAGCATGTTAACATTGAAATCAACATGTGAAATATAAAAAAGCATGTTAACATTGAAATAAACAAGTAATATATATATATATATATATATATATATATATATATATATATATATATATATATATATATATATATATATATATATAAAGCATGTTAACACTGAAATTAACATGTAAAATCTATGTAAAGCATGTTAACATTGAAATAAACATGTAAAATATATATAAAGCATGTTAACATTGAAATAAACATAAAGCATGTTAACATTGAAATAAACATGCAAGATATATATATAAAGCATGTTAACATTGAAATAAACATGTAAAATATATATAAAGCATGTTAACATTGAAACAAACATGTAAAGTATATGTAAAGGAAGTTACCATTAAAATAAACATGTAAAATATATATAAAGCATGCTATCATTGAAATAAACATGTAAAAATATATAAAGCATGTTAACATTGAAATACACTTGCAAATACATATATAAAGCATGTTAACATTGAAATAAACATGTGGGACCTGACCCACAGGACAAAACATGCAGACACAGGACAATATTGTCAGGTCAGGTCAGATCTGTGAGCTGCTACATGTACCATGTAAACCTGTACTCACCTGTTCCATGGTCGGGTTGTCTGCGACTAAACTGTCTCCCCCACCAGGTTTTCTGGTGAGGAGGGTGTTTGGATATGGACACCCAGCAAGATTAAAAACAAAACCTTTCAAAGGGTGGAGGAGCTCCTTGTGAGCCAACGGCCATCCATATCTAGTGCCCAACTGTGTCTGCAAACGTGCTCCTGCAGTTGGGTTACTTTTTCATTAAGAGGTTGGTGGCAGGATTTGCACTCCGGCCACCATAAAACCCTTCATTCCGCAAAACACAAAATTCAAAAAAATCTGAAAACCCACTCCGTGGGAGTACCTCTTGTGCAGCTTCCCTTCGCAGGGCAGCTCACCGGATGATGGGATCGGGGCAAAGCCTTCGGGACCCCCAATCGTTGATGAAAGGAGGGAAACCACGGGGATAACTTCCCTGGGTCAGATTGCGGGAGAGTGTGTCAGAGTGGTGCTGAGGTGTCGTCCACCAGACGGCGGTCTCCTTGGGTTCGCCTGAGGCAGTCCCTTCGGGTGGGTGCCTGGAATGTCCTATCCCAAAGAGAGGATGATCACCTGTCTCTGTTATCATCTGAGCTCAAGCGTTTGGACATCGGTATTGCAGCTCTCTCTGAGGTTCGGAGACCGGATTGCGGCGAGATAATGGTGGATCGTTACACCTACTATTGGTCTGGTCGCTCTGATCGTTACCATACTCAAGGAGTTGCTGTCGCTGTGTCCAATAAGCTGACCCCAATGATAATTGAGGTAACACCGGTTCACGAGCGTATTATGAGACTAAGGATTCGTCACTCCTTAGGTGTCATTTGCCTGGTCTCAGTCTATGCTCCGACTGAGGAGAGTGACCTCACCGTGAAGGACACAATCTACGCCATGCTCGAGTCTGTGGTTGATCAGTGCCCCAGACGAGATACACTTCTAGTCTTGGGGGATCTCAATGCATTGCCTGGAACTGATAGGGATGGTTATGAGACATGTGTTGGTCCACATGGGTCAGGAACTATGAACCAGAATTGCACTAAGTTCCTTGACTTTGCAAGAAGTCATGGACTTGGAGTGGCTGGTTCATGTTTTCAGCACCCACAAGCTCATCGCTCGACTTGTTATTCCAACGCTGGCGGTGTGGCAAAGGAGATTGACCATGTCCTCGATGAGGGTCGCTGGAGGATGATCCAGAACTGCAGGGTCTACCGGAGTGCTCAGTTCCTCAATACTGACCACAGGCTTGTTGTAGCAACTCTAAAGCTGCACCTTAAATCCTGGAGAATGGTACCATCCCAGCCAGGCTGGATGTTGGCAAGCTCAAGGAAGAGAGAGGGAGCAGCTGAGGAGTTTGCGAACAGGCTGAGTGGACATTTGGGATGTCTGTGAGCTTTGGGGGGGTCCTGAAGAGTTATGGAGTACCTTCAAAACCACCGTCCTTGATGTTGCCGGTGGATGTCTTGGAACTCACCGCAGGGCAAAGAAGAATTTTGTCTCTCAAGAGACACTGGATACCATTGACCAGAGTCGCAGGGCCAGGCTGAATCACAGAGCTGAGCTGTTCAGGGAGCTGAGGCGTAAAACTGTACGTGCACTAAGGGTCGACAAGGAGGCCTATGTGCGAGGAATCTGTGAGGGGGTAGAGCATCACCTGTGGACAGGTGATTCTCGTCCCGCTTACAGGGGAATTCGCGCATTGCGTTCATCCAAGTCCATCCCTCGGAGCACTGCAGTTAGAGCAGAGAGTGGTAGGCTCTTGACAGAGGAGTCTGAAGTGAAGGCCCGCTGGGCCGGTTACTTTGAGCGGTTGTCCCAGGCTGATCCACCAGCTGTCGAGTTGGACGTCAAGGGTGTTAAAATACCTGTTGCTGACCCTCCAATCAACTGTGGTCCACCTTCGCTTGTGGAAACACGGGCTGCGGTGAACCGGTTGAAACGGCGTAAAGCTCCAGGGATCTGTGGCATCCATGCTGAACTTCTCAAGGCTAGTGGAAATGCTGCACTCGTGTCGTTGCATGCAGTTTGTGCTCTGCCTGGAACACAGGCATCATCCCAACTGATTGGAAGAGGGGCCTTGTTGTCCTCCGGAAAGGGAAGGGTGATCGCCAAGACTGCAACAACTACCGAGGGGTGACGCTAGTCTCAGTGTCGGGCAAGGTCTTTGCTCGGATAATTCTTGATAGGGTTCGCCACCATCTGCTTGAGCACCAGCATCCAGAGCAGTCAGGCTTTACACCAAAGAGGTCAACGATTGACCGTATCCTTGCTCTTCGTGTCCTCACCGAACGCAGACGGGAGTTTCGGCAGGGGCTGCTTGCAGCCTATGTTGATCTCTGTAAAGCGTTCGATTCAGTGAATCGGGATGCCCTCTGGAGGATTCTTGGTCTTCGTGGAGTGCCACCAAAACTGATCGATCTGACGTCTGAACTCTACTCTGGTACTGAGAGTGCTGTGAAGTGTGGTGGTACCATCTCTGACTTATTTCCAGTTGTTACTAGAGTTCGTCAGGGGTGTGTAATGGCCCCCACACTTTTCAGCACTTGTATGGACTGGATTTTAGGGAGGATGTCGGAAAGATCAAGCTGCGGTGCATCGTTTGGGAATGTCAAGTTCTCGGACCTTTATTTCGCAGATGATGCAGTCATCTTTGCGGAGACTTTAGAAATCCTTTTGGGGGCCCTCGAGGTGCTGAATGAGGAGTCGGAGCCGCTGAGGTTTCGGGTTTCTTGGGTAAAAAAACTAAGATCCAGGCTTTCAATGACATCTTGGATGCTGCTCTCCTGTCTGTGTCTGTTTGTGGTGAGGATGTTGAGGTCGTGGAGAGATTCACTTACCTTGGCAGTGATATTCATGTCTCTGCTGGCTCTGAGTCAGAGGTCAATAGACGTCTGGGTCGGGCCTGGGGAGTCATGGATTCACTGGATCATGGGGTGTGGCGCTGCCGGTACCTGTGCGGGAGGACGAAAGTCCGATTCTTCAGGTCCTTGGTGCTTCCAGTCTTGCTCTGTGGATGCGAGACTTGGACTCTGACCAAGGATCTGAGACGGAGACTTAATTCCTTTGGTACCAGGTCTCTTCGGAAAATCCTTGGCTATCGCTGGTCAGATTTTGTGTCCAACGAGCAGTGGCTGAGAGAGACTCGGATGAGACTTGTTACCTGCATGATCCGTGAGCATCAGTTGCGGCTGTATGGACATGTGGCTCGTTTTCCTGACGCTGATCCTGCTCACCAGATTCTCTCCGCGAGGGAGTCTCGTTCGTGGAGGAGGCCAATGTGCCGACCACATTCCTCATGGTTGCAGCAGGTTGACCAGCATCTCAAGGAGATGGTGATGGGCCTGGCATCTGCCTGGCGGAAGGCCAGACGGAGGCACCTGGAGTCCCGGCGGAAAGTGGACGCAGCGACGCGCTGTTCTGGCACATGCTCCCATACCTGACCTAACATTGAAATAAACATGTAAAATATATATATGAAGCATGTTAACATTGAAATAAACATGTAAAATATATATATAAACCATGTTAACATTGAAATAAACATGTAAAATATATATAAGGCATGTTAACATTGAAATAAACATGTAAAATATTTATAAAGCATCTTAACATTGAAATGAACATGTAAAATATTTATAAAGCATGTTAACATTGAAATGAACATGTAAAATATATATAAAGCATGTTAACATTGAAATAAACATGTAAAATATATATATAAAGCATGTTAACATTGATATAAACATGTAAAATATATATATAAAGCATGTTAACATTGATATAAACATGTACAATATATATATATATACATATATATATATATATATATATATATATATATATATATATATATATTGCATGTTAACATTGAAATAAACATGTAAAACTTGTATGAAGCATGTTAACATTGAAATAAATCAATGTCACCCGCAGGGTGACCCGTATCTTGCCAAAAAGTGAACACGTGTGACTTCTTTAAGGTCACACTGAGGTGAACAGAGCTGCTATCCACCAGGAGCGACTCCTTGAGGAATATCTGCCTACGAGAGATTCCGATGAGAATCGTTCTACAGAGTAACCATGAAAAATATGCTTTTGCCTCATAACGTCACCAAATGACGTCATGACGTCTCAAGCTTGACATATCTAGAAAGCACTCATCGAGGTGTTCAATTTGAGGTACTTCACGATATGGTTCCTAAAACTTGAAAATTTGACCTTGGGGTCAAATATGTTTGACCTGAGGCGCTAACCATGAAGGTCAAGGCCAATCGCCACCAAAAATTAATCAGCTGAGCGCCAGACCATGAACTATATTCCCATGAAGTTTGAAGACGATCCGATCAAAATTACTCAAAAAATAAGGGTTTCTTCGACTCCCCTGATTTGCGACAAAGTGACCTTGACCTTTGACCTTGACCTTCAAAATTTTATGCGCTGAAAGGGACCTCTATAGGCCTCTGATATGCGAAGTTCCAAAAATTTCAAATGATAACTGTGCTCTGCAGAGTGATTTATACGTGATTGCAGACCAAAAAAAAAACAAAAAAACATATGAAGGTCAAGGCCAATCGCCACCAAAATTTAATCAGCGAAGGCGCCAGACCATGAACTATATTCCCATGAAGTTTGAAGACGATCCAATCAAAATTACTCAAAAAATAAGGGTTTCGTTGACTCCCCTGATTTGCGCCAAAGTGACCTTGACCTTTGACCTTGACCTTCAAAAATTTGTGCACTGAAAGGGACCTCTATAGGCCTCTGATATGCGAAGTTACAAAAATTTCCGATGATAACTGTGGTCTGCAGAATTTTGTATTCGTGATTACAGACAAACAAACAAACAAACAAAAAAAAACATGCAAGCTGACTAACATATCTTGCAAAAACTTCGTTTTGGCAAGATAATAAACATGGAAAATATTGTTACGGCTGTGGAAATTCGCAATACACTATTAAGGGACCTTCGATCAGTTATGACGCTAAGTTTATGTGCAGATAGTTCCCCACCGTTGTTTAAAGGGTTTCGTGTGATTCATCGGGCTGCGACGCTTTGAGATCGCCGTTTTTCTGTTCTATCGTTATTTTGGACCGTCCGCAGACTTCAAACGAAAGCACCGTGAAAGGCCTACAACAGCGCGCGAGTTTTCCCACTTTTTTGCGGCGCCGGGGGCTGATGGGAGATGCTGCGAGAGCTCGCCGGCGATTGGTGGATACGGGGTCGAGGCGCGCACGAGAGGAGAGTGCCGGAGAGGGCTCGCCGACCATCACCCCTCGACGGGGCAGGTAACCTGCTACGGCCTCGCGGGACCCGTTCGGTCTCCCAGGTCCCGTGTCATAAAGACCCAAGTGGTCCAGCCTGACCCCCTTGTCTGTGAGGGGGTCTTTTCTTTCCATTTCCTGTTGCTTTTGTATGACTGCTGTGGTGCCGTGTCCCTATAAGTTATACCTGTGTAAGTAATTGTACATTCTCATTGTAGTCGGTGGTATTGCTTTCTGTTCGCTTTTCTTGTATATTGCATGATTGCTTGCTTGTGTTGTGTGTGCAATATGTGTTTTGTAATAAATGTCCTTGTGTGTTAATATCCTTGTTAATGTCCTTGTGTAATAAACAGGTTAAATAGTTGTATCCCGTTCGTCGTCTTTTTCCCCATTGAAAGTGCCATCTTGAATCGCGGAATAAATCAGTAGTGGGTTTTGAACACCCGGGTAAAGAAGAGAATCTGATCCGTTGAGGTCGGCGATAACACCGCTCGGTTATCACTGAAGCGCGGAACGGATCGCTTCAGCGGTTCATGTCTTTGGCCGACCTGCGGCGAGGTACGATCGCCTGGTCGACTACTCGCGCAGGTACTTAGGTAGGTCGAATTTGGCGAGCAACCCTATCCTGCGCGGGTGCGCAATTGGCATGATCGTGGTGAGGTTAAACCCCCACCCGTGACTGGCTCCTGGCGGTAGTTACAGGAGGGTCACGACTGAATTGTCCGTCCGGTGGGCGACGCGGTTGCGATTGGAGTTACGCAATCGATCGCACGCCGGGCAGGCCAGAATTCGTAACAATACATATAAAGCATGTTAACATTGAAATAAACATGTATATATATATATATATATATATATATATATATATATATATATATATATATATATATATATATATATATATATATATATATATATATATATTGTTACGGATTCGCGCCCGCCGGCGTGCGGACGGCCACGTAACTCGAATCGCGGCACGTCGCCCACCGGACGGACAATCCAGTCGTGACCCTCTCGGACTAACGCCGGGAACCAGTCACGGGTGGACCTTTTGGTCTCACCGCGATCGAGCCAATCGGCCCCCGCGTGGGATAGGGTTGCTCGCCAAATTCGACCTACCTAAGTACCCACACGAAGGGTAGACCGGGCGATCGCACCTCGCCGCAGGTCGACTTCGGACACGGGCCATTTAAGCGACCCGTTCCGTACTATCGGGATAACCGAGCGGTGTTATCATCGGCCTCGACGGTTCGATTAATTATCGGGCGTATTCAGCCCACTACCAACCCTTTACGTGAAGCAAGATGAGGATTCAATGAGAGAAATGACGAAGCGAAGCGGGAAACAGTTCAACATAAAGCACATTTATTCGCGATGAACGGAAAGCACACATATACAATTCCACCAAAAGCACATAAAAAAGAAGACAAAAAGCAAATGCGACAATGCAGATCTAATACCGATTACGCGAGCACACGGCAACACTTATACAATTTTACTTCACAGACGGCGCCGACAACACACATTCCCAAAGCAAAAGAAAAGAGAACCACCCTCCAGGATGAGGGGGTAGGCGGGCCTGGGGCCGAGACCGTGTCGGGCCTACCCGTCTGGTGATGAGACGCGGAGCGGCGGTGGTGCCTCAACTCCGCGGGCCTCGCGGACAGTGTCTGGTAGGGGGTGGGAAGGGGGCCCCCTTGGTCGCACTATCTCAGCGCGGGGGGAAACAGGAGGGGTTGCTGATGCTCGGGGAAAGGAGGATTTTTACTCTGTCTCGGGTCCCGCGACGAGCGTCTCCACCTCGACCAGGTCGCGCCGTCGGCCTCCCTGGTGTGCAGCTCTCGGCACCGACGCGAGCACCCCCTCGTCTGCCTTCGCCGCCGCCGCCTCTCCACAGCTCCGTCCTCTTCGCTCCGACTCCAACTCCGAACTCTTCCTCCTGCGAACTTCCCAACTGCACTCAACTCCAACGCACACGACGACCCTTTTCTGACGAACGCAGCCGCTTATATAAGCCCCGTGGCTTCGCCTTTGACCCCCTGCCTTCGACCTTTCACCTCGCTCCCCATTGGCCCGAGAAAAAGTGGGCGTGAATGCATTTTGATCCATGAATTTGCATATAGCGACCGCCCTCCAAGGCCCTGGAGGCGGGGCCAAATCGCCCCTTGCTCACCGATTGGACGGAACAAAAGTGGGCGTGAGTCGTTTTTGATCCGTTTTTGGAGCGGAAAGTCCGTGGTTTTGTACACGCTGTTCGGCGCGCGCCCTGCACGAGTCCAATACCGGTACCTACAAGCGGCGCAAGAACGGTGGCGATGCGACGGTTGCGAGGTGTGACGGTAAAGGTCGTGGCTGTTGTGGTGAAGTGGCGTTGTGGTGGGTGGTTGATGTTGTGACGACTGTTGAGACGTGGTTGGTGGTGGTAATAATGGCGGTTGGTCCAAAATAAAGATAGCAAAAGAAAAACGGCTATCCTGAAGAGTCGCAGCACGCATGAATGACATTTATTCCCTCTAGACAACGGGTTTGGGCCTAACTACACATATACTTACCGAGATATCTCACCTAAGGGACCTGAATGGTGGTTTGCGAATTTGGTCAACCACAACACTACCCCCTCCCCTTTTTACAGACTCGTCCCGAGTCGTCAAATTTTCGTGTGCCATCATGTGTAGTTTTTCCCCTAGTACATTTTACCTACGGATCCCTGAGTGCGACATTCATGGTATTCGTGTCCCCAAAATAAATAACCTGAGGGCTGCGTAACTACCTAAACAAACTCACTCACACGGACGACTTAAATAAAATTGCCGGCGCTAGGACAGACATGCCGGGGGCGCACTCATATTTACAGTACATCTTAACCTTAACTTACAAATTTTACACTAAACCATGGCCCAGGATCAATGAACTCTGCAAAAGAAAAGCAGTTAGCAGGGAGCCAGGCTGCTCGCATGCAGTCTCTGGCTCAAAACAATGCAGGTGACAGGGAACGTGGCTGGCTGCTCACACGCAGTCCAAGGCCTTCCCTTTTGAACTGAACGCAGTGAACCACAACGGTGCATGGGCTGCACAAACGTAGTCTCCGTGCCAGCTCAAGTGGCACACGCAATGAGCACAACGAATGGATGGATGAACACAAACACGGTGCACGGGCCGCCACTGAAGGCACGTGTTGTAGCTGCCAACAGGGCAGTTCTCGCAGCTTGCAAACTGTTGCCTTGATCCTGGCGCACATGGCAATGAACAGGGGGCCAAAGCAAAAATTGAACGGGGCTGGTGAACATGGGCAGTGGGCATGGCATGGCAAAGGTGCAGGCAACACAGCCCGCAGAAGAAGGCCGCTGCAGGCAAACACAGCCGGCAGACGAACTGGCCGGCACAGGCCTTGAAGAAAAACAGCCAGCAGATGAACTGGCCGGCACAGGCCTTGCAGCACAGCAGCTGCAGACGATCCAGCCGGCACAGGCCTTGCAGCACAGCAGCTGCAGATGAAGTGGGCCGGCCTTTGCCTTGCAGCAACGCAGCCAACAGATGAAGCTGGCCAGCCTTTGCCGTTCCGTGGAGGTTGGTGGAGGGAGTGCGGTGGTGCTGGCCACTTGGAAGGCGGGCTCGGACCTACCTACCTGTCTCCCTCCCACCTATCGCCTTTGCCTGTCACTGTACATATCCACTCCCTTAATTTGTCAAACCCCAATTTAGCACCAACTTATTTTTTTTTATTATTTTTATTTTTTACTTCCCCCTATAAATCGTCCCCTAACCCCCTTTATCGTCCTTGTTCGGCTAACCTATCCTGCCACCTAGCCTACTCCTAACCCCTACGTTCCCTTCCCGGAGGGGAATAAGGGAGAGCTAGCGTCCTTTGTCGAGGCCCAACGAAGCCTCAGAATGGCCTCCCCAGAGTTCAGTGATCTATAACCAAAGTGGGTCCAGCGTCCCACAACGAGAGCGAGGGGATGGATGGTGCGGAGGGGTACACTTCCTAATCTATCCTAACCATTTAACTGTTAAACTACCCCGGGGCTTTCAACAAGTGCCTCTCGCTTAAACTATTGGTTCTAACAACCCAGATTCCCGTCGCCTGTGTTGGTGTCCTCACAATTTCGGGCCTCGCCCCCCCAATTTTCTCTCCGTGCCCTCACACGGTCTCATGGCTGGGACACGTGGCCCCCTTTGGCAGGCAGGACCCTCTGCCGAATCTCCGACGGTGGCACCCCCGGGCACTACACTGCCTCCGAGCCTCCCAGCTCCCTAACACCGGGGAGTGCCCCCCATGGCACCTCCCCTGAAACGCACACGTGGCAGGCTGGCTTCCCGAGCCCCTTTCCGAGGGTCACCCATGCCCACAACACTGCCCACGCGGCTAATGGCGCCCCGGGCCACCGCGCCAAGCAGGCGCACCCGTGCCCACTACTCTATCCCGGCCCCCCATGGGCCCATGGCCTACCGCGGCCGACTAGCCTGGTGCCCGGGGTACCCACTCAGCGATACTCACCTTTCGCAGCCACGCTCCCAAGCCCGTCAACAGGGCTCCTGCACCCCTCCAAACGGGTTTCGAGCCTACACTCCCACCAACAACAAAACGACCTCCATTTTTCAATTTGACTAACCCAGCTAACTTACTCTACACTGACCCCGGGGGTCCCTTGGGCGGGAGTCACTCCTCCCCCCCAATCACTCATCGCAACATGCAGTCCCCATTCGCTCCACACACACAGACCCGCTGGCCTCACTCACTCAACAAGTACTCACCTCACAACTCACCAACTCTTCAACACACTCACCACTGAACTCTGCCATCCTTCTAACTACATCCCCTAACTAACTCGTGCTCCCACGTCGTCCCTTATACTATAGCACGTTCCATTTAACACTACGTAGCTAAGCTACGTCCCCGCTACACATTCACTGTCTGTCACTGTTCTCAAATGTCATTTTATTTCCCAACCTAAAGCTCACTAAATCCCTCTAACTAATCCATTCCACGGACTCCATGAGGACTTACCCCTGCCCCATGAAGTCGGTCTAACTAAGCTAACCCTTCCCCCTAACTAGTTTCCATCCTGTGCCCAGGTAAGGGGGTCTTCCACCCCTTGCCCAGGAATCCTGTGCACCCGAAAGTGAGGCTTGCTTTTCTTTTTTTTTTTTCTTTACCTGCGCAGCACCAGCGCGGCAACTCGCGCACTTTGCACCTGCCCGTGACGTCATGCAGCTGCACGTGTTCCTCGCCCCTCCTTGGACGGTACCATCCGGCAGGGATACCCCTCCTGCCGGATTCCAACCCCACGTGCAGCCATGACGTCACCGTGCGCAGAAAAAAAACAAGCCCCACGTCTCGAGGGGTTCCCCACGCGAACACATGTGCTTTGCCCGTTGGAGCTTAACACACACGCCCGCGTGGAGAACCCATCTGGTCCAAATCCGTAATCCTGCCTAAACTTTGTCCGTCCGCGGGATCGGCAAATCCACCGCGTGCGTTTCCGGACCGGGACTTCACTCTCGCAAGCGAGCACGTGGTGGTCTCGTGCGTTGCACAGCACGGACCGCGTGCTCACTGCTGGGCGAACCCGGCACGGTCCCCGAAATAGCTACAGCCGCTACTCGGCTTTCTTTCTTCTGTCGCCGTCGTCGTCGCCATTCAACACACGCACACCTGCGTGTTACGACGCTCACACTCCACACCATTACATTCACACCGGGAGACGCGGCTGCGTGCTCCCGCATGCCAAACGACATCTCCCTCACATACCGCTCTCTCACACACACGGTCTCCCTTGCACACAGCGACCTTGCACAGGGCCGTTCACTCACGCATGCGGGGGCACTCACCCGCGGTGCCTCATCCACACACCGTGCCCCACTCATACACGCGGAGGCACTCACCCGCGGTGCCTCATCCACACACGGCGTGCTGGGAAGCACACACTCCGGCACCATCGCCACCACACCACTCACACACGGGGTCGCTTCCACACACGGGGACGCACTCACGCCTTGCACCACACACACAGGGACAACCACACTGGGGATTCGTGTCCCCACAAGGGTCTCCGGGGCCTCTATACCCCCCAAGCTCTCCGTGCACCTGTCCACAGCACTCGTCCCCTAAACCTCGCAAAACACGACCGAACTCACCTGGTCGTGACTCGCCTCAAGGGGGCATACTCCCTCCCCTCGTTCCTGGAGGAGGCCATCCAGCTGCTCGCACTGGGCCTCCACCCAGTCAGCCAGCTCCCCCTCATGGTCCTCCACTACCTCTGTGTGTGTGTGTGCGTCACTAACCTCGTTTTCATCGTGTTGTCTCTCCTCTATTTTTTCTGTCTCCCGTGTCTCTATACATTTATGTTTCTGTTGTCCCCTCCTGTCTATTAGTCTCTGCTTCTTTCTGGCGTCTTTCCCTTATCTTTATGTAGGTCAACCTTGCTTTCTCTTTCAGTCGCTCCCGTCATTCCCTGTATTTCACTCCTTGCTCTTTCACGATCTCCGCGTACCTCATCCTTGCTTTCCGTATTAATTGTTCTTTTCTCTGCCTCGCAATTACTTTCACCTCGTCTCTTGTCTCCCGAATTACTTTTTCCTTACCCGCCTCCACCGCGGGCCCGACAGCCGTTGCACCCCCTTCCAGCTCGTTTGCTCCCACACGTGGAGTCGCCATTTTAAGCTCCCTGCCCACGGCCTTCATGCCCGCCTGCAGGCATCGGCCCATGTTCTGCGTCTCACCCCGCAACTCTTTCATTTCTTCCCTCATTTGCTGTGTATTCGCATCCATCGTCGTTTTCACTTCATTTGTATTTGTATCCATCTTTTCGTTCATTCCTTTTATTTCGTTTTTCACTTCGTTTGTCATTGCCGCCAGCATGGCGCATAGCTGGGCCATGTCGGGTGCGCTTGGGTGAGCCGTTTCGGCAGGGGTTGGGGAAGGGTTTTGGTGGAGAGGGGGAGGGGAGGTGTCATGCACCGCGGCCGCTGCCGCACCCATTTCGGACTCTGGGTTCAGTTGGGCGAGTTCGTTTTCCTGTACAACCAACATTTCCTGCACGGGGATTTCATCCTGAGCCATGGATTCTACACATTCTACATCCATTTATAATACCCCCGGCTCCCGCTCGCCTTGAGACGCCATCTTGCTTCTCGTGAAGGGTTAATTTCGCTCGCTCGTAATTTGGAGGGAATCGGGGGTCGCTTCTCTCACCCCTGGACCGATTCCCGTGAATTTAGCTGGAGACAGGAGAGCCCGTTTTCCTGTTCTCCGATACCAGTGCCGCGAGGAGGGCGATGGATTTGTATCGCACGACCTGACACCAGTGTTACGGATTCGCGCCCGCCGGCGTGCGGACGGCCACGTAACTCGAATCGCGGCACGTCGCCCCCACCGGACGGACAATCCAGTCGTGATCCTCTCGGACTAACGCCGGGAACCAGTCACGGGTGGACCTTTCGGTCTCACCGCGATCGAGCCAATCGGCCCCCGCGTGGGATAGGGTTGCTCGCCAAATTCGACTTACCTAAGTACCCACACGGAGGGTAGACCGGGCGATCGCACCTCGCCGCAGGTCGACTTCGGACACGGGCCACTTAAGCGACCCGTTCCGTACTATCGGGATAACCGAGCGGTGTTATCGTCGGCCTCGACGGTTCGATTAATTATCGGGCGTATTCAGCCCACTACCAACCCTTTACGTGAAGCAAGATGAGGATTCAATGAGAGAAATGACGAAGCGAAGCGGGAAACAGTTCAACATAAAGCACATTTATTCGCGATGAACGGAAAGCACACATATACAATTCCACCAAAAGCACATAAAAAAGAAGACAAAAAGCAAATACGGCAATGCAGATCTAATACCGATTACGCGAGCACACGGCAACACTTATACAATTTTACTTCACAGACGGCGCCGACAACACACATTCCCAAAGCAAAAGAAAAGAGAACCACCCTCCAGGATGAGGGGGTAGGCGGGCCTTGGGCCGAGACTGTGTCGGGCCTACCCGTCTGGTGATGAGACGCGGAGCGGCGGTGGTGCCTCAACTCCGCGGGCCTCGCGGACAGTATCTGGTAGGGGGTGGGAAGGGGGCCCCCTTGGTCGCACTATCTCAGCGCGGGGGGAAACAGGAGGGGGTTGCTGATGCTCGGGGAAAGGAGGATTTTTACTCTGTCTCGGGTCCCGCGACGAGCGTCTCCACCTCGACCAGGTCGCGCCGTCGGCCTCCTTGGTGTGCAGCTCCCGGCACCGACGCGAGCACCCCCTCGTCTGCCTTCGCCGCCGCCGCCTCTCCACAGCTCCGTCCTCTTCGCTCCGACTCCAACTCCGAACTCTTCCTCCTGCGAACTTCCCAACTGCACTCAACTCCAACGCACACGACGACCCTTTTCTGACGAACGCAGCCGCTTATATAAGCCCCGTGGCTTCGCCTTTGACCCCCTGCCTTCGACCTTTCACCTCGCTCCCCATTGGCCCGAGAAAAAGTGGGCGTGAATGCATTTTGATCCATGAATTTGCATATAGCGACCGCCCTCCAACGCCCTGGAGGCGGGGCCAAATCGCCCCTCGCTCACCGATTGGACGGAACAAAAGTGGGCGTGAGTCGTTTTTGATCCGTTTTTGGAGCGGAAAGTCCTTGGTTTTGTACACGCTGTTCGGCGCGCGCCCCGCATGAGTCCAGTACCGGTACCCACAAGCGGCGCAAGAACGGTGGCGATGCGACGGCTGCGAGGCGCGACGGCAAAGGTCGTGGCTGCTGTGGTGAAGCGGCGTTGTGGTGGGTGGTCGATGTTGTGATGACTGTTGAGACGTGGTTGGTGGTGGTAATAATGGCGGTTGGTCCAAAATAAAGATAGCAAAAGAAAAACGGCTATCCTGAAGAGTCGCAGCACGCATGAATGACATTTATTCCCTCTAGACAACGGGTTTGGGCCTAACTACACATATACTTACCGAGATATCTCACCTAAGGGACCTGAATGGTGGTTTGCGAATTTGGTCAACCACAACAATACAAATCATGATATTCTCCAGGATTCTTTATATTAAACTTTTCCCAAACCTTTTTAGCTTGTGTATAATCTCTATCGGAAATATGAGTTTTATTTAACTTTCCATCGAAACTTTCCCTTGAAGGAAGTTGTGTTTCTTTAAATTTCTCAAATGAATCCATATAGTCATACGGATATATTCCCTTTTGTGATAAGAGATAAATCTTTTCTTGATTTGAGAAATGTGATTTAAGATTCGGGAAGTTTTTAATATTTGATACTAAGTTAGATAATGGACTTGACATAAACTTGTATGTGTCAAGAAATCTGATATGGGTTATGGGGGATGTATGAATTGTTTTTGTGAATGAGATGCATTTTTGATCTGTGTGAGGAATGGCAAAAATATCTTCAGACGTCTTTCAAAGTTCATTTCTAAATAGAGGTGTGTCATAGTGAGCGTTGTTGTGAAGAAAGACAGGAATAAAATTTGGAGGCTTGTAATTAAGATTACAACGGGAATGAGCTGGACCTCTATATTTCCCAGTAAGATGATGGTGATCCCTAACCTTGACGTCTCCCTCAATTTTCTCCTCACAAATATGACAGATACTGTTCTTTATAAATTCCTTTTTTCTCTCCCTTTGTTAATGACATTGGTTTATAGGTTTTCACCATTATTTCTCTTAGTCTTATACAGTCTTTTTCCAATCGTCTTACAAACAACTCTGAGGCATCTTCTCCACTATAAAGTTCTAACTTGTTGTATTCATCACCAACAGATGATTTGATATAACAGAAACCACAAGGGGTATGTTTTTGATATTTATTTGTGAATGATTTATTTGGATTTGGAGAAACAGTATCTATCTTTTCAAGGATACTTTAAAAATCAGCATATATCACAAACGGATATTTTATAGATTTGTTAAAATCTTTGAATGATATGTTTGAACCTGCTTTTGGTAAATTGATTATGGTTGATTTATGACTACTACAATATTTCGAATGTTGATTTAATCGTTCTTTTGTGTGAAAGGAGTTGAGACATCTCTTACAAGGATATGTTTTACATTTTCTCTTATATAGTTGTGATTTGGTTAATCTTAAGAGATTTTTGATGAAAGCATAATGTGATTTTTCCTTTGAAGTAAAGTCAAAAAGGTCAATGTGTGTTTCATCATTTTTGTAGTTGTTTGAAAATTTTAATATCTGATATGAGTGTCATTACATACATCTGCATATGAAAGGCAATGTGTGTGTGTGTGTGTGTGTGTGTGTGTGTGTGTGTGTGTGTGTGTGTGTGTGTGTGTGTGTGTGTGTGTGTGTGTGTGTGTCCTCCATAACTCCAAAACCATGAAACCGAGCGGTCTGAAACTTTGCATGCATACTTGTAAAACTCCAAGGAGGTGCAAGAGTGAAAATTGGGTGTTTGGGTTAATTAAAACACTCCCTTTGAAGATAATTAACAGACTTATTTAATTATATCCTTCAGCAGGCGATCATCAGCCACCTTGCTCTCTACGGGGTCTTCAGGCATATCCTTGGTGTCATCACTGGGTCTGAAGCCGCCATGTTTTTTGGCCTGCTCAACCATGCTTCGACTTGGAACAGGCCACAACAATTTCTGAATGATAAAGTATATTTTTCACTTTCCTCACTCATATTATCGAATGGCTGTTCATCATTGCTACGAATCACTGTGTACATCGCTTTTGTAAGTGCTATAGTTTGCAAATTAGGAGCTTGGAGCGATTTCATGCATTATATGATACGATTTTCCACGATCTACTCTCACAAACTAATTAAAGTATATAATCAAAATATTATTTCGGTTTTGCGGATCAGATATCGACCTTCCACACTAAATAAGCATCCAAATCTGTTGTGAAATATGATAATATAAAGATATCATGAGTTTATAACTAAGCTGATATACCTATTTACTTTAAGCAAGCAAGCAAGCCTATGCTCTTTCTTCTCCATACATACACAAGAAAATGTGCAATTTCCAAAGCATTAAACTTATCTTTTTCCCCTGTTTGGAGAATTATATTGAGTGAATAAACAACTTAGGAATGTGCCAAAATTAACCAGCTTCATTGAGCTACATGATTTAATGCATTCACTGCGAGACCTCGTGCCCTGTCCTCCAGGAGGGACTGCCTATCCAGAGCATCTGCCAGATCTGTGTCTATGTTTTTGGAGGTTTCGCGAGGTGCTCTCCAGGGAATCAAAGCAAATCTGGTGAAAAACAGACTTTAAAAAAAAGGTTATAACGTTTGCATGAACCCAAAACCGATGTACCACGTGACGCATGCACAGACGAGCAGGCAAGATGGTGGATTTTCTGCAATGTTTATTTCATTGGGCAATTGAACTTTGCGATGTCTCCAAGGTTGTTCTGCATTAAGCAGCAGCTCTTTTTTTGGATAAAGTCATTATTTGAACAAATTCATTATATTTCATCAACTGCTGCATGCGCAGTGAAGACTGGCTTTAAAGTTAAAGAGATCCTATATGATATGCGGCAACAGCCTGACCAACCGTTCCTCATTAATCATTCAATTGGAGTGCTTGTTTGAGTGCTTCAGCCACTTGCTGAACGCCTTACAGTTGATAGCGGAACTGCGCTTCGTCCTTCTGAGTGACTCGTTCACTTATTGCGGACGCTTTACGCGTCACGTCATTCAGTGAGTGGTTTGTGCTCCGTTGCCCTGAGTAAGTCGTTCGTGCTCTGTCGCCCTGAGAGTGGTTTTTGCTCCGGCACCCTGAGTGAGTGGTTGTGAAATAACATCCGATTTCCGAGTCGTTTGTCGTATTGACGTGTTTTCTAAATTAGCAAACCAAATTTTTTTTTTCTATCCATCACACGCAGCTCTTTATAAAGATTAATGTTTGTGAAGATATCACTGAAATGACGATATAATTGCAACGTTGTTTTTCGGTGAAAACTACTCAAGGTTTTTGGGTTGTTGCTGATATCGGCCAAGCATGTATGTATGACGTGTGTGTGTGTGTGTGTGTGTGTGTGTGTGTGTGTGTGTGTGTGTGTGTGTGTGTTCTTCATAAAACATCTCTCTCTCTCTCTCTCTCTCTCTCTCTCTCTCTCTCTCTCTCTCTCTCTCTCTCTCTCTCTCTCTCTCTCTCTCTCTCCTGTCTGTCTCTGGACTTATCCGGATGGTGTTTGTCTCCAGACGCATCCAGGCGGCGCTCGTCTCCGCCCGCGTTTGGGTGGTAATTAATGCTGTACCACAAGTCTGCCTTCCCTTCCTCTCACCTCACAGTCTTACCTTTCCCACTCCTCCTCGCTCCATCTCAGTCCTCGCTCTCTCTCTCCCTCTTCCCCCCTCTTTTTTTCCCTCCCCCCTTTTGTATCCCCATCAGCGAAGCGACGGGTGGTATTTGCTGATCATAAATAATTAATCTCCATCAAAAGTGAAACAAAGCTTCTCCACAGGAACACTCAGATTATGGAAAATGATATGGTGATAAACCTTGTATTCACTTAGAGGTGAGGGTGGCTGGCTTAGGATCTTAGGTTCCTGAGTTCAAGCCACTGTCTTCCATTGAATTAACAGCAGGTGGGTTGACTCAGCCCGTCATCCTTTCTGCGGTTGGCGAAATGAGTACCAGTGTAACGATGTAGGGGCATTGAATCAGCAGGATCGCTGATGCTACCCGCAGCTTTGTGCTCCATACGAAGGAGGAGGACGAGGAGGAAAAGGTATGGGAATATGACCACAATGGCTTTCATACCAGACACAATACATTAGATGCTACTTGCTCAATCAGAGTTTGGAGGAAAAGTGATGAATTCAGACATTTGTAAACAACATTTTTTTGATAAATCTTGGTGGCGTTGGATTGACAATATTTTGTTGCAGGTATGGTACATGAGAAGGCCTACATCAATTAGAGATAATAATGTCCAAGCAAACTCATCTGGAAAATGAGTCATTGGTCTCTAATGCAGTATTTGGTCTTCCATGTCATTGAATTAACACCAGGTGGGGTTGACTCAGCCTGTCATCCTTCCGAGGTCGACAAAATGAGTACCAGCTTGCTGGGATGATTGAACCATTCGAGGATACTGTGTTAGAGTGGAGACCCGTCCAGAATTGTGCCCAAGAGCCCAGGACACTGCAGCACCGACGCTTTGTACAGAGTATGGTCCCAATGGAATGGTCTTCCATTTGATGGTGATCATATAACGTGTTCTGGGAGTCTCATCTCTGAGCGATGTTCAGTAATGTAAAAACCATCATGGCCTCATATAGTTCTCTCATTTTGGTCTTACTCAGTTTCCTGGTAACGTTTATTTATTCCAAATATGTAAGTTAACTTTTGGGGGTATTCCATGGATGACAGGTGTGAAAATAAAGCATGTTCGCAGAAGGCACCTGCAAATACTTTATGGGCCATTGGTCCATGGTAAATTATTCAAGTTAATTTAATCAAAATAACAGTGGAATGAAACTTTTCAGAAAGTCAACTTACAGGGAGATACGATATTTAAAAATTACAATTACATCAATGAATACACATGACACATCCCCCTCCCCCAACCCCAAGAGTAAAGTGCACCCAATTAGGGTCAGGATAGATCAATTGAGATAAATCATAGGAATGAGTCAGAAACGACTCTCTCTCTCTCTCTCAATTCAGCTTTATGCTTGCATAAAGACAAATATGGAGAGTGGGAGAGAAAGTGGAGAGGACAGTGTTCCTGATGCTGCAGGAGAAAGACAAGTTGTGCGAGGTTGGGAAGGGAGTGTGCCCTCATGTTCGGCCGGCACATCAGCAAGCTCGACTGGTGTCTCTGCCAGTGAGGTTACGGTTACGGGGTCCTTTGGTGAGTCTTCCCAGCATAAAAACAGAGTAATTAATGATGAGAAGAGATGGCAAAGGAAGTTCCAAGGCAGCATGGAAGGACAAATTCCAGTGGCTCAAATACGACACAGAGGATGATAAAATATTGTGCGACGTATGTCAGAGCTGTCCAGCATGAGTGAATAGATCGGGCCCTTCTTCATCTGAATTACCATTCACAACATATACAGGCATTGCTCAAATGCAGAATCCCGGATTCAGATCTGGCTTATCGGTGGCATACAAAATGTAAACTGTTGAACCTGGTCGAGATATGCACTCCTACCAGGTACCGTTATAATTTCTGCCTGTAAAGCAATGCAAAAAAAAAAAAATCAACAACATCCTCCACGGACTTCGAATTTAATCATCAAACACTTTCTGAGTTCAAGCATGAGAAATGGCTCGTTTCATGAATCCCAACATGAGAATGGATGCATCTGAAGGCAGTTCCAGGAAATTGCATATTTTCTCAACAGATGTATTTTCATTAAAGAGCAGGTTGTGGGTCACCAAACATGTTCTGAAAATTTATCAATATGATTATATGTGCATTAAATCGTTTGATGCAAACTATTGGAAAAATTGATGAAATTTAACTCCGAAGTTGTTATTTCTCGAGGCTGTTGAAAAAAACAGCTGCGTGCCATATATGGATGGTGACGTCACGTTCTCCAAAACAAAGCGGATGCTCATTCGCTCATTGAAGAAGTGTCCAGTTCAGCGGGCCGTTCTTTCGCTTTTTTTGAGCTTGCAACTGTCTATATTATCCTTTTTTATTTTGAATTATTGTAGAACAAAGCTATTTGGATATTTGTACATCATGCCTCGTATGTGTGTCGTCATGTTTTGTGAAAATGGCTGGAAAACGGGTAATCACTCCCACCGATTTCCGAAAGAATCAAACATTCGCCGGCAGTGGATAAGATTTGTACAAACAAAACGGGCGAATTTTCCCTCAAAGAAAACAGGTAAAGAGGATCCTTTGGATAGACTTGTCATTTGTGGTAACCATTTCACAGCCGAGGATAACAAAGGCATAACATATCTGATCACCACTCTGTGAATATGAGTTGTTGTTGATTGACAAGTTGTCAAGATACTGTTCTGTCACAGAATCAATTGTTGAGTTTAAGTGAGAAAAATCTTGAAATGTATTCTTAAAGAGTACATGGAAAAACACATAAATAAACTTTCTGAAAAACACAAGCATGAAAATTTTTTCTCAACAAATCAACTTATTGTTGATTAAATTACTTTTTTAACAGCATCAGCAAATTGGCTATTTCATTTCAACTGTAAAAAATTGATCAATTTACCACTTTTTTTTTCTAAATTTGGTAGAATATTTCCCAATGAGGCTAAACATGTTTTGGTATTTATATGCCACAACAGTTTCTTGAACGTTGGGGTTTATTCTAACTGTTCACTTTCGCTGGGGTCAAGCTCAGCTGTCAGAAAAACTTCAATGCCAAGGCTACAGTGTATAATATATTTGGGTCCATTATTGATTAATTCTATTTCCGACTCTTGAGTGACTAGAGGGTTAAAAATTATTATATCAAGTCACAGACGAATCAAACTTTACATTATTTTATGCATCGAACAAGAAAATGAAAATCTATAAACCAATCTGTCTGGTGGAGTCTGTCAGTGTGAACTGCCGGGCAGTCAGTCCTGCCACTTATACACGAAATAGGCCGTTTTCTGGTACTTGCAAGTGGCTCAAATTTATATGGCTTAGGGCCAGAAACTCCATAGTATAAATTCCCATCATTCTTCGACTCGTCCTCGGCAATATCGGAATGAAAACACTCAATTTCATCGCCGCAGAAATCGCTCTCTGATTCGCATCTCGCCATTGTTCACACGCTGTTTCTGAATGTTCATGAAGTTTTCGGAGAACGTGACGTCATAGCATCTTCGGTAAATTCCAGTCTGTTTTTCGATCACTGACAAAAGTTTTGACTCAAAAGTTAATTTTAGCATATTTTGAGTTTCAAATGTAGGAAAATAATTGCCCAACGATTATTTATGTGATTACAACCTTCGAATCAAGCGAAGTCATCAGCGACCCAAAACCTTCTCTTTAAAGGCTTACAATAAAATCAATGGAGTTCTAAATCATACAATAACTGATAAAGTGCTTTCAAGTCCTGATGGTTGAAGGGTATTGCTTGTTCACATCAGCAAAGTAAGGGTTTGTAGGACATTGTTCAACTCCATACCACTCCCTTTCTGGTGTCCATCTTCACACGTGTATCATCAAGTATAAATGGGCCTTCGTAAGGCAAGATAATTCTGTTGTGTAATACGTTTAGTGCAAAATAGTCATCACACATTAAAAATGTCGAACATCGACTTTGTTCTGCAGTCATTTTCAGCATGCTGCTCTTTTCCTCCTCAAATGAATCACCGTTGATCATTTTGGAGTGAAAGTGAAATAGGATTCAATTAAAAAACTTCAATACATGTGAACAAATATGTTGCATTGCTGAACCTGAACATAACGGTGATCTCCTATTCTGCAAAAGCGTTTGCAAAGTTCACATCGGATGTTCTACCAGGGTACATAGGATCTTTACAAGTTCAAGTCAAGGTCACAGGTGATCATGTTGTTCAGAAAGCTTTGATAAAAATTGAAGCCAATCAGTGAAAGCCCTAATTATGAATTTCATGATATTTAGTCCTTATCTAAACCTTCAATAGGATGATAGTTCACCTGCATTGCAGGCGGTCATCAAGTGTAAATTACAGGTGAGTGAACCACACCAACCAAAGGTTTCTATGATCATGGCATGCGATAAGAACTTTCCATTCTTTAAAAAAAGAAATTAAAACTTTAACCCTGTTGTCGGAAATAATATGGAATGTGACATTGAGAATGGTTTAAGCAATATAGTGAATATCAAGGCAAGGGTCAGATTGGGGATGGGGTTGGAGGACAACAAGATAGTTTGAGCGTGAGATATGAATCATTGACACATGTGATGTAATTCAGTCCTCCTGATATTCACACTGGAAAGTTCTGTGTTTTCTGGCTCTACCTTGGCCTTCCTGCTGTGCCGCTGAAAATAGGAGGCAATTTCGAGGAAAGAGTGGTTCTTCGTCTCTGGGATGAAGAAGAATATGAAAATTGCAGTTGCCACGCAGTCGATGAGGAAAAAGATGAAGCAAAAAGGGCCGAGTCCCTCCTGAGTGAAAAAAAAAGGCAAAAGAACAAAAGTTAATGTGATATTATATGAGCCTGGTTCAGATTGACCTGGATTTTGGTTTATAAGAGATAATGAATAATATTGTTACGGCTGTGGAAATTCGCATTACACCATGAAGGGCCCGTATGTGAGATATCTCGAAGTACATGTGTAGTTAGCCCAAAACCCGTTGTTTAGAGGGAATTTATGTGATTCATTCGGGCTGCGACGCTTTGAGATAGCTGTTTTTCTGTTCTATCTTTATTTTGAACCAACCACGTCTCGACCACCAACTACAACGCCGTTTCACAACAACCACAACCACACCTGCCTCTCAACAACCACGCCATCCTCACCACTCTGCCAGCAACCGTCAACATATCCACGAACACAAAAGGGGAACAACAACAACTCCCGCCCCGATTTCTCTGGTGGAATGTTCCCCCCCCCCGCGTGCCACGAAGGGAGGGCGGGGTGCCGGGGAAATAAAAAGGTGCACGGAGGCACCGCTAGAGAAAAGTCAGGTCAGAGGAGGTCAGGTAAGGGTGGTCGGTGAGAGTGTCAGTATCAGTCGGCGGTTCATGGTCTTCTGCCCGTCTGGGTCTTGGAGAAGCGGTCCGTAGAGCAACCCGCTCGTTGGAGCTTGCAGTCGGTGGAGAGTCCGGACGTCGCGGAGGGGACGCGGACTGGACGTGCCGCTCTGCCAGCAGTGTCGCGTGGACCTGCGCGTTCGTACAAGGAGCGCCGGAGAGAGCTCGCCCACCATCGCACCGCGAGGGTGTAGGTAACCTGCGACGGTCTCGTGGGACTCGTTCTGTCTGCCAAGTCCCATGCCATAAAGGCCCACGGGCCCCGTCTGCCCCCTTGTCTTTGAGGGTGGCCTTTTATTTTGTTTTTGTATGGATCTTGTGGAGCCGTGTCTTGTAAAGTAGAACTGTATAAGTGTTGCCGTGTGTACGCGTGAGTCGGTCGTATTACATTTGCTTTTTGTGCATAATTGTTTTAATTGCTATATGTGCATTTTTCATTCCTGTATGGCTGTATATGTGTGCTCTCCGTGTGTCGTGTAAATAAAGTGCTTGCATGTTGAACTGTTCCCGTTTCGCTTTGTCTTTTCTACATTGACTCTCCATCCTGCTTCACGTAAAGGGATCGTAGCGGGTGCAAGATCCCGGGAATTAATCTGAACCGTCGAGGTCGACGATAACACCACTCGGTTATCCCGATAGTATGGAACGGGCCGCCCAAGCGGCTCGTGTCCGGAGTCGACCTGCGGCGAGGTACGAGCGCAGGGTTTACCATCCGCGTGGGTACTTAGGTAGGTCGAGTTTGGCGAACAACCCTATCCTACGCGGGTGGCCGATTGGCAGGATTGTGGTGAGGTCGAAAGGCCCACCAGTGACTGGCTCCGGGCGATAGTTCTTGGAGGGTCACGACTGAATTGTCCGTCCGGTGGGCGACGTGCCGCGATTCGTGTCACGTGGCCGTTCGCACGCCGGCGGGCGCGAATTCGCAACAATACAAATGGATTAATACTTTTGAGAAATTTGTTTGTTTTCCCTTTGAACCCGAGCAACCGTTTTAACAGCCACGATTCAAAAGTCCATAGACCTTAGTGGCCAGTTTAACAGCCACTATTCAAACCTCCATGTACTCAAGTGGCCAGTTTAACAGCCACTATTCAAACCTCCATGTACTCAAGTGGCCAGTTTAACAGCCACGATTCAATCCTCCAAATACTCCAGTGGCCGGTTTAACAGCCACTATTCAAACCTCCATGTACTCAAGTGGCCAGTTTAACAGCCACTATTCAAACTTCCATATACCTCAGTGGCCGTTTTAACAGCCACTATTCAAACCTCCACGTACTCTAGTGGCCAGGTTAACAGCCACTATTCAAACCTCCATATACCCCAGTGGCCGTTTTAACAGCCACCATTCAAACCTCCATATTTGCAAGTGGACAGTTTACCAGCTGCAATTCAAACCTCCATTTTCTCTTGTGGCCGTTTTGACAGCCACTATTCAAACCTCCATATACTCTCGTGGCCGGTTTTACAGCCACTATTCAAACCTCCATATGCTCGAGTGGCCGGTTTAACAGCCACTATTCAACCCTCCATGTACTCTCGTGGCCGGTTTAACAGCCACTATTCAAACCTCCATGTACTCTCGTGGCTGGTTTAACAGCCACTATTCAAACCTCCACATACTCCAGTGGCCGGGTGAACAGCCACGATTCAAACCTCCATATATCTCGTGACCGGTTTACCAGCCACTATTCAAAGCCCCATTTACCCTTGCGACCAGTTTCCCAGCTGCAATTCAAACCTCCATATAACCTCGTGTCCGTTTTAACAGCCACTATTCAAACCTCCATATACCCTAGTGGCCGTTGTAACAGCCACTATTCAAACCTCCATATACTCTCGTGGACAGTTTACCAGCCACTATTCAAACCTCCATGTACTCGAGTGGCCGTTTTAACAGCCACGATTCAAACCTCCATATACCCTAGTGGCCATTTTAACAGCCACGATTCAAACCTCCATATACTCAAGTGGCCGTTGTAACAGCCACTATTCAATCCTCCATCTACCCTTGCAACCAGTTTACCAGCTGCAATTCAAACCTCCATACACTCCAGCGGCCGGTTTACCAGCCACGATTCAAACCTCCATATACTCAAGTGGTCGGTTTAACAGCCACGATTCAAACCTCCATATACTCTAGTGGCCGGTTTACCAGCCACTATTCAAACCTCCATACACTCCAGTGACCGGTTTACCAGCCACGACTCAAACCTCCATGGACTCCAGTGGCCAGTTTAACAGCCACTATTCAAACCTTCATATACTCAAGTGGCCGTTTTAACGGCCACTTTTCAAATCTCCATAAACCCGAGTGGCCATTTAAACAGCCACTATTCAAACCTCCATATACTCTCGTGGCCGGTTTAACAGCCACTATTCAAACCTCCATGTACTCTCGTGACCGGTTTAACAGCCACTATTCAAACCTCCATATACTCTCGTGGCCGGTTTACCAGCCACTAATCAAACCTCCATATACCCTTGCGACCAGTTTACCAGCTGCAATTCAAACCTCCATATAACCTCGTCGGCGTTTTAACAGCCACTATTCAATCCTCCATATTCTGTTGTGGCCGTTTTAACAGCCACTATTCAAACCTCCGTCTACTCTCGTGGCCTTTGTAACAGCCACTATTCAATCCTCCATATACTCGAGTGGCCGTTTTAACAGCCACTATTCAAACCTCCATTTACCCTTGCGACCAGTTTACCAGCTGCAATTCAAACCTCCAAACACTCCAGAGACCGGTTTACCAGCCACTATTCAAACCTCCATATACTCCAGTGGCCGGTTTAACAGCCACTATTCAAACCTCCATATACCCGAGTGGCCGTTTAAACAGCCACTATTCAAACCTCCATATACTCTCATGGCCGGTTTAACAGCCACTATTCAAACCTCCATGTACTATCGTGGACAGTTTACCAGCCACGATTCAAACCTCCATGCACTCGAGTGGCCGTTTTAGCAGCCACAGATTCAAACCTCCATATACCTTAGTGGCTGTTTTAACAGCCAATATTCAATCCTCCATATACTCGAGTGGCCGTTGTAACAGCCACTATTCAATCTTACATATACCGTAGTGGCCAGTTTAACAGCCACTACTAAAACCTCCATGCACTCGAGTGGCCGTTTTAACAGCCACTATTCAAACCTCCATATACTCCAGTGGCCGGTTTAACAGCCACTATTCAAACCTCCATATACCCGAGTGGCCGTTTAAACAGCCACTATTCAAACCTCCATATACTCTCGTGGCCGGTTTAACAGCCACTATTCAAACCTCCATGTACTATCGTGGACAGTTTACCAGCCACGATTCAAACCTCCATGCACTCGAGTGGCCGTTTTAGCAGCCACAGATTCAAACCTCCATATACCTTAGTGGCTGTTTTAACAGCCAATATTCAATCCTCCATATACTCGAGTGGCCGTTGTAACAGCCACTATTCAATCTTACATATACCATAGTGGCCAGTTTAACAGCCACTACTGAAACCTCCATGCACTCGAGTGGCCGTTTTAACAGCCACGATTCAAACCTCCATGCACTCTAGTGGCCGTTTTAACAGCCACTATTCAATCCTCCATATACACGAGTGGCCGTTGTAACAGCCACTATTGAATCCTCCATATACCCGAGTGGCCGGTTTAACAGTCACGACTGAAACCTCCATACACTCGAGTGGCCGGTTTAACAGCCACTATTCAAACCTCCATGTGCTCCAGTGGCCGTTTTAACAGCCACTATTCCATCCTCCATATACCATAGTGGCCGGTTTTACAGCCACGATTCAAACCTCCATAAACTCTAGTGGCCGTTTTAACAGCCACTATTCTAACCTCCATATACCCTCGCGCCAGTTTACCAGCTGCAATTAAAACCTCCATGAACTCGAGTGGCTGGTTAAACAGCCACGATTCAAACCTCCATGTGCTCTTGTGACCGGTTAAACAGCCACTATTCAAACCTCCATGTGGTCTCATGGCCGGTGAAACAGCCACTTTTAAAACCTCCATTTACTCTCGTGGCCGGTTTAACAGCCACGATTCAAACCTCCTTGTACTCTCGTGGCCATTTTAACAGCCACTATTCAAACCTCCATAGAACCTAGTGGCCGTTTTAACAGCCACTATTCAAACCTCCATATACTCGAGTGGCCGGTTTAACAGCCACTATTCAAACCTCCATGTACTCTCGTGGACAGTTTACCAGCCACGATTCAAACCTCCATGCACTCGAGTGGCCATTTTAGCAGCCACAGATTCAAACCTCCATATACCTTAGTGGCTGTTTTAACAGCCACTATTCAAACCTCCATATACTCGAGTGGCCGGTTTAACAGCCACTATTCAAACCTCCATGTACTCTCGTGGACAGTTTACCAGCCACGATTCAAACCTCCATGCACTCGAGTGGCCGTTTTAGCAGCCACAGATTCAAACCTCCATATACCATAGTGGCCAGTTTAACAGCCACTACTGAAACCTCCATGCACTCGAGTGGCCGTTTTAACAGCCACGATTGAAACCTCCACAAACTCGAGTGGTCGGTTTAACAGCCACTATTCAAACCTCCATATACCCTCGCGACCAGTTTACCAGCTGCAATTAAAACCTCCACATACTCGAGTGGTCGGTTTAACAGCCACTGTTCAATCCTCCACATACTCGAGTGGTCGGTTTAACAGCCACTATTCAAACCTCCATATACCCTCGCGACCAGTTTACCAGCTGCAATTAAAACCTGCATGTACTCGAGTGGCCGGTTGAACAGCCATTATTCAAACCTCCATGTGCTCTCCTGGCCGGTTTAACAGCCACTATTCAAACCTCCATGTGGTCTCATGGCCGGTTAAACAGCCACTTTTAAAACCTCCATCGACTCTCGTGGCCGTTTTAAGAGCCACTCTTGAAACCTCGATATACTCTCGTCGCCGTTTTAACAGCCACTATTCAAACCTCCAGATACTCTCGTGGTCGTTTTAACAGCCACTTTTGAAACCTTCATAAACCCTTGCGACCAATTTACCAGCCACTATTCAAACCTCTATATACTCTCGTGGCCGGTTTAACAGCCACTATTCAAACCTCCATATAGTCTCGTGGCCGGTTTAACAGCCACTATTCAAACCTCCATATAGTCTCGTGGCCGGTTTAACAGCCACTATTCAAACCTCCATTTACTCTCGTGGCCGGTTTAACAGCGACTATTCAGACCTCCATATATTCTCGTGGCCGGTTTCACAGCCACTTCTGAAACCTCCATGTGCTCCAGTGGCCGTTTTAACAGCCACTATTCCATCCTCCATATACCCAAGTGGCCGGTTTTACAGCCACTATTCAAACCTCCAGAAACTCTAGTGGCCATTTTAACAGCCACTATTCAAACCTCCATGTGCTCTCGTGGCCAGTTTAACAGCCACTATTCAAACCTCCATGTTCTCTCGTGGACATTTACTAGCCAAGATTCAAACCTCCATATACTCCAGTGTTGCCTGGTGTTGGCTCAGTGGTTAGTGTGGCGGCTTGGGATCCGAGGGTCCTGAGTTCAAGCCTCGTTGCCCGCTGAATTAATTTACCAGGGGGTTGACTCAGCCTGCCATCCTTCCGAGGTCGGCAAAATGAGTACCAGCTTGCTGGGATGACCGAGTCATTCAAGTATCCTGCGTCAGAGTGGAAACCTGTCCAGGATTGTGCCCAATGGCCAAGGAGACTGCTTCGGCAGCACCAACGCTCTGTACAGAGTATGGTCCCAATGGACATGTACTCCAGTGGCCGTTTTAACAGCCACTATTCAAACCTCCATATCCCCGCTGGCCGGTTTTACAGCCACTATTCAAACCTCCATATACTCTGGTGGCCATTATAACATTCACAATTGAAACCTCCATATACCCTTGCGACCAGTTTACCAGCTGCAATTCAAACCTCCATATACCCTAGTGGCCGTTTTAACAGCCACTTATCAAACCTCCATATACTCGAGTAGCCAGTTTAACAGCCACTAGTCAAACCTCCAGAACTCCAGTGGCCGTTTTAACAGCCACTATTCAAACCTCCAAAAACCCTCGTGGCCGGTTTAACAGCCACTATTCAAACATCCATGTACTCTCGTCGACAGTTTACCAGCCACTATTCAAACTCCATTTACTCTAGTGGCCGTTTTAACAGCCACTATTCAAACCTCCATAAACTCTCGTGGCCATTGTAACAGCGACTTTTCAATCCTCCAGATACTCGAGTGGCCGTTTTAACAGCAACTATTCAAGCCTCCATAAACCCTCGCGACCAGTATACCAGCCACTATTCAAACCTCCATCCACTCCAGTGACCGGTTTACCAGCCACAAATCAAATCTCTATATACTCTCGTGGCCGGTTTAACAGCCACGATTCAAACCTCCATTTCGTCTCGTGGCGGTTTAACACCCACTATTCAAACCTCCATTTACTCTCATGGCCGGTTTAACAGCCACTCTTCAAACCTCCATATACTCTAGTGGCCGGTTTAACAGCCACTATTCAAACCCCCATATACGCAAGTGGATAGTTTACCAGCCACTATTCAAATCTCCATGTACTCCAGTGGCCGTTTTAACAGCCACTATTCAAACTCCATTTACTCTAGTGGCCGGTTTAACAGCCACTTTTCAAACCTCCATATACCATCGTGGCCGTTTTAACAGCCACTATTCAAAACTCCATAAACTCGAGTGGCCGTTTTAACAGCAACTATTCAAACCTCCACAAACCTTCGCGACCAGTTTACCAGCTGCAAGTAAAACCTCCATGTACTCGAGTGGCCGGTTTAACAGTCACTATTCAAACCTCCATGTGCTCTCGTGGCCGGTTTAACAGCCACGATTCAAACCTCCATGTGCTCTCGTGGCTGGTTAAACAGCCACTTTTAAAATCTCCATTTACTTTCGTGGCCGTTTTAACAGCCACTCTTGAAACCTCCCTATACTCTTGTCGCCGTTTTAACAGCCACTCTTGAAACCTCCCTATACTCTTGTCGCCGTTTTAACAGCCACTCTTCAAACCTCCATTTACTCTCATGGCCGTTTTAACAGCCACTTTTGAAACCTCCATAAACCCTTGGGACCAGTTTACCAGCTGCAATTCAAACCTCCATATACCCAAGTGGCCGTTTTAACAGCCACTATTCAAACCTCCATATACTCTCGTGGCCGTTTTAACAGCCACTATTCAATCCTCCATATTCTCTTGTGGCCGTTTTTACAGCCACTATTCAAACCTCCATATACTCTCATGGCCGTTGTAACATCCACTATTCAAACCTCCATGTCCTCTGGTGGCCGGTTTTACAGCCACTATTCAAACCTAAATGTACGCAAGTAGACAGTTTACCAGCCACGCTTCAAACCTCCATGTACTCCAGTGGCCGTTTTAACAGTCACTATTCAAACCTCCATATACCCGAGTGGCCGGTTTTACAGCCACTATTCAAACCTCCATATACTCTGGTGGCCATTATAACAGTCAGAATTGAAACCTCCACATACCCTAGCGACCAGTTCACCAGCTGCAATTAAAACCTCCATATCCCCTCATGGCCGTTTTTACAGCCACTATTCAAACCTCCATATACCCTTGCGACCAGTTTACCAGCTGCAATTCAAACCTCCATACACTCCAGTGACCGGTTTAACAACCACGATTCAATCCTCCATATTCTCTTATGGGCGTTTTTCCAGCCACTATTCAAACCTCCATGTACTCTCTTGACATTTTACCAGCCACGATTCAAACCTCCATGTACTTTGGTGGCCGTTTTAACAGCCACGATTCAAACCTCCATATACCCTCGTGGCCGTTTTAACAGCAACTATTCAATCCTCCATATACTCTCGTGGCCGGTTTAACAGCCACTATTCAATCCTCCATATTCTCAAGTGGCCGTTGTAACAACCACTATTCAATCCTCCATATACCCGAGTGGCCGGTTTAACAGCCACAATTGAAACCTCCATATACTCTCGTGGCCGGTTTGACAGCCACTATTCAAACCTCCATGTACTCTCGTGGGCGGTTTAACAGCCACTATTCAAACCTCCATGTACTCGCGTGGGCAGTTTACCAGCCACGCTTCAAACCTCCATGTACTCCAGTGGCCGTTTTAAAAGCCACTATTCAAACCTCCATTTACTCTAGTGGCCGGTTTAACAGCCACTATTCAAACTCCATGTACAAGAGTGGCCGGTTTTACAGCCACTATTCAAACCTCCATGTACTCTAGTGGCCGTTTTAACAGCCACTATTCACACCTCCATATACTCGAGTGGCCGGTTTTACAGCCACTATTCAAACCTCCATGTACTCTAGTGGCCGTTTTAACAGCCACTCTTCACACCTCCATATACCCTCGTGGCCGGTTTAACAGCCACTTCTGAAACCTACATACACTCGAGTGGCCGGTTTAACAGCCACTATTCAAACCTCCATGTGCTCCAGTGGCCGGTTTAACAGCCACTATTCCATCCTCCATATACCCTAGTGGCTGGTTTTACAGCCACTATTCAAACCTCCATAAACTCTCGGAGCCGTTTTAACAGCCACTATTCAAACCTCCAGAAACTCTAGTGGCCGTTGTAACAGCCACTATTCAAAGCTCCATATACCCTCGCGACCAGTTTACCAGCTGCAATTAAAACCTCCATGTACTCGAGTGGCCGGATGAACAGCCACTATTCAAACCTCCATGTGCTCTCGTGGCAAGTTTAACAGCCACTATTCAAACCTCCATGTTCTCTCGTGGACATTTACCAGCCAAGATTCAAACCTCCATGTACTCCAGTGGCCGTTTTAACAGCCACTATTCAAACCTCCATATACTCGAGTGGCCGTTTTAACAGCCACTATTCAAACCTCCCTAAACTCTGGTGGCCATTGTCACAGCCACTGTTCAAACCTCCATGTGCTCTCGTGGCCGGTTTCACAGCCACGATTCAAACCTCCATGTGCTCTCGTGGCCAGTTAAACAGCCACTTTTAAAATCTCCATTTACTTTCGTGGCCGTTTTAACAGCCACTCTTGAAACCTCCCTATACTCTTGTCGCCGTTTTAACAGCCACTATTCAATCCTCCATATTCTCTTGTGGCCGTTTTAACAGCCACTATTCAAACCTCCATATACCCGAGTGGCCGGTTTTACAGCCACTATTCAATCCTCCATATTCTCTTGTGGCCGTTTTTACAGCCACTATTCAAACCTCCATGTACTCTGGTGGCCGGTTTAACAGCCACTATTCAAACCTAAATGAACGCAAGTGGACAGTTTACCATCCACTATTCAAACCTCCATATGCTGTAGTGGCTGGTTTAACAGCCACGATTCAAACCTCCATATACTCTCGTGGCAGGTTTAACAGCCACTATTCAAACCTCCATGTACTCTCGTGGGCGGTTTAACAGCCACAATTCAAACCTCCATGTACTCGCGTGGGCAGTTTACCAGCCACGCTTCAAACCTCCATGTACTCCAGTGGCCGTTTTAAAAGCCACTATTCAAACCTCCATTTACTCTAGTGGCCGGTTTAACAGCCACTATTCAAACTCCATATACAAGAGTGGCCAGTTTTACAGCCACTATTCAAACCTCCATAAACTCTCTTGGCCGTTTTAACAGCCACTCTTCAAACCTACTTATACCCTCGTGGCCTGTTTAACAGCCACTTCTGAAACCGACATATACTCGAGTGGCCGGTTTAACAGCCACTATTCAAACCTCCATGTGCTCCAGTGGCCGTTTTAACAGCCACTATTCCATCCTCCATATACCCTAGTGGCTGGTTTTACAGCCACTATTCAAACCTCCATAAACTCTCGTGGCCGTTTTAACAGCCACTATTCAAACCTCCAGAAACTCTCGTGGACATTTACCAGCCAAGATTCAAACCTCCATGTACTCCAGTGGCCGTTTTAACAGCCACTATTCAAACCTCCATATACCCGAGTGGCCGGTTTTACAGCCACTATTCAAACCTCCATATACTCTGGTGGCCATTATAACAGTCACAATTGACACCTCCATGTACCCTTGCGACCAGTTTACCAGCTGCAATTCAAACCTCCATATACCCTCGTGGCCGTTTTAACAGCCACGAATCAAACCTCCATATACTCGAGTGGCCGGTTTAACAGCCACTATTCAAACCTCCAGAACTCCAGTGGCCGTTTTAACAGCCACTATTCAAACCTCCAGAAACCCTCGTGGCCATTTTATCAGCCACTATTCAAACCTCCATATGCTCTAATGGCCGGTTTAACAGCCACAATTCAAACATCCATGTACTCTCGTCGACAGTTTACCAGCCACTATTCAAACCTCCATGTACTCCAGTGGCCGTTTTAACAGCCACTATTCAAACTCCATTTACTCTAGTGGCCGGTTTAACAGCCACTTTTCAAACCTCCATATACCCTCGTGGCCGTTTTAACAGCCACTATTCAAACCTCCATAAACTCTCGTGGCCGTTGTAACAGCGACTTTTCAATCCTCCAGATACTCGAGTGGCCGTTTTAACAGCAACTATTCAAACCTCCATAAACCCTCGCGACCATTATACCAGCCACTATTCAAACCTCCATCCACTCCAGTGACCGGTTTACCAGCCACAAATCAAATCTCTATATACTCTCGTGGCCGGTTTACCAGCCACTAATCAAACCTCCATATACCCTTGCGACCAGTTTACCAGCTGCAATTCAAACCTCCATATAACCTCGTGGGCGTTTTAACAGCCACTATTCAATCCTCCATATTCTGTTGTGGCCGTTTTAACAGCCACTATTCAAACCTCCGTCTACTCTCGTGGCCTTTGTAACAGCCACTATTCAATCCTCCATATACTCGAGTGGCCGTTTTAACAGCCACTATTCAAACCTCCATTTACCCTTGCGACCAGTTTACCAGCTGCAATTCAAACCTCCAAACACTCCAGAGACCGGTTTACCAGCCACTATTCAAACCTCCATATACTCCAGTGGCCGGTTTAACAGCCACTATTCAAACCTCCATATACCCGAGTGGCCGTTTAAACAGCCACTATTCAAACCTCCATATACTCTCATGGCCGGTTTAACAGCCACTATTCAAACCTCCATATACTCTCATGGCCGGTTTAACAGCCACTATTCAAACCTCCATGTACTATCGTGGACAGTTTACCAGCCACGATTCAAACCTCCATGCACTCGAGTGGCCGTTTTAGCAGCCACAGATTCAAACCTCCATATACCTTAGTGGCTGTTTTAACAGCCAATATTCAATCCTCCATATACTCGAGTGGCCGTTGTAACAGCCACTATTCAATCTTACATATACCATAGTGGCCAGTTTAACAGCCACTACTAAAACCTCCATGCACTCGAGTGGCCGTTTTAACAGCCACTATTCAAACCTCCATATACTCCAGTGGCCGGTTTAACAGCCACTATTCAAACCTCCATATACCCGAGTGGCCGTTTAAACAGCCACTATTCAAACCTCCATATACTCTCGTGGCCGGTTTAACAGCCACTATTCAAACCTCCATGTACTATCGTGGACAGTTTACCAGCCACGATTCAAACCTCCATGCACTCGAGTGGCCGTTTTAGCAGCCACAGATTCAAACCTCCATATACCTTAGTGGCTGTTTTAACAGCCAATATTCAATCCTCCATATACTCGAGTGGCCGTTGTAACAGCCACTATTCAATCTTACATATACCATAGTGGCCAGTTTAACAGCCACTACTGAAACCTCCATGCACTCGAGTGGCCGTTTTAACAGCCACGATTCAAACCTCCATGCACTCTAGTGGCCGTTTTAACAGCCACTATTCAATCCTCCATATACACGAGTGGCCGTTGTAACAGCCACTATTGAATCCTCCATATACCCGAGTGGCCGGTTTAACAGTCACGACTGAAACCTCCATGCACTCGAGTGGCCGGTTTAACAGTCACGATTCAAACCTCCATACACTCGAGTGGCCGGTTTAACAGCCACTATTCAAACCTCCATGTGCTCCAGTGGCCGTTTTAACAGCCACTATTCCATCCTCCATATACCCTAGTGGCCGGTTTTACAGCCACGATTCAAACCTCCATAAACTCTAGTGGCCGTTTTAACAGCCACTATTCTAACCTCCATATACCCTCGCGCCAGTTTACCAGCTGCAATTAAAACCTCCATGAACTCGAGTGGCTGGTTAAACAGCCACGATTCAAACCTCCATGTGCTCTTGTGACCGGTTAAACAGCCACTATTCAAACCTCCATGTGGTCTCATGGCCGGTGAAACAGCCACTTTTAAAACCTCCATATACTCTCGTGGCCGGTTTAACAGCCACGATTCAAACCTCCTTGTACTCTCGTGGCCATTTTAACAGCCACTATTCAAACCTCCATAGAACCTAGTGGCCGTTTTAACAGCCACTATTCAAACCTCCATATACTCGAGTGGCCAGTTTACCAGCCACGATTCAAACCTCCATGTACTCTCGTGGCCATTTTAACAGCCACTATTCAAACCTCCATAGAACCTAGTGGCCGTTTTAACAGCCACTATTCAAACCTCCATATACTCGAGTGGCCGGTTTAACAGCCACTATTCAAACCTCCATGTACTCTCGTGGACAGTTTACCAGCCACGATTCAAACCTCCATGCACTCGAGTGGCCGTTTTAGCAGCCACAGATTCAAACCTCCATATACCTTAGTGGCTGTTTTAACAGCCACTATTCAAACCTCCATATACTCGAGTGGCCGGTTTAACAGCCACTATTCAAACCTCCATGTACTCTCGTGGACAGTTTACCAGCCACGATTCAAACCTCCATGCACTCGAGTGGCCGTTTTAGCAGCCACAGATTCAAACCTCCATATACCATAGTGGCCAGTTTAACAGCCACTACTGAAACCTCCATGCACTCGAGTGGCCGTTTTAACAGCCACGATTGAAACCTCCACAAACTCGAGTGGTCGGTTTAACAGCCACTATTCAAACCTCCATATACCCTCGCGACCAGTTTACCAGCTGCAATTAAAACCTCCACATACTCGAGTGGTCGGTTTAACAGCCACTGTTCAATCCTCCACATACTCGAGTGGTCGGTTTAACAGCCACTATTCAAACCTCCATATACCCTCGCGACCAGTTTACCAGCTGCAATTAAAACCTGCATGTACTCGAGTGGCCGGGTGAACAGCCATTATTCAAACCTCCATGTGCTCTCCTGGCCGGTTTAACAGCCACTATTCAAACCTCCATGTGGTCTCATGGCCGGTTAAACAGCCACTTTTAAAACCTCCATCGACTCTCGTGGCCGTTTTAAGAGCCACTCTTGAAACCTCGATATACTCTCGTCGCCGTTTTAACAGCCACTATTCAAACCTCCAGATACTCTCGTGGTCGTTTTAACAGCCACTTTTGAAACCTTCATAAACCCTTGCGACCAATTTACCAGCCACTATTCAAACCTCTATATACTCTCGTGGCCGGTTTAACAGCCACTATTCAAACCTCCATATAGTCTCGTGGCCGGTTTAACAGCCACTATTCAAACCGCCATATAGTCTCGTGGCGGTTTAACAGCCACTATTCAAACCTCCATTTACTCTCGTGGCCGGTTTAACAGCGACTATTCAGACCTCCATATATTCTCGTGGCCGGTTTCACAGCCACTTCTGAAACCTCCATGTGCTCCAGTGGCCGTTTTAACAGCCACTATTCCATCCTCCATATACCCAAGTGGCCGGTTTTACAGCCACTATTCAAACCTCCAGAAACTCTAGTGGCCATTTTAACAGCCACTATTCAAACCTCCATGTTCTCTCGTGGACATTTACTAGCCAAGATTCAAACCTCCATATACTCCAGTGTTGCCTGGTGTTGGCTCAGTGGTTAGTGTGGCGGCTTGGGATCCGAGGGTCCTGAGTTCAAGCCTCATTGCCCGCTGAATTAATTTACCAGGGGTTGACTCAGCCTGCCATCCTTCCGAGGTCGGCAAAATGAGTACCAGCTTGCTGGGATGACCGAGTCATTCAAGTATCCTGCGTCAGAGTGGAAACCTGTCCAGGATTGTGCCCAATGGCCAAGGAGACTGCTTCGGCAGCACCAACGCTCTGTACAGAGTATGGTCCCAATGGACATGTACTCCAGTGGCCGTTTTAACAGCCACTATTCAAACCTCCATATCCCCGCTGGCCGGTTTTACAGCCACTATTCAAACCTCCATATACTCTGGTGGCCATTATAACAGTCACAATTGAAACCTCCATATACCCTTGCGACCAGTTTACCAGCTGCAATTCAAACCTCCATATACCCTAGTGGCCGTTTTAACAGCCACTTATCAAACCTCCATATACTCGAGTGGCCAGTTTAACAGCCAATAGTCAAACCTCCAGAACTCCAGTGGCCGTTTTAACAGCCACTATTCAAACCTCCAAAAACCCTCGTGGCCGGTTTAACAGCCACTATTCAAACATCCATGTACTCTCGTCGACAGTTTACCAGCCACTATTCAAACTCCATTTACTCTAGTGGCCGTTTTAACAGCCACTATTCAAACCTCCATAAACTCTCGTGGCCATTGTAACAGCGACTTTTCAATCCTCCAGATACTCTAGTGGCCGTTTTAACAGCAACTATTCAAGCCTCCATAAACCCTCGCGACCAGTATACCAGCCACTATTCAAACCTCCATCCACTCCAGTGACCGGTTTACCAGCCACAAATCAAATCTCTATATACTCTCGTGGCCGGTTTAACAGCCACGATTCAAACCTCCATTTCGTCTCGTGGCGGTTTAACACCCACTATTCAAACCTCCATTTACTCTCATGGCCGGTTTAACAGCCACTCTTCAAACCTCCATATACTCTAGTGGCCGGTTTAACAGCCACTATTCAAACCCCCATATACGCAAGTGGATAGTTTACCAGCCACTATTCAAATCTCCATGTACTCCAGTGGCCGTTTTAACAGCCACTATTCAAACTCCATTTACTCTAGTGGCCGGTTTAACAGCCACTTTTCAAACCTCCATATACCATCGTGGCCGTTTTAACAGCCACTATTCAAAACTCCATAAACTCGAGTGGCCGTTTTAACAGCAACTATTCAAACCTCCACAAACCTTCGCGACCAGTTTACCAGCTGCAATTAAAACCTCCATGTACTCGAGTGGCCGGTTTAACAGTCACTATTCAAACCTCCATGTGCTCTCGTGGCCGGTTTAACAGCCACGATTCAAACCTCCATGTGCTCTCGTGGCTGGTTAAACAGCCACTTTTAAAATCTCCATTTACTTTGGTGGCCGTTTTAACAGCCACTCTTGAAACCTCCCTATACTCTTGTCGCCGTTTTAACAGCCACTCTTGAAACCTCCCTATACTCTTGTCGCCGTTTTAACAGCCACTCTTCAAACCTCCATTTACTCTCATGGCCGTTTTAACAGCCACTTTTGAAACCTCCATAAACCCTTGGGACCAGTTTACCAGCTGCAATTCAAACCTCCATATACCCAAGTGGCCGTTTTAACAGCCACTATTCAAACCTCCATATACTCTCGTGGCCGTTTTAACAGCCACTATTCAATCCTCCATATTCTCTTGTGGCCGTTTTTACAGCCACTATTCAAACCTCCATATACTCTCATGGCCGTTGTAACATCCACTATTCAAACCTCCATGTCCTCTGGTGGCCGGTTTTACAGCCACTATTCAAACCTAAATGTACGCAAGTAGACAGTTTACCAGCCACGCTTCAAACCTCCATGTACTCCAGTGGCCGTTTTAACAGTCACTATTCAAACCTCCATATACCCGAGTGGCCGGTTTTACAGCCACTATTCAAACCTCCATATACTCTGGTGGCCATTATAACAGTCAGAATTGAAACCTCCACATACCCTAGCGACCAGTTCACCAGCTGCAATTAAAACCTCCATATCCCCTCATGGCCGTTTTTACAGCCACTATTCAAACCTCCATATACCCTTGCGACCAGTTTACCAGCTGCAATTCAAACCTCCATACACTCCAGTGACCGGTTTAACAACCACGATTCAATCCTCCATATTCTCTTATGGCCGTTTTTCCAGCCACTATTCAAACCTCCATGTACTCTCTTGACATTTTACCAGCCACGATTCAAACCTCCATGTACTTTGGTGGCCGTTTTAACAGCCACGATTCAAACCTCCATATACCCTCGTGGCCGTTTTAACAGCAACTATTCAATCCTCCATATACTCTCGTGGCCGGTTTCACAGCCACTATTCAATCCTCCATATTCTCAAGTGGCCGTTGTAACAACCACTATTCAATCCTCCATATACCCGAGTGGCCGGTTTAACAGCCACAAATCAAATCTCTATATACTCTCGTGGCCGGTTTAACAGCCACGATTCAAACCTCCATTTCGTCTCGTCGCGGTTTAACACCCACTATTCAAACCTCCATTTACTCTCATGGCCGGTTTAACAGCCACTCTTCAAACCTCCATATACTCTAGTGGCCGGTTTAACAGCCACTATTCAAACCCCCATATACGCAAGTGGATAGTTTACCAGCCACTATTCAAATCTCCATGTACTCCAGTGGCCGTTTTAACAGCCACTATTCAAACTCCATTTACTCTAGTGGCCGGTTTAACAGCCACTTTTCAAACCTCCATATACCATCGTGGCCGTTTTAACAGCCACTATTCAAAACTCCATAAACTCGAGTGGCCGTTTTAACAGCAACTATTCAAACCTCCACAAACCTTCGCGACCAGTTTACCAGCTGCAATTAAAACCTCCATGTACTCGAGTGGCCGGTTTAACAGTCACTATTCAAACCTCCATGTGCTCTCGTGGCCGGTTTAACAGCCACGATTCAAACCTCCATGTGCTCTCGTGGCTGGTTAAACAGCCACTTTTAAAATCTCCATTTACTTTCGTGGCCGTTTTAACAGCCACTCTTGAAACCTCCCTATACTCTTGTCGCCGTTTTAACAGCCACTCTTGAAACCTCCCTATACTCTTGTCGCCGTTTTAACAGCCACTCTTCAAACCTCCATTTACTCTCATGGCCGTTTTAACAGCCACTTTTGAAACCTCCATAAACCCTTGGGACCAGTTTACCAGCTGCAATTCAAACCTCCATATACCCAAGTGGCCGTTTTAACAGCCACTATTCAAACCTCCATATACTCTCGTGGCCGTTTTAACAGCCACTATTCAATCCTCCATATTCTCTTGTGGCCGTTTTTACAGCCACTATTCAAACCTCCATATACTCTCATGGCCGTTGTAACATCCACTATTCAAACCTCCATGTCCTCTGGTGGCCGGTTTTACAGCCACTATTCAAACCTAAATGTACGCAAGTAGACAGTTTACCAGCCACGCTTCAAACCTCCATGTACTCCAGTGGCCGTTTTAACAGTCACTATTCAAACCTCCATATACCCGAGTGGCCGGTTTTACAGCCACTATTCAAACCTCCATATACTCTGGTGGCCATTATAACAGTCAGAATTGAAACCTCCACATACCCTAGCGACCAGTTCACCAGCTGCAATTAAAACCTCCATATCCCCTCATGGCCGTTTTTACAGCCACTATTCAAACCTCCATATACCCTTGCGACCAGTTTACCAGCTGCAATTCAAACCTCCATACACTCCAGTGACCGGTTTAACAACCACGATTCAATCCTCCATATTCTCTTATGGCCGTTTTTCCAGCCACTATTCAAACCTCCATGTACTCTCTTGACATTTTACCAGCCACGATTCAAACCTCCATGTACTTTGGTGGCCGTTTTAACAGCCACGATTCAAACCTCCATATACCCTCGTGGCCGTTTTAACAGCAACTATTCAATCCTCCATATACTCTCGTGGCCGGTTTCACAGCCACTATTCAATCCTCCATATTCTCAAGTGGCCGTTGTAACAACCACTATTCAATCCTCCATATACCCGAGTGGCCGGTTTAACAGCCACAATTGAAACCTCCATATACTCTCGTGGCCGGTTTGACAGCCACTATTCAAACCTCCATGTACTCTCGTGGGCGGTTTAACAGCCACTATTCAAACCTCCATGTACTCGCGTGGGCAGTTTACCAGCCACGCTTCAAACCTCCATGTACTCCAGTGGCCGTTTTAAAAGCCACTATTCAAACCTCCATTTACTCTAGTGGCCGGTTTAACAGCCACTATTCAAACTCCATGTACAAGAGTGGCCGGTTTTACAGCCACTATTCAAACCTCCATGTACTCTAGTGGCCGTTTTAACAGCCACTATTCACACCTCCATATACTCGAGTGGCCGGTTTTACAGCCACTATTCAAACCTCCATGTACTCTAGTGGCCGTTTTAACAGCCACTCTTCACACCTCCATATACCCTCGAGGCCGGTTTAACAGCCACTTCTGAAACCTACATACACTCGAGTGGCCGGTTTAACAGCCACTATTCAAACCTCCATGTGCTCCAGTGGCCGGTTTAACAGCCACTATTCCATCCTCCATATACCCTAGTGGCTGGTTTTACAGCCACTATTCAAACCTCCATAAACTCTCGGAGCCGTTTTAACAGCCACTATTCAAACCTCCAGAAACTCTAGTGGCCGTTGTAACAGCCACTATTCAAAGCTCCATATACCCTCGCGACCAGTTTACCAGCTGCAATTAAAACCTCCATGTACTCGAGTGGCCGGATGAACAGCCACTATTCAAACCTCCATGTGCTCTCGTGGCAAGTTTAACAGCCACTATTCAAACCTCCATGTTCTCTCGTGGACATTTACCAGCCAAGATTCAAACCTCCATGTACTCCAGTGGCCGTTTTAACAGCCACTATTCAAACCTCCATATACTCGAGTGGCCGTTTTAACAGCCACTATTCAAACCTCCCTAAACTCTGGTGGCCATTGTCACAGCCACTATTCAAACCTCCATGTGCTCTCGTGGCCGGTTTCACAGCCACGATTCAAACCTCCATGTGCTCTCGTGGCCAGTTAAACAGCCACTTTTAAAATCTCCATTTACTTTCGTGGCCGTTTTAACAGCCACTCTTGAAACCTCCCTATACTCTTGTCGCCGTTTTAACAGCCACTATTCAATCCTCCATATTCTCTTGTGGCCGTTTTAACAGCCACTATTCAAACCTCCATATACCCGAGTGGCCGGTTTTACAGCCACTATTCAATCCTCCATATTCTCTTGTGGCCGTTTTTACAGCCACTATTCAAACCTCCATGTACTCTGGTGGCCGGTTTAACAGCCACTATTCAAACCTAAATGAACGCAAGTGGACAGTTTACCATCCACTATTCAAACCTCCATATGCTGTAGTGGCCGGTTTAACAGCCACGATTCAAACCTCCATATACTCTCGTGGCAGGTTTAACAGCCACTATTCAAACCTCCATGTACTCTCGTGGGCGGTTTAACAGCCACAATTCAAACCTCCATGTACTCGCGTGGGCAGTTTACCAGCCACGCTTCAAACCTCCATGTACTCCAGTGGCCGTTTTAAAAGCCACTATTCAAACCTCCATTTACTCTAGTGGCCGGTTTAACAGCCACTATTCAAACCTCCATATAGTCTCGTGGCCGGTTTAACAGCCACTATTCAAACCGCCATATAGTCTCGTGGCGGTTTAACAGCCACTATTCAAACCTCCATTTACTCTCGTGGCCGGTTTAACAGCGACTATTCAGACCTCCATATATTCTCGTGGCCGGTTTCACAGCCACTTCTGAAACCTCCATGTGCTCCAGTGGCCGTTTTAACAGCCACTATTCCATCCTCCATATACCCAAGTGGCCGGTTTTACAGCCACTATTCAAACCTCCAGAAACTCTAGTGGCCATTTTAACAGCCACTATTCAAACCTCCATGTTCTCTCGTGGACATTTACTAGCCAAGATTCAAACCTCCATATACTCCAGTGTTGCCTGGTGTTGGCTCAGTGGTTAGTGTGGCGGCTTGGGATCCGAGGGTCCTGAGTTCAAGCCTCGTTGCCCGCTGAATTAATTTACCAGGGGGTTGACTCAGCCTGCCATCCTTCCGAGGTCGGCAAAATGAGTACCAGCTTGCTGGGATGACCGAGTCATTCAAGTATCCTGCGTCAGAGTGGAAACCTGTCCAGGATTGTGCCCAATGGCCAAGGAGACTGCTTCGGCAGCACCAACGCTCTGTACAGAGTATGGTCCCAATGGACATGTACTCCAGTGGCCGTTTTAACAGCCACTATTCAAACCTCCATATCCCCGCTGGCCGGTTTTACAGCCACTATTCAAACCTCCATATACTCTGGTGGCCATTAAAACAGTCACAATTGAAACCTCCATATACCCTTGCGACCAGTTTACCAGCTGCAATTCAAACCTCCATATACCCTAGTGGCCGTTTTAACAGCCAATTATCAAACCTCCATATACTCGAGTGGCCAGTTTAACAGCCAATAGTCAAACCTCCAGAACTCCAGTGGCCGTTTTAACAGCCACTATTCAAACCTCCAAAAACCCTCGTGGCCGGTTTAACAGCCACTATTCAAACATCCATGTACTCTCGTCGACAGTTTACCAGCCACTATTCAAACTCCATTTACTCTAGTGGCCGTTTTAACAGCCACTATTCAAACCTCCATAAACTCTCGTGGCCATTGTAACAGCGACTTTTCAATCCTCCAGATACTCTAGTGGCCGTTTTAACAGCAACTATTCAAGCCTCCATAAACCCTCGCGACCAGTATACCAGCCACTATTCAAACCTCCATCCACTCCAGTGACCGGTTTACCAGCCACAAATCAAATCTCTATATACTCTCGTGGCCGGTTTAACAGCCACGATTCAAACCTCCATTTCGTCTCGTGGCGGTTTAACACCCACTATTCAAAAGCTCCATTTACTCTCATGGCCGGTTTAACAGCCACTCTTCAAACCTCCATATACTCTAGTGGCCGGTTTAACAGCCACTATTCAAACCCCCATATACGCAAGTGGATAGTTTACCAGCCACTATTCAAATCTCCATGTACTCCAGTGGCCGTTTTAACAGCCACTATTCAAACTCCATTTACTCTAGTGGCCGGTTTAACAGCCACTTTTCAAACCTCCATATACCATCGTGGCCGTTTTAACAGCCACTATTCAAAACTCCATAAACTCGAGTGGCCGTTTTAACAGCAACTATTCAAACCTCCACAAACCTTCGCGACCAGTTTACCAGCTGCAATTAAAACCTCCATGTACTCGAGTGGCCGGTTTAACAGTCACTATTCAAACCTCCATGTGCTCTCGTGGCCGGTTTAACAGCCACGATTCAAACCTCCATGTGCTCTCGTGGCTGGTTAAACAGCCACTTTTAAAATCTCCATTTACTTTCGTGGCCGTTTTAACAGCCACTCTTGAAACCTCCCTATACTCTTGTCGCCGTTTTAACAGCCACTCTTGAAACCTCCCTATACTCTTGTCGCCGTTTTAACAGCCACTCTTCAAACCTCCATTTACTCTCATGGCCGTTTTAACAGCCACTTTTGAAACCTCCATAAACCCTTGGGACCAGTTTACCAGCTGCAATTCAAACCTCCATATACCCAAGTGGCCGTTTTAACAGCCACTATTCAAACCTCCATATACTCTCGTGGCCGTTTTTAACAGCCACTATTCAATCCTCCATATTCTCTTGTGGCCGTTTTTACAGCCACTATTCAAACCTCCATATACTCTCATGGCCGTTGTAACATCCACTATTCAAACCTCCATGTCCTCTGGTGGCCGGTTTTACAGCCACTATTCAAACCTAAATGTACGCAAGTAGACAGTTTACCAGCCACGCTTCAAACCTCCATGTACTCCAGTGGCCGTTTTAACAGTCACTATTCAAACCTCCATATACCCGAGTGGCCGGTTTTACAGCCACTATTCAAACCTCCATATACTCTGGTGGCCATTATAACAGTCAGAATTGAAACCTCCACATACCCTAGCGACCAGTTCACCAGCTGCAATTAAAACCTCCATATCCCCTCATGGCCGTTTTTACAGCCACTATTCAAACCTCCATATACCCTTGCGACCAGTTTACCAGCTGCAATTCAAACCTCCATACACTCCAGTGACCGGTTTAACAACCACGATTCAATCCTCCATATTCTCTTATGGCCGTTTTTCCAGCCACTATTCAAACCTCCATGTACTCTCGTGACAGTTTACCAGCCACGATTCAAACCTCCATGTACTTTGGTGGCCGTTTTAACAGCCACGATTCAAACCTCCATATACCCTCGTGGCCGTTTTAACAGCAACTATTCAATCCTCCATATACTCTCGTGGCCGGTTTAACAGCCACTATTCAATCCTCCATATTCTCAAGTGGCCGTTGTAACAACCACTATTCAATCCTCCATATACCCGAGTGGCCGGTTTAACAGCCACAATTGAAACCTCCATATACTCTCGTGGCCGGTTTGACAGCCACTATTCAAACCTCCATGTACTCTCGTGGGCGGTTTAACAGCCACTATTCAAACCTCCATGTACTCGCGTGGGCAGTTTACCAGCCACGCTTCAAACCTCCATGTACTCCAGTGGCCGTTTTAAAAGCCACTATTCAAACCTCCATTTACTCTAGTGGCCGGTTTAACAGCCACTATTCAAACTCCATGTACAAGAGTGGCCGGTTTTACAGCCACTATTCAAACCTCCATGTACTCTAGTGGCCGTTTTAACAGCCACTATTCACACCTCCATATACTCGAGTGGCCGGTTTTGCAGCCACTATTCAAACCTCCATGTACTCTAGTGGCCGTTTTAACAGCCACTCTTCACACCTCCATATACCCTCGTGGCCGGTTTAACAGCCACTTCTGAAACCTACATACACTCGAGTGGCCGGTTTAACAGCCACTATTCAAACCTCCATGTGCTCCAGTGGCCGGTTTAACAGCCACGATTCCATCCTCCATATACCCTAGTGGCTGGTTTTACAGCCACTATTCAAACCTCCATAAACTCTCGGAGCCGTTTTAACAGCCACTATTCAAACCTCCAGAAACTCTAGTGGCCGTTGTAACAGCCACTATTCAAAGCTCCATATACCCTCGCGACCAGTTTACCAGCTGCAATTAAAACCTCCATGTACTCGAGTGGCCAGATGAACAGCCACTATTCAAACCTCCATGTGCTCTCGTGGCAAGTTTAACAGCCACTATTCAAACCTCCATGTTCTCTCGTGGACATTTACCAGCCAAGATTCAAACCTCCATGTACTCCAGTGGCCGTTTTAACAGCCACTATTCAAACCTCCATATACTCGAGTGGCCGTTTTAACAGCCACTATTCAAACCTCCCTAAACTCTGGTGGCCATTGTCACAGCCACTATTCAAACCTCCATGTGCTCGTGGCCGGTTTCACAGCCACGATTCAAACCTCCATGTGCTCTCGTGGCCAGTTAAACAGCCACTTTTAAAATCTCCATTTACTTTCGTGGCCGTTTTAACAGCCACTCTTGAAACCTCCCTATACTCTTGTCGCCGTTTTAACAGCCACTATTCAATCCTCCATATTCTCTTGTGGCCGTTTTAACAGCCACTATTCAAACCTCCATATACCCGAGTGGCCGGTTTTACAGCCACTATTCAATCCTCCATATTCTCTTGTGGCCGTTTTTACAGCCACTATTCAAACCTCCATGTACTCTGGTGGCCGGTTTAACAGCCACTATTCAAACCTAAATGAACGCAAGTGGACAGTTTACCATCCACTATTCAAACCTCCATATGCTGTAGTGGCCGGTTTAACAGCCACGATTCAAACCTCCATATACTCTCGTGGCAGGTTTAACAGCCACTATTCAAACCTCCATGTACTCTCGTGGGCGGTTTAACAGCCACAATTCAAACCTCCATGTACTCGCGTGGGCAGTTTACCAGCCACGCTTCAAACCTCCATGTACTCCAGTGGCCGTTTTAAAAGCCACTATTCAAACCTCCATTTACTCTAGTGGCCGGTTTAACAGCCACTATTCAAACTCCATATACAAGAGTGGCCAGTTTTACAGCCACTATTCAAACCTCCATAAACTCTCTTGGCCGTTTTAACAGCCACTCTTCAAACCTACTTATACCCTCGTGGCCTGTTTAACAGCCACTTCTGAAACCGACATATACTCGAGTGGCCGGTTTAACAGCCACTATTCAAACCTCCATGTGCTCCAGTGGCCGTTTTAACAGCCACTATTCCATCCTCCATATACCCTAGTGGCTGGTTTTACAGCCACTATTCAAACCTCCATAAACTCTCGTGGCCGTTTTAACAGCCACTATTCAAACCTCCAGAAACTCTCGTGGACATTTACCAGCCAAGATTCAAACCTCCATGTACTCCAGTGGCCGTTTTAACAGCCACTATTCAAACCTCCATATACCCGAGTGGCCGGTTTTACAGCCACTATTCAAACCTCCATATACTCTGGTGGCCATTATAACAGTCACAATTGACACCTCCATGTACCCTTGCGACCAGTTTACCAGCTGCAATTCAAACCTCCATATACCCTCGTGGCCGTTTTAACAGCCACGAATCAAACCTCCATATACTCGAGTGGCCGGTTTAACAGCCACTATTCAAACCTCCAGAACTCCAGTGGCCGTTTTAACAGCCACTATTCAAACCTCCAGAAACCCTCGTGGCCATTTTATCAGCCACTATTCAAACCTCCATATGCTCTAATGGCCGGTTTAACAGCCACAATTCAAACATCCATGTACTCTCGTCGACAGTTTACCAGCCACTATTCAAACCTCCATGTACTCCAGTGGCCGTTTTAACAGCCACTATTCAAACTCCATTTACTCTAGTGGCCGGTTTAACAGCCACTTTTCAAACCTCCATATACCCTCGTGGCCGTTTTAACAGCCACTATTCAAACCTCCATAAACTCTCGTGGCCGTTGTAACAGCGACTTTTCAATCCTCCAGATACTCGAGTGGCCGTTTTAACAGCAACTATTCAAACCTCCATAAACCCTCGCGACCATTATACCAGCCACTATTCAAACCTCCATCCACTCCAGTGACCGGTTTACCAGCCACAAATCAAATCTCTATATACTCTCGTGGCCGGTTTACCAGCCACTAATCAAACCTCCATATACCCTTGCGACCAGTTTACCAGCTGCAATTCAAACCTCCATATAACCTCGTGGGCGTTTTAACAGCCACTATTCAATCCTCCATATTCTGTTGTGGCCGTTTTAACAGCCACTATTCAAACCTCCGTCTACTCTCGTGGCCTTTGTAACAGCCACTATTCAATCCTCCATATACTCGAGTGGCCGTTTTAACAGCCACTATTCAAACCTCCATTTACCCTTGCGACCAGTTTACCAGCTGCAATTCAAACCTCCAAACACTCCAGAGACCGGTTTACCAGCCACTATTCAAACCTCCATATACTCCAGTGGCCGGTTTAACAGCCACTATTCAAACCTCCATATACCCGAGTGGCCGTTTAAACAGCCACTATTCAAACCTCCATATACTCTCATGGCCGGTTTAACAGCCACTATTCAAACCTCCATATACTCTCATGGCCGGTTTAACAGCCACTATTCAAACCTCCATGTACTATCGTGGACAGTTTACCAGCCACGATTCAAACCTCCATGCACTCGAGTGGCCGTTTTAGCAGCCACAGATTCAAACCTCCATATACCTTAGTGGCTGTTTTAACAGCCAATATTCAATCCTCCATATACTCGAGTGGCCGTTGTAACAGCCACTATTCAATCTTACATATACCATAGTGGCCAGTTTAACAGCCACTACTAAAACCTCCATGCACTCGAGTGGCCGTTTTAACAGCCACTATTCAAACCTCCATATACTCCAGTGGCCGGTTTAACAGCCACTATTCAAACCTCCATATACCCGAGTGGCCGTTTAAACAGCCACTATTCAAACCTCCATATACTCTCGTGGCCGGTTTAACAGCCACTATTCAAACCTCCATGTACTATCGTGGACAGTTTACCAGCCACGATTCAAACCTCCATGCACTCGAGTGGCCGTTTTAGCAGCCACAGATTCAAACCTCCATATACCTTAGTGGCTGTTTTAACAGCCAATATTCAATCCTCCATATACTCGAGTGGCCGTTGTAACAGCCACTATTCAATCTTACATATACCATAGTGGCCAGTTTAACAGCCACTACTGAAACCTCCATGCACTCGATTGGCCGTTTTAACAGCCACGATTCAAACCTCCATGCACTCTAGTGGCCGTTTTAACAGCCACTATTCAATCCTCCATATACACGAGTGGCCGTTGTAACAGCCACTATTGAATCCTCCATATACCCGAGTGGCCGGTTTAACAGTCACGACTGAAACCTCCATGCACTCGAGTGGCCGGTTTAACAGTCACGATTCAAACCTCCATACACTCGAGTGGCCGGTTTAACAGCCACTATTCAAACCTCCATGTGCTCCAGTGGCCGTTTTAACAGCCACTATTCCATCCTCCATATACCCTAGTGGCCGGTTTTACAGCCACGATTCAAACCTCCATAAACTCTAGTGGCCGTTTTAACAGCCACTATTCTAACCTCCATATACCCTCGCGCCAGTTTACCAGCTGCAATTAAAACCTCCATGAACTCGAGTGGCTGGTTAAACAGCCACGATTCAAACCTCCATGTGCTCTTGTGACCGGTTAAACAGCCACTATTCAAACCTCCATGTGGTCTCATGGCCGGTGAAACAGCCACTTTTAAAACCTCCATATACTCTCGTGGCCGGTTTAACAGCCACGATTCAAACCTCCTTGTACTCTCGTGGCCATTTTAACAGCCACTATTCAAACCTCCATAGAACCTAGTGGCCGTTTTAACAGCCACTATTCAAACCTCCATATACTCGAGTGGCCAGTTTACCAGCCACGATTCAAACCTCCATGTACTCTCGTGGCCATTTTAACAGCCACTATTCAAACCTCCATAGAACCTAGTGGCCGTTTTAACAGCCACTATTCAAACCTCCATATACTCGAGTGGCCGGTTTAACAGCCACTATTCAAACCTCCATGTACTCTCGTGGACAGTTTACCAGCCACGATTCAAACCTCCATGCACTCGAGTGGCCGTTTTAGCAGCCACAGATTCAAACCTCCATATACCTTAGTGGCTGTTTTAACAGCCACTATTCAAACCTCCATATACTCGAGTGGCCGGTTTAAAAGCCACTATTCAAACCTCCATGTACTCTCGTGGACAGTTTACCAGCCACGATTCAAACCTCCATGCACTCGAGTGGCCGTTTTAGCAGCCACAGATTCAAACCTCCATATACCATAGTGGCCAGTTTAACAGCCACTACTGAAACCTCCATGCACTCGAGTGGCCGTTTTAACAGCCACGATTGAAACCTCCACAAACTCGAGTGGTCGGTTTAACAGCCACTATTCAAACCTCCATATACCCTCGTGACCAGTTTACCAGCTGCAATTAAAACCTCCACATACTCGAGTGGTCGGTTTAACAGCCACTATTCAAACCTCCACATACTCGAGTGGTCGGTTTAACAGCCACTATTCAAACCTCCATATACCCTCGCGACCAGTTTACCAGCTGCAATTAAAACCTGCATGTACTCGAGTGGCCGGTTGAACAGCCATTATTCAAACCTCCATGTGCTCTCCTGGCCGGTTTAACAGCCACTATTCAAACCTCCATGTGGTCTCATGGCCGGTTAAACAGCCACTTTTAAAACCTCCATCGACTCTCGTGGCCGTTTTAAGAGCCACTCTTGAAACCTCGATATACTCTCGTCGCCGTTTTAACAGCCACTATTCAAACCTCCAGATACTCTCGTGGTCGTTTTAACAGCCACTTTTGAAACCTTCATAAACCCTTGCGACCAATTTACCAGCCACTATTCAAACCTCTATATACTCTCGTGGCCGGTTTAACAGCCACTATTCAAACCTCCATATAGTCTCGTGGCCGGTTTAACAGCCACTATTCAAACCGCCATATAGTCTCGTGGCGGTTTAACAGCCACTATTCAAACCTCCATTTACTCTCGTGGCCGGTTTAACAGCGACTATTCAGACCTCCATATATTCTCGTGGCCGGTTTCACAGCCACTTCTGAAACCTCCATGTGCTCCAGTGGCCGTTTTAACAGCCACTATTCCATCCTCCATATACCCAAGTGGCCGGTTTTACAGCCACTATTCAAACCTCCAGAAACTCTAGTGGCCATTTTAACAGCCACTATTCAAACCTCCATGTTCTCTCGTGGACATTTACTAGCCAAGATTCAAACCTCCATATACTCCAGTGTTGCCTGGTGTTGGCTCAGTGGTTAGTGTGGCGGCTTGGGATCCGAGGGTCCTGAGTTCAAGCCTCGTTGCCCGCTGAATTAATTTACCAGGGGGTTGACTCAGCCTGCCATCCTTCCGAGGTCGGCAAAATGAGTACCAGCTTGCTGGGATGACCGAGTCATTCAAGTATCCTGCGTCAGAGTGGAAACCTGTCCAGGATTGTGCCCAATGGCCAAGGAGACTGCTTCGGCAGCACCAACGCTCTGTACAGAGTATGGTCCCAATGGACATGTACTCCAGTGGCCGTTTTAACAGCCACTATTCAAACCTCCATATCCCCGCTGGCCGGTTTTACAGCCACTATTCAAACCTCCATATACTCTGGTGGCCATTATAACAGTCACAATTGAAACCTCCATATACCCTTGCGACCAGTTTACCAGCTGCAATTCAAACCTCCATATACCCTAGTGGCCGTTTTAACAGCCACTTATCAAACCTCCATATACTCGAGTGGCCAGTTTAACAGCCAATAGTCAAACCTCCAGAACTCCAGTGGCCGTTTTAACAGCCACTATTCAAACCTCCAAAAACCCTCACGGCCGGTTTAACAGCCACTATTCAAACATCCATGTACTCTCGTCGACAGTTTACCAGCCACTATTCAAACTCCATTTACTCTAGTGGCCGTTTTAACAGCCACTATTCAAACCTCCATAAACTCTCGTGGCCATTGTAACAGCGACTTTTCAATCCTCCAGATACTCGAGTGGCCGTTTTAACAGCAACTATTCAAGCCTCCATAAACCCACGCGACCAGTATACCAGCCACTATTCAAACCTCCATCCACTCCAGTGACCGGTTTACCAGCCACAATTCAAATCTCTATATACTCTCGTGGCCGGTTTAACAGCCACGATTCAAACCTCCATTTCGTCTCGTGGCGGTTTAACACCCACTATTCAAACCTCCATTTACTCTCATGGCCGGTTTAACAGCCACTCTTCAAACCTCCATATACTCTAGTGGCCGGTTTAACAGCCACTATTCAAACCCCCATATACGCAAGTGGATAGTTTACCAGCCACTATTCAAATCTCCATGTACTCCAGTGGCCGTTTTAACAGCCACTATTCAAACTCCATTTACTCTAGTGGCCGGTTTAACAGCCACTTTTCAAACCTCCATATACCATCGTGGCCGTTTTAACAGCCACTATTCAAAACTCCATAAACTCGAGTGGCCGTTTTAACAGCAACTATTCAAACCTCCACAAACCTTCGCGACCAGTTTACCAGCTGCAATTAAAACCTCCATGTACTCGAGTGGCCGGTTTAACAGTCACTATTCAAACCTCCATGTGCTCTCATGGCCGGTTTAACAGCCACGATTCAAACCTCCATGTGCTCTCGTGGCTGGTTAAACAGCCACTTTTAAAATCTCCATTTACTTTCGTGGCCGTTTTAACAGCCACTCTTGAAACCTCCCTATACTCTTGTCGCCGTTTTAACAGCCACTCTTCAAACCTCCATTTACTCTCATGGCCGTTTTAACAGCCACTTTTGAAACCTCCATAAACCCTTGGGACCAGTTTACCAGCTGCAATTCAAACCTCCATATACCCAAGTGGCCGTTTTAACAGCCACTATTCAAACCTCCATATACTCTCGTGGCCGTTTTAACAGCCACTATTCAATCCTCCATATTCTCTTGTGGCCGTTTTTACAGCCACTATTCAAACCTCCATATACTCTCATGGCCGTTGTAACATCCACTATTCAAACCTCCATGTCCTCTGGTGGCCGGTTTTACAGCCACTATTCAAACCTAAATGTACGCAAGTAGACAGTTTACCAGCCACGCTTCAAACCTCCATGTACTCCAGTGGCCGTTTTAACAGTCACTATTCAAACCTCCATATACCCGAGTGGCCGGTTTTACAGCCACTATTCAAACCTCCATATACTCTGGTGGCCATTATAACAGTCACAATTGAAACCTCCACATACCCTAGCGACCAGTTCACCAGCTGCAATTAAAACCTCCATATCCCCTCATGGCCGTTTTTACAGCCACTATTCAAACCTCCATATACCCTTGCGACCAGTTTACCAGCTGCAATTCAAACCTCCATACACTCCAGTGACCGGTTTAACAACCACGATTCAATCCTCCATATTCTCTTATGGCCGTTTTTCCAGCCACTATTCAAACCTCCATGTACTCTCGCGACAGTTTACCAGCCACGATTCAAACCTCCATGTATTTTGGTGGCCGTTTTAACAGCCACGATTCAAACCTCCATATACCCTCGTGGCCGTTTTAACAGCAACTATTCAATCCTCCATATACTCTCGTGGCCGGTTTAACAGCCACTATTCAATCCTCCATATTCTCAAGTGGCCGTTGTAACAACCACTATTCAATCCTCCATATACCCGAGTGGCCGGTTTAACAGCCACAATTGAAACCTCCATATACTCTCGTGGCCGGTTTGACAGCCACCATTCAAACCTCCATGTACTCGCGTGGGCGGTTTACCAGCCACGCTTCAAACCTCCATGTACTCTAGTGGCCGTTTTAACAGCCACTATTCACACCTCCATATACTCGAGTGGCCGGTTTTACAGCCACTATTCAAACCTCCATGTACTCCAGTGGCCGTTTTAAAAGCCACTATTCAAACCTCCATTTACTCTAGTGGCCGGTTTAACAGCCACTATTCAAACTCCATGTACAAGAGTGGCCGGTTTTACAGCCACTATTCAAACCTCCATGTACTCTCGTGGCCGTTTTAACAGCCACTATTCACACCTCCATATACTCGAGTGGCCGGTTTTACAGCCACTATTCAAACCTCCATGTACTCTAGTGGCCGTTTTAACAGCCACTATTCAAACCTCCATATACCCTCGTGGCCGGTTTAACAGCCACTTCTGAAACCTACATATACTCGAGTGGCCGGTTTAACAGCCACTATTCAAACCTCCATGTGCTCCAGTGGCCGGTTTAACAGCCACTATTCCATCCTCCATATACCCTAGTGGCCGGTTTTACAGCCACTATTCAAACCTCCATAAACTCTCGTAGCCATTTTAACAGCCACTATTCAAACCTCCAGAAACTCTAGTGGCCGTTTTAACAGCCACTATTCAAACCTCCATATACCTCGCGACCAGTTTACCAGCTGCAATTAAAACCTCCATGTACTCGAGTGGCTGGATGAACAGCCATTATTCAAACCTCCATGTGCTCTCGTGGCAAGTTTAACAGCCACTATTCAAACCTCCATGTTCTCTCGTGGACATTTACCAGCCAAGATTCAAACCTCCATGTACTCCAGTGGCCATTTTAACAGCCACTAATCAAACCTCCATATACTCGAGTGGCCGTTTTAACAGCCACTATTCAAACCTCCCTAAACTCTGGTGGCCATTGTCACAGCCACTATTCAAACCTCCATGTGCTCTCGTGGCCGGTTTCACAGCCACGATTCAAACCTCCATGTGCTCTCGTGGCCAGTTAAACAGCCACTTTTAAAATCTCCATTTACTTTTGTGGCCGTTTTAACAGCCACTCTTGAAACCTCCCTATACTCTTGTCGCCGTTTTAACAGCCACTATTCAATCCTCCATATTCTCTTGTGGCCGTTTTAACAGCCACTATTCAAACCTCCATATACCCGAGTGGCCGGTTTTACAGCCACTATTCAATCCTCCATATTCTCTTGTGGCCGTTTTTACAGCCACTATTCAAACCTCCATGAACTCTGGTGGCCGGTTTAACAGCCACTATTCAAACCTAAATGAACGCAAGTGGACAGTTTACCATCCACTATTCAAACCTCCATATGCTCTAGTGGCCGGTTTAACAGCCACGATTCAAACCTCCATATACTCTCGTGGCAGGTTTAACAGCCACTATTCAAACCTCCATGTACTCTCGTGGGCGGTTTAACATCCACAATTCAAACCTCCATGTACTCGCGTGGGCAGTTTACCAGCCACGCTTCAAACCTCCATGTACTCCAGTGGCCGTTTTAAAAGCCACTATTCAAACCTCCATTTACTCTAGTGGCCGGTTTAACAGCCACTATTCAAACTCCATATACAAGAGTGGCCGGTTTTACAGCCACTATTCAAACCTCCATAAACTCTCTTGGCCGTTTTAACAGCCACTCTTCAAACCTCCTTATACCCTCGTGGCCTGTTTAACAGCCACTTCTGAAACCGACATATACTCGAGTGGCCAGTTTAACAGCCACTATTCAAACCTCCATGTGCTCCAGTGGCCGTTTTAACAGCCACTATTCCATCCTCCATATACCCTAGTGGCCGGTTTTACAGCCACTATTCAAACCTCCATAAACTCTCGTGGCCGTTTTAACAGCCACTATTCAAACCTCCAGAAACTCTCGTGGACATTTACCAGCCAAGATTCAAACCTCCATGTACTCCAGTGGCCGTTTTAACAGCCACTATTCAAACCTCCATATACCCGAGTGGCCGGTTTTACAGCCACTATTCAAACCTCCATATACTCTGGTGGCCATTATAACAGTCACAATTGACACCTCCATGAACCCTTGCGACCAGTTTACCAGCTGCAATTCAAACCTCCATATACCCTCGTGGCCGTTTTAACAGCCACTAATCAAACCTCCATATACTCGAGTGGCCAGTTTAACAGCCAATAGTCAAACCTCCAGAACTCCAGTGGCCGTTTTAACAGCCACTATTCAAACCTCCAGAAACCCTCGTGGCCGTTTTATCAGCCACTATTCAAACCTCCATATGCTCTAATGGCCGGTTTAACAGCCACAATTCAAACCTCCATATACTCTCGTGGCAGGTTTAACAGCCACTATTCAAACATCCATGTACTCTCGTCGACAGTTTACCAGCCACTATTCAAACCTCCATATACTCTCGTGGCAGGTTTAACAGCCACTATTCAAACATCCATGTACTCTCGTCGACAGTTTACCAGCCACTATTCAAACCTCCATGTACTCCAGTGGCCGTTTTAACAGCCACTATTCAAACTCCATTTACTCTAGTGGCCGGTTTAACAGCCACTTTTCAAACCTCCATATACCCTCGTGGCCGTTTTAACAGCCACTATTCAAACCTCCATAAACTCTCGTGGCCGTTGTAACAGCGACTTTTCAATCCTCCAGATACTCGAGTGGCCGTTTTAACAGCAACTATTCAAACCTCCATAAACCCTCGCGACCATTATACCAGCCACTATTCAAACCTCCATCCACTCCAGTGACCGGTTTACCAGCCACAAATCAAATCTCTATATACTCTCGTGGCCGGTTTAACAGCCACTATTCAAACCTCCATTTCGTCTCGTGGTGGTTTAACACCCACTATTCAAACCTCCATTTACTCTCATGGCCGGTTTAACAGCCACTATTCAAACCTCCATATATTCTAGTGGCCGGTTTAACAGCCACTATTCAAGCCCCCATATACGCAAGTGGACAGTTTACCAGCAACTATTCAAATCTCCATGTACTCTCGTGGCCGTTTTAACAGCCACTATTCAAGCCTCCATATACTCAAGTGGCCGTTTTAACAGCCACTTTTCAAACCTCCATATCCCCTCATGGCCGTTTTAACAGCGACTATTCAAACCTCCATATACCTTTGCAACCAGTTTACCAGCTGCAATTCAAACCTCCATGTACTCTCGTGGCCAGTTTAACAGCCACTATTCAAACCTCCATGTACTCGAGTGGCCAGTTTAACAGCCACTATTCAAACCTCCATGTACTCGAGTGGCCGGTTCAACAGCCACTATTCAAACCTCCATATACTCTCGTGGCCGTTTTATCAGCCACTATTCAAACCTCCATATGCTCTAATGGCCGGTTTAACAGCCACTATTCAAACCTCCATATACTCTGGTGGCTATTATAACAACCACTATTCAAACCTCCATGTACTCGCGTGGACAGTTTTCCAGCCACGCTTCAAACCTCCATGTACTCCAGTGGACATTTTAACAGCCACTATTCAAACCTCCATATACCCGATTGGCCGCTTTTACAGCCACTATTCAAACCTACATGTGCTCTCGTGGCCGGTTTCACAACCACGATTCAAACCTCCATGTACTCTCGTGGACAGTTTACCAGCCACGATTCAAACCTCCATGTACTCCAGTGGCCGTTTTGTCAGCCACTATTAAAACCTCCATATACCCGAGTGGCTGGTTTAACAGCCACTATTCAAACCTCCATATACTCTGGTGGCTATTATAACAACCACTATTGAAACCTGCATATACCCTAGTGGCCGTTTTAACAGCCATTATTCAAACCTCCATATACTCGAGTAGCCGTTTTAACAGCTTCTATTCAAACCTCCATATACTCGAGTGGCTGGTTTTACAGCCACTATTCAAACCTCCATAAACTCTCTTGGCCGTGTTAACAGCCACTATTCAAACCTCCATGTACTCTCGTGGCCGGTTTCACAACCGCTATTCAAACCTCCATGTACTCTCGTGGACAGTTTACCAGCCACTATTCAAACTTCCATATACCCGAGTGGCCGGTTTAACAGCCACTATTCAAACCTCCATATCCTCGAGTGGCCGGTTTAACAGCCACTATTCAAACCTCCAGAACTCCAGTGGCCGTTTTCACAGCCACTATTCAAACCACCATATACCCTCGTGGCCGTTTTAACAGCCACTATTCAAACCTCCAGATACCCTCGTGGCCGTTTCAACAGCCACTATTCAAACCTCCATGTACTCTCGTGGCCGGTTTAACAGCCACTTTTCAAACCTCCATATACCCTCGTCGCCGTTTTAGCAGCCACTATTCAAACCTCCATAAACTCTCGTGGCCGTTGTGGCAGCCACTATTCAATCCTCCAGATACTCGACTGGCCGTTTTAACAGCAACTATTCAAACCTCCATACACTCCAGTGACCGGTTTACCAGCCACTATTCAAACCTCTATATACTCGAGTGGCCGGTTTAACAGCCACTATTCAAACCTCCATATCGTCTCGTGGCGGTTTAACAGCCACTATTCAAACCTCCATTTACTCTCGTGGCCGGTTTAACAGCCACTATTAAGACCTCCATATATTCTAGTGGCCGGTTTCACAGCCACTATTCAAACCCCCATATACGCAAGTGGCCGGTTTAACAGCCACTATTCAAACCTCCATACACTCCAGTGACCGGTTTACCAGCCACTATTCAAACCTCTAAATACTCTCATGGCCGGTTTAACAGCCACTATTCAAACCTCCATGTATTCTCATGGACAGTTTAACAGCCACTTTTCAAACCTCCATATACCCTCATGGCCGTTTTAACAGCCACTATTGAAACCTCCATATACTCTCGTGGCCATTTTAACAGCCACTATTGAAACCTCCATTTCCCCTTGCGACCAGTTTACCAGCTGCAATTCAAACCTCCATGTACTCTCGTGGCCAGTTTAACAGCCACTATTCAAACCTCCATGTACTCGAGTGGCCGGTTCAACAGCCACTATTCAAACCTGCATATACTCTAGTGGCTGTTTTAACAGCCACTATTGAAACCTCCATATACCCTTGCGACCAGTTTCCCAGCTGCAATTCAAACCTCCATATACCCTCGTGGCCGTTTCAACAGCCACTATTCAAACCTCCATATACTCTCGTGGCCGGTTTAACAGCCACTATTCAAACCTCCATATACTCTCGTGGCCATTTTAACAGCCACTATTCAAACCTCCATATACTCTCGTGGCCATTTTAACAGCCACTATTCAAACCTCCATATACTCTCGTGGCCGGTTTAACAGCCACTATTCAAACCTCCATATACTCTCGTGGCCATTTTAACAGCCACTATTCAATCCTCCATATACTTTCGTGGCCGGTTTAACAGCCACTATTCAAACCTCCATGTATTCTCGTGGACAGTTTAACAGCCACTTTTCAAACCTCCATATACCCTCATGGCCGTTTTAACAGCCACTTTTCAAACCTCCATATACTCTTTTGGCCGGTTTAACAGCCACTATTCAAACCTCCATATACTCTCGTGGCCATTTTAACAGCCACTATTGAAACCTCCATATACCCTTGCGACCAGCTTACCAGCTGCAATTCAAACCTCCATGTACTCTCGTGGCCAGTTTAACAGCCACTATTCAAACCTCCATGTACTCGAGTGGCCTGTTCAACAGCCACTATTCAAACCTCCATATACTCTAGTGGCCGTTTTAACAGCCACTATTGAAACCTCCATATACCCTTGCGACCAGTTTCCCAGCTGCAATTCAAACCTCCATATACCCTAGTGGCCGTTTTAACAGCCACTATTCAAACCTCCATATACCCTAGCAACCAGTTTACCAGCTCCAATTCAAACCTCCATACACTCCAACGGTCGGTTTACCAGCTGCTGTTGTAAACCTTCATATACCTGAGCGGTTGGTTCATAAATATCAGCTTCCCAACTCAAAACGTGCCTGAGATATAGCCCAGATGAGAATGAAAATAAATAAGTAATTAATAAATCGACAATAATTAAGTGATGAATGAAAAAATAAAAAATACCATTTTTGCGATAGCACATCCACTTTTTTCCCCCAATTTCAGCTTCCTCGTTCAATGGATGGCTGAAATATCACTCGGACAAGCAAGAAAGAAAGAAAACAAGCAAACGGAGTAAAAGCTGAATACTCCCTTACTACGGCGCCCGGTGATGACATAATGCATCGCCTGGATATAGAATTGAGAAGCAGTGGTGTACAACAACAACACAGTGCGACAACAGGTGGACTTAACAATCAAAGAAATCATGAATAAAAGAGAGACAGAAAGAGAGAGAAAGAGAGAGAAAGAGACAGAAAGAGAGAAAGAGAGAAAGAGAGAAAGAGAGAAAGAGAGAAAGAGAGAAAGAGAGAAAGAAAGAGAGAAAGAGAGAAAGAGAGAAAGAGAGAGAGAAAGAGAGAAAGAGAGAAAGAGAGAAAGAGAGAGAGAGAAAGAGAGAAAGAGAGAGAGAGAAAGAGAGAAAGAGAGAGACAGACAGACAGACAGAGAGAGAGAGAGAGACAGACAGAGAGACAGGGAGAAAGGGAGAAAGGGAGAAAGGGAGACAGGGAGACAGGGAGACAGGGAGACAGGGAGACAGAGAGACAGAGAGACAGAGAGACAGAGAGACAGAGAGACAGAGACGCACACAACTGCGGCCTCCATTGATGTTCAGGGATGCTACTTTTATCTCCATTCTGTTAGTTATTCTTGAAGCTCTTTACCAGCCTGAGTAACACATTTCCTTAACCTTTGGAATTGAGGATCTGACATGTTAACCTGATAAGGTTCACGAATCATACTCCTTGCAGTTTTAATGAAATTGTGTAAATTAGTGGTCATCTTTGATTTTTACGTATCTTTTCCTGAATGTATCATCCAGGAATTTAATCACATTTTCTTGAGACACTAAGGTTGTGTCGTTTCCCCCTTCATCCTCTTGAGAGCTTAAAGCACCGAAATGTGGGGTAGAAGAGGTTTCATCTGAATCAAGTGCTTCATCTATGGCCTCTCCTATTACTTGTGGAACACTTACTTTTGGCTCAACAGAAAGTTCTGCTCTGTTTACGGACCCCTCCGAATTTGCCTTCTCCATGTCCTTCCCCTCTACAACCCTTACATCATCATCTGGGAGGGAGGGGGTTGACATTTAACTCACAGGGATTTCCCCTTTATCTATTTCTCCATCATTGTCAGACATAGCTGTTAACTCGTCTGAACAAGTTTGGCGAACAGGACAAACACTTAAAACATCCTAAGATACTTCACTGTTCTCTGTGTCCCACTCAGAGTCGGCCAGTGGAACAAGCGAAGTTTCCACATCCGCACACGACTCCGGTACCACCAAGGGGTTTCCAATACGAGACGTACCTTGGAGGTCCACCGAGCCTGACATGATCTGGACCTTATTCTGCTCCTTAGCATGAAAGGCATCAACATTTGTCCGTTTTTGGCCTTTTTTCCGGTATCCGTAACGGATACCTCCATATCGTCCACACTGTCCTGTACAGTGGATGGTAAAGGAGAGGAAGCAACCACTTTCACTTCCTCGTTTGGTGAGGGGGGGGGGTTAATTACGTCACGATTACACACCCTCTCTCCAATGCCGGTCGGGGTGTACGAGTCCAATTCGTCGTACACCTCAGCCGGTGGGGGGGGGGCGGGCTAGGCTCCCGATTCACCTTCCCCCCCATTCGTTTGTGGTGAGGAAGAATCGTTCCTCACCGCACCTTCACTTTCTTGTGGTGTAATCGCATTGGGACAAACACTCTTCACATACCCGTAAGCTCCACACCCAAAACACGTCATAACCTCTGAGGAGGCATACATTTTATATTCAAACCCGTCGATTTTTACACTGAGTACAACATTCAGCGTTTTTCCATTTTCAGGTAGTATCATGTAAACCACTCTTTTAAAGGACATGAAATGCATGCCCGTAGGTGCAAACAAAACAAAACAAAACAAAAAAACTTTCAAACCACAGAAACAACTACACAGGCCGTTCCTTCGCTCTCGTAAACGACGACTGGATTGGGGCATTGTGTTTAAGAAAGTACAGAAATCGAGAAAGAAAGAATACAGTAAGTCGATAAATCAAGAAAAAAAATCGAGAAAGAATACAGTAATCGTCACTGACTGGATTGGGGTATTGGGTTTAAGAAAATCGAGAAAGTACAGAAATCGAGAAAGAATACAGTAATCGTCACTATCCGGAAGTGAAGTCCTCGCTGTCCAGAAGTTCACATATCGCAGTTACGATTATTCGCAATTTAGTTTTAATGGCCAATTATTCAATTAGCGCCAACGTATTTTGCCTTTTATCGCAAGGAAAAACACAAAGAGAAGAGGAAAGAGGAGAACAAAAAAACGTGCAAAAAATAATTTACTTCCTGCTTCGGAGCATACCAGCTCACTCTGATGTTACCAAAATGTATGCACCGTCTAATATGAAAACGATCATAACTTGGGGCATTGTGTTTATCTATAAATGCGCATAAATCGAGAAATTATTAGAATACACGAAAAAAAAACGTGCAAAAAAAATTTTACATCCTGCTTCGGAGCATACCAGCACTCTGATGTTCCCGAAATGTATGCACCGTCTAATATGAAAACGATCATAACTTGGGGCATTGTGGTTATCTATAAATGTGCATAAATCGAGAAATTATTAGAATACACGAAGTCATCATTTTCTGGAAGCCCGTACGTTGTAACCCGTAATGGGGAACGCGGCTGCCCGTAAAAAAAAAAAAAAAAAAAAAATTAATAAATAAATATTCAAACCGCGAGCAACAAACAACAACCACACAGGCCGTTTCTTCGCTCTTGCGTCCCGTACGTGGGTGGCGTGGAAGTTCGCATATCACAGTTACGATGACTCGCAATTTAGTTTTCATGGCCAATTATTCAATTTGCGCCAACGTATTTTGCCTTTTCGCAATGTCCTCGCAAGGAAAAACAAAAAGAGAAGAGAAGAGAGAGAAAAAATTACTTCCTGGTTCGGAACATATCAGCACTCTGATGTTATCGAAATTTATGCACCGTCTCATATGAAAACGATCATAGCTTGCGGCATTGTGTTTATCTATAAATGCGCATAAGAAATCGAGAAATTATTAGAATACACGAAGTCATCACTCTCCGGAAGTCCGTACGTTGTAAACCGTAATGGGGAACGCGGCTGAGCTTTCCTTCCCCATCGGCCACGCCCACGCAACAACGTGTATTATCATTGGTTTGGTAAATAAATGGCCATAACTTGGGAAGCACTTGTCCGATTAATATCAAACCTTGAAAGGGCACATCCTCAAGTCCCCAGCAATATACCTGGCAAGTTTCAATTAGATCGGACCAGCGGTTGTCGAGAAACAGCGGTCACAGACACACACACACACACACACACACACACACACACACACACACACACACACACACACACACACACACACACACACACACACACACACACACACACACACACACACACACACACACACACACACACACACACACAGCTGGAATTATAGATAGATGACGTGTTTAAACTTATCGCTAACATGATGCATCGGCACCATTGAGATCCTCGACACAACCTTACCGAACTTGTTTAACTAGTTACACTAGTCCTGATTCCTTATAAATGGTGGAATATTATTAATGTTAACTTTAACTGTTGGGGTCTGCAAAGCGAACACAGAGAGGTAAGTGTTTGGTTCGATGAACAGGCCATGCTCAACCCCCGTGGCGACCATGTGTTCCTCCAACACAAACACGACAAACTTCTTATTCATGCGAGAAGCAGCACGAATATTATGTAAACCAATGATGTTACCAATGGCGGAAAGCACATCGTTAAGTTCCACCTCACTGGGAGGGAAGCAAAAAACAGCGTGTTTACGAGTTAGTGACTTGAACATCTCGACACGGAAACGTTCACCCGCCATTCTAACTCAAGAAAACAAGTTCGTAAACTTTATCGAGAGAAGTAAGGCGTTTTCATAAACACCAAGAAATCAACGATTAAAGTTGAGAATTAACAAAGAACATGGTCGCAGTGAACGAGAAAAACCTCCCCCGGCGGCCATGCCAGGCCTTCGGCCTACGATTTTCTCAACACGAGACCGTGGGCTCTCTCTCTTTCTTCTCCAGACAGGAAGGAAAAAAAAACACGGGAAAAGTCCACAAGTTGAAAACGAACACATGGGAAACGTGGAAACACCAAACAACACAGCAGAGGCGGGGTACTCATGACACGAAGCAAGGAGCGGCCATGACAGTCCACACAACGTACCAACAGCCAGCAGGGGGGCGAGAGAGAGTGAGAAAGAGAGAAAGAGAGAGAGAGAGAAAGATAGAGAAAGATAAAGAGAAAGATAGAGAAAGATAGAGAAAGATAGAGAAAGATAAAGAGAAAGATAAAGAGAAAGATAAAGAGAAAGATAAAGAGAAAGATAAAGAGAAAGATAAAGAGAAAGATAAAGAGAAAGATAAAGAGAAAGATAAAGAGAAAGATAAAGAGAAAGATAGAGACAGATAGAGAAAGAGAAAGAGAAAGAGAAAGAGAAAGAGAAAGAGAAAGAGAAAGAGAAAGAGAAAGAGAAAGAGAAAGAGAAAGAGAAAGAGAAAGAGAAAGAGAAAGAGAAAGAGAAAGAGAGAGAGAGAGAGAGAGAGAGAGAGAGAGCACAAGAGAGACAGAGCACAAGAGAGAGAGAGAGACCACGACAGAGAGAGCACGACAGACAGAGAGAGAGAGAGAGAGATAAAAATAAAAAGAGAAAGAGAAAGAGAAAGAGATAAAAATAAAAAGAGAGAGAGAGAGAGAGAAACACGATAAGAGAGTTTGGATAAGAGAGGGTTCATAGGATGTAGACAGAATAAAAAAAACAGATCATGAGTAGATGGAGGATGACAGGAGTCAGTGGTGCATTGCCACCTTGAAGCCCTGGAGTGGGAGATTTGGGATTGCTCTGTTTCAGGAATGTGGCTCCAAAAGAGGGAGAAAAGAGAACAATTGGAGTAGAGGTGAGCAGTCAGTCTGGATTTTGGGAGTCCAACAAGGGGAGGTGTTGCTGGAATTATCAGAGATGAGATGGAAGACCAATATTTTATTCGTGCAATTTGCAATCCATGCCAATCAACTTCAAGGGATGAACAACTTGCTCGTGAAGGCTGGTGTTGATTTGCATCGGCGATCCGGTAGAACAGTGTATGAAAACCAACAGAACATTTATGAGGGTATGGTCCCATCGTTTTTGGCACTAACCATTGGAGTCAACGGGAAAATGAACATTGTTGATCCTTGTTTCAGGTGTTAATATCTCTTTCGCTCTGATGAAGGGTTAACACCTGAAATGTCAGCTTCTCGCCGCTTCCCACGACTGTTAGACTGTGCAATACCATGGTAGTTCCAGATAATGGTCAGGGAGATTTCGACTTTAACAATTTGGAACAATCTCAGGGATCTGTTGGGTATTCCAGCACTTCCACGAGCCTTGACTCTGTATACAAAAACAATAGGGTCTGAGGAGCTATGTGGTTGCAGAATAGCAGCAGGAGAGATTGGGTGGAAAGTTGGTCTTTACCAGGTCCAGGAGTGAGGAATTCTAAGTTGCAAAGGTCTGGATTGGAAAGTTTCAGATTGGGTTAGACCCACAGAATGACACAAGGCCTCAACTGCAATATGCCTCGCTGGTTTGTTGCAGAGTCGACAGAGATAGCTGGTATTGTGGCTGTTGAAATTTCCGTGGATGAAAAACATGCAGTTGGTATGCATGGTCACAGGTTTATTCAAGTTATCGGAAATAGGGGGAGACATGGAGTCCTCATCATAAGCTGGACGGTACACCAACAGACAAGCATTATGTGGCTGCACGTTAACGGGGTTGGTAGGAGTTAGCTTGGAACATTGATTGTATGGGATAGTTTTCGAAATACACTGGAACACAACCACTGGAGTGTGGATCAGGCCTGACAAGGTGAAAGGGAATATAGACAGAAACACAGAGGTGTTGGGAGGAAATAATATGCTGTTAGCCACACAATGTCCAGAGCAGCAGTGGCAACTTGAAAGAAAAGATCTGTGACATTGGAACAACCCAGTCTGTTAGGGAAGAAGGGTAGACTTGGGAGAGTGGCAGGATGTGGGCCAGAGGGGGGGAAATGGTGGAATAAATTGGGTGAGGAGAGAGGATGTGTGGGGTGGGGGGGAGGGGAGCTTATACATGAAGGGGTTAACGGACCCAGGATCAGACTTGCTACAAACTGGGTTTCTTTTGGAGATCCCAAGTTCAGCAAAACAAAGACAGACATCATGACCGGGATGGATGGAAGGGTGGATAAAAGCATTAAGAAAAGCATTGCTTCGAAAATACAATGAGATGTAGGGGCACGGGGATGCAAGCAATCCAGGAAGCAAACAGGGTGGAGAGGAAAGAAGAGCAATAAGCTGTAAGGAAGAGAGGGGTTTGAGAAGGATAGTAAAAGCAGAAGAAACATTTTAGTTTTGAGTCATAAAATGGAGGATGAGAAAGAATGAGCAAGGAAGGAGTAAGAGGGAAAATGAAAACATACGAGTTGAGGGGTTAAAATTATTTTTGTCTTGTGAGCATTTTTAGGTTGTAAAAGAGAGAAGGATGATGAAGAATGAGTGTGGGGCGAGCAGAAAAAAGGAGGAAAGAGAAAGAGAGAGAGAAGCAAGGGGAAAAAGTGCTAGGCCGAAGACTCACAAGCACACAGCTTCGAGCCCTCGGAAATCACAAACTTTAAATCGATGAAACGCGGTCAAGTATGGACAAGAAGACATGGGAACGGATTCCCGACACGATTCACAATACTTGGAGCAAACAACAACCATAAGACAATAAAAATCTGGCATGGCTTATTTACGTGCATCCGAAAGTGATTCTATGCTATGGCTCAAATAAATATGACGAGAGGTCATACTATACTAATTATCAGGCCCATGGAAGAGTTTGTCCATAAATCACATGCAGGACAAGAACATTAGGAGACGTGAGTATTTCCACATTAATTACAATAACAGTAGCCAGTAGGCAAGGAAAATCAACAGAATATAAAGGGGGATCCCAACATAAAGAGATAAATGCTCAGATGGAAATGCCAAAAAGGCCAACCTGGTACATTATCCTTCTTTTAAATTACCATTTTTGCCAAAGCACATCTTCGCTTTTGTCCCCAAATTTCAGCTTCCTCGTTCAAAGGATTCAAAGGATAAAATTTCTTTATTTGAGCTGTCTGCTCTATGTAGCAGACAGAGCTGTCTGCTACATAGCAGAAGTAAATAATTCAACTCTTTCTCCTGCTTGTGGGATAGATAGCCTCCGAGGCCTGTCCAACACGCTTGTCCACCGTTTTCCCTCGAGTCACAAGCGTCTCAAGCAAGTCTGATGGTGGTCTGTTATCAGGATAATGCAGTGGACATTCCAAATGTTCCAGGTTCAAATCCGGCTTGAGTCCAGGATTTCAACTCTCTGATCCTGGAACCTGATATTATATCAGAATTACCAAGCTGCTGCAGAATTGTCGATAAAAACTAAGCTCGCTCATGAATGGTCAATATGTGATGCAAGTCCATGTGTTGTCATCTATATATTACTAAAACTCTCATCTTGTATATATGTATGTATGTATGTATGTATGAATATATGTTCCCGAAATACAGCCAAAACGGTACATAATAGCGCAAACATTTTCAGCCCACCTTACTTACCATTATCCTGCGGTGGTCCACTTATCAAGTTTCGTTCAAATCGGGCAACGAAAAAAATTAAAAAATCTATTCCCGATTCAGTAAAGTACTCTTTGGGAGTATTTGATCAATGAAAACAACCTCAGCGGTATAGTACGCTGGAGCTATCTTTTTGTTTTTCTTAAAATGATTTTTTTTTCATCAACCGCTGTCACAACGGGAACCCAACGGGTTCACGGGTCGTCTAGTTGACTCTAAAAATCCTTCAGGGCAAATTGTTACGGGCACTAAAATGAGACCTGAAAATGCAATCACAAAACAATTAAATAAAATCTACACTGAAAAGCCCCATTACCAAACGAGTTTGGTAGAAGCATGATGTTTGGTGTAATTAAACTGGTTTTCTTACCACCATGAAGGGGAACACCATGCCAATGATGAATCGGAAAGACCAGTTGCTCATGCCATACAAGGTGTAGGCCCCAGACCGAGCCTCCTGTGTGAAGAACTCGGCTGGAAGCATTGACGTAATACACCCTGAAAACCAAATCGACAATAGCTGTGATTATGACAATCATCTGATCTTTTCTATTAGAACTCTGTTAATATTCATAACAACAACAAAAAACATTTAAAAAAAAGTAAAAACAGAGGGATGAAATCTAAAAAAAAAACGACCAAACCAGGGAGGAATGACACCATATAATGATTCCACAATACGACACCACAATCCTCATGGATTATCATCACATCTTTTGACATTTTACTTTTGTTGCAGGATTGTGATGGAACAACATGCAAGATGATTAATCAATGTGTGTGCCTTCCCTCGGATTGACGTTAAACTGGACGTCCCGCCGCACAACCGCCTCTAAGCTGTCTAGTTATCATCAGCACCAGCCGGTTCGTGAAAGACTTGGTGGGATTAATGGTGGCCGTTAACATAAATGCACTTGTTAAGCCTCCCCTGTTAATCCTCCCCTGTTCATCCTCCCAACATAAAAAAAATGTGATAAACCAATTTGCAACGAACAAACAGCTTGATTTACCAACAGGGTTCACCTGATGAATGCCAAATGAGAAGCTATGATACTGCAGTGATATTTCAGAGTAAAACGACACCGTTCCTGTTCATCAACGTATAAGAATACCTGTGAAACGTCTTTCTACAACCCTCCCGTCACAGATTGGAGCAGTTTATTGCCGCACAAAATGTCATTTTAACATTTATCTGGCTTTTTCAATCTGGGACGTGTTCAAAACCACCTCGATCCACGGCGCGAGTCAGCCAAGTGATGCTTACATGAAAATGGCGTGGTCACATGACCTCGAGCTCACGACAGCGACGCTTTTCACGGGTTATGAGCATTCTATTTGTTTTCAATGCTTTATCCCAGCTTCTGTGGTTGCACAAGTTAGTGCACTCTCAGCACCGGTCCCAAGCAAGGATAAATGGGGATGGTTGTGTCAGGAAGGGCATCCGGCGTAAAACCTGGGCAAATCAATATGCGGATCAAAAACGGATTTCCATACTGGATCGGTCGAGGTCCGGGTTACCAACGACCGCCACCGGTACTGTTGGCCAGCAGGGTACCGGTGGAAACTGTGTTACTGCTGGGTGAAGTAGAAGAAGGAGAGGGGGAAGGCATGTCCAGAGGCAGTGGGAGAGGAGGAAGGGGAGAAGTGTGGAGGTGAGAGTTGGAACTTTGAATGTTGGTACTATGACTGGCAAAGGGCGAGAGTTGGCTGATATGATGGGGAGTAGAAAGGTGGACATACTGTGTGTACAAGAGACCAAGTGGATGGGGTGAAAGGCAAGGAGCATTGGAGGTGGTTTCAAACTGTTCTACCATGGTGTGGATGGGAGGAGAAATGGTGTCGGGGTAATCCTGAAAGAGGATTATGTTAAGAGGGTATTGGATGTGAGGAGAGTGCATGACCGAGTGACGAGTGTGAAGTTGGGAATTGAAGGGGTGATGATGAATGTCATCAGTGCATATGCCCGGCAAGTGGGGTGTGAGATGGAGGAGAAAGATTTCTGGAGTGAGTTAGATGAAGTTGTAGAGAGTGTATCCAAGGAAGAAAGAGTGGTGATTGGAGCAGATTTTGAATGGGCATGTAGGTAAAGGGAATAGAGATGATGAGGAGGTGATGGGTAGGTACGGTGTCAACGAAAGGAATGTGGAAGAGCAGATGGTGGTGGATTTTGCAAAACGAATGGAAATGGCGGTGGTAAATACGTATTTTAAGAAGAAGGAGGAAAACAGGGTGACATATAAGAGTGGAGAAAGAGGCACAAAGGTGGACTACGTCTTAAGCAGGAGATGCAACCTGAAAGAGATTAGAGACTGAAAGGTGGTGGCAGGGGAGTGAAGCAAGACAGCATTGGATGGTGCTTTGTAGGATGATTGTGGTGGTGAGGTTGAGGAAGAGAGTGAGGGCTGAACCAAGGACCAGATGGTGGAAGCTGAAGGAGGAAGACTGATGCGTGAAATTCAGTGAGGAGGTGAGACAGGTGTTGGATGGTGGTAAAGAGGTGTGGGGTGAGTGGGCAACTACTGCAGATAAGAAGTGGTGAGGGAAGGCACTTGGTGTGGCATCTGGACAGAGGAAGGAAGATAAGGAGACTTGGTGGTGGAACGAGGAAGTAAAGGAAAGTATAAGGTGGAAGAGGTTGGCGAAAAAGAATTGGGATAGCCAGAGAGATGAAGAAAGTAGACAGGGGTACAAGGAGTTGTGGCGCAAAGTGAAGAGAGAGGTGGCGAAGGCTAAGGAAAAGGCATATGGCGAGCTGTATGAGAAGTTGGATACAAAGGAAGGGGAAAAGGATTTGTACCGATTGGCCAGACAGAGGGACTGAGCAGGGAAGGATGTGCTGCAGATTAGGGTCATAAAGGATGCAGATGGAAATGTGCTGACAAGCGAGGAGAGTGTGTTGAGAAGGTGGATGGAGTACTTTGAGGAGCTGATGAATGAAGAAAAAAGAGAGAGAGATAGAGATAGAGATAGAGATAGAGATAGAGATAGAGATAGAGATAGAGATAGAGATAGAGATAGAGATAGAGATAGAGATAGAGATAGAGATAGAGATAGAGATAGAGATAGAGATAGAGATAGAGATAGAGATAGAGATAGAGATAGAGAGAGAGAGAGAGAGAGAGAGAGAGAGAGAGAGAGAGAGTTGGAAGAGGTGGAGATAGTGAATCAGGAAGTGCGGTGGACTAGTAAGGATGAAGTGAGGACTGCTATGAAGAGGATGAAGAGTGGATAGGCAGTTGGCCCAGATGATATACCAGTGGAGGCATGGAAATATTTAGGAGAGATGGCAGTGGAGTTTTTAACCAGATTGTTTAATAAAATCTTGGAAAGTGACAGGACGCCTGAGGAGTGGAGATTAAGTGTACTGGCACCGATTTTTAAGAATAAGGGTGATGTGCAGAGCTGTGGCCACTACAGAGGTATAAAGTTGATAAGCCACACCATAAAGTTATGGGAAAGAGTCGTGGAAGTTAGGTTGATAGGAGAGGTGATGATTTGTGAGCAGCAATATGGTTTTATGTCAGGAAAGAGCATGACAGATGCGATGTTTGCTTTGAGAGTGTTGATGGAGAAGTATAGGGAAGGCAAGAAGGAGTTACATTGTGTGTTTGTTGTGGATTTAGAGAAAGCTTTTGACAGGGTGCTGTTGTGGAATTTTCTGATTTGTCTGATTAACCGACCTGGTGTAAATCCTGTTACTCAATCTGTAAGAAACAATTAATTCACTGTCCACAACGAAAAGTACATTTGATCAGAGAACATTTATTTCATGGTACCATGTTGTCCAAAGTACTGAGATGTAAACATCCCAATGATGTGCACTAAGCTAAGTTTACATTTTCTGACATTTATATGCTTTCGTGGACTGGGAGATTCAAAGGAAGAGAGAACATGGTGACTTTCAGCTGGCCTTGGTGAGAATCAGACAAAATACTAAAAAGCAGACAACCAAAAGGAGTACAGGATAAGACCATAGGTTACAAGTCTTTCAAAGAAATGAATATAAGGAATTGTGTATATAAAAGGCAGTGAGTACATGGGTCTTATAAGCATTCGGCAAAATAACTCAAACTGCAATACGTGTCCACTGGGTGAAAGAGAATGACATAATCATGGCAAAAGTTGCAGTGCCATCGACCAGGCCACCCTGCAAGCACAGCAAGACATTCCCCCCATCAACACCCAGACAAAGGGGAAACACAATTGACAGCCAATTCGACTATAGCAAAAATATTAAGTTTATAAAGCACCAGCAACAATTATAATTGAGAGTACATGAATATAATTATTTTTCTCTTCTACAATGACAGATACGATGCTTGCTTTGAGAGTGTTGATGGAGAAGTATAGGGAAGGCAAGAAGGAGTTGCATTGTGTGTTGTTGTGGATTTAGAGAAAGCTTATGACAGGGTGCCAAGAGAGGAGTTGTGGTATCGTATGAGGAAGTCGGGAGTGGTAGAGAAGTATGTGAGGGTGGTGCAGGATATGTATGAGGACAGTGTGACAGCGGTGAGGTGTGCAGTCGGAATGACAGACCGGTTTAAGGTCGAGGTGAGATTGCATCAAGTATCGACTCTGAGCCCTTTCCTGTTTGCAATGGTGATAGGCAGGTTGACGGACGAGATCAGACATGAGTCTCCATGGACTATGATGTTCGTGGATGACATCGTGATCTGTAATGAGAGTTGGGAGCAGGCTGAGGTGAGCCTAGAGAGGTGGAGGTACACACTGGAGAAAAGGGGAATGATAGTCAGTCAGAGTAAGACGGAGTACATGTGCGTAAATGACAGGGAGGGTGGCGGAATGGTGCGGTTGCAAGGAGTTGAGGTGGTGAAGGTGGATGGGTTTAAATACTTTGGATCAACTGTCCAAAGTAACGGAGTGTGTGGTGGAGAAGTGACGAAGAGAGTGCAGGCAGGATGGAGTGGGTGGAGAAGAGTTTCAGGACTGATTTGTGATAGCAGGGTATCTGCAAGAGTGAAAAGGAAAGTATACAAGACGGTAGTGAGACCAGCTATGTTGTATGGTTTGGAGGCGGTGGCACTGACAAAAAGACAAGAGGCAGAGCTGGAGGTGACAAAGTTAAAGATGCTGCGATTCTCGATAGGAGTGACGAGGATGGACAGGATTAGAAATGAGTATATTAGAGAGACAGCGCAGGTAGGACGGTTTGGAGACAAAGTGAGAGAGGCAAAATTGATATGGTTTGGACATGTGCACAGAAGGGATGTGGGGTATATCGGGAGAAGGATGCTGAGGATGGAGCTGCCAGGTAGGAGGAGAAGAGGAAGGCCAAAGAGGAGGCTTATGGATGTGGTGAGGGTGGAGATGCGGGTGGTTTGTGTGACAATGGAAGATGTGGAGGACAGAGCGAAATGGAGACGGATGATCCACTGTGGCGACCCCTAACAGGAGCACCCAAAAGAAGAAGATTTGTTTTCAATGCTTTATATATTTTGTTATTTTGGGATGGATTAAATCAATGATGTTATTAAATTGTTTTCATACTTGTTTCACTTGATTTTGTTGATGGTTTGGATATGTATCACTTTTGGAATGGTTCTGTCCACTGGCCATTTTCCCCGCTCACGATCCTGGGCTGGTTTGTTTGAGTCCACATTTACGTTCCATTTCTTTTCGTAATAAAACTATTAATGTTTCATCAATTTTCTAATTTTGGGTTGCTTGCAATACCCCAGAGACAAAGCAACTTCCTATCGTTGGAATCACCATCGTAGCTTCAGCAGTTGTTGAGGTAAGTCAGGCTACAGTTTTACATCGTTTTGAGAGGGGAAGAAGAAGGAGAAATACAAATTGGCAATTTAGCGCTCTCTCGATGCGGTACTTTAACTTTGTATTTTAGCGTCTTTTTAAGTCTTGATAGTCGAGAAAACGCTCGAGAATAAAAGGTATGGCTATTAAATGCTTATGACCTCATTCTTTAGTAGTTTATAAGCGTACCATTGTGTATACATTTGAATGGGTGACCATTTTTCCCCCCATATATGGAGTACCACTATAACCCATAATATTTACAGAAACAAAAAAAAGAGCACACCAACAGCAGGGTATAGGGATAAAATGGAGGGAGATTTGGAGTAAAAGAGGACACTGGGAAGAATGAGAGCAAGTGGAGGGAGAGAAGGACACACAAAATGAACAAGCTGGATACAAACTGGTGAAGAAGCAGAAATGAACAAAAATAAATAAATAAAACATGTTGAAGAGGAAGGGGAGGGAGCAGTGGGGGGGGGGAGGTGAGGAGGCAACCCAAAAGCCTGTGAACACAAAAAGAGGTGAAGTTGTGGAGCGTTAATGAGGGGCATAAAAGATCATGGGTACATGGGTATGGATGGGGGTGATTTGAAACTGTGGTGAACAGGTGTCTTGATGCACTGGAGGGAAAGATGAGATTGAAACGACAAAGGAAGTTGCTTCCAATGGTGAGAAAAAAGAATAACGAATATAAAATGTTATTTAACGGATTTGTACCAAACCAACAGAGAAAAAGGAGAGGGAGAGAAAAGGAGAGATGAGGAAATCACAGCTTTGGCCTGAATGACTTGAGGAATGACATCAGAATGAATGTAATTGTGAATGACTATTTTGTGGTTGTTTTGAGAAGGAAGAAAGAAGGAAGGAAAGGTTTTGAGGCAGGGTAAAACACCAACAACAACAACAACATATATGAGCCAAATGAAAGGGGACGAGGAATTAATACAATTTAGCAAGGAGTGAATGAATGAGAAAATAGACCTGTTGAACACGTGGAAAGCCTAACGACCCGAGGTGGATGCGCATGATCGAATAACCAAGTAGGCATGCAAAGACATCGCGATAGCCACATGATACGAATAAGAAAATAAACCAACAGAACATGGAGAACAATCGATAGCAAGAAAGACAAATCCAGAACGGTTTACTTAACCTTGGAAGTATGCCACGGCACTGCAAGTTGTGTAAAAATGAGAATTAAAAGCCAACAGATGGCACCCTCACCTGGGCCAATGCCAAAGCTAAGGATGCAGGCAAAGACACATGATGCACTGAGGAAGGGCATCCAATACACATGTTCCTGAAAAAGAGAAGATGAGAAAGCAAATAAATGGTTAAAACAGAACATTTGCAGAACCTTGCTTTCAGTGGACACGCACCTTCAGCAAGCCTCACCGAATGGTCGAAAGGTTACCCTCCGTCCGGTTTGCTTTGATTTGACAAGAACTATTGCAAGTCAGGTGGAAAGAAGAAGAGGCTCTCACCACTTACTGATCGATATTGATAATGGAAATTTTTATTTTTCTATCTAACCCAAATCCGAACCCTAACCCGAACCCAAACCCGAACCCAAACCCAAACCCGAACCCAAACCCTAACCCAAACAAAATGTTTCTTACACAGTCAGTGTCGGTCGGTAATACAAGGGGGATTCTTCTTCTTGTTTCTACATGGCTTCTGATTGGTTTTGTCAAATACTAGTGTGGGCCCGTATGTGGGTGCCCGTACGTGCGCGGCCGTACGTGGAAAAAAACAACAACTTTCAAACCGCGTGCCAGAAACAACCAACACACAGGCTGTTCCTTCGCTTTCGCTTGCCCGTACATGCGTGCCCGTACGTGCGTGGCCCGTACATGCAAAAAAAAAAAGGAAGAAGAAGAATTGTGAAGTTAATCGAGACGTCATAGCACCTTGTCCTGTCATTGCTTTGGTAAATAAATGGCCATAACTTGGGAACCAGTTGTCCGATTAATATCAAACCTTGAAAAGGCACATCCGCAGGGCCCCAGAAATATACCTGGCAAGTTTCAATGAGATCGGACCAGTGGTTGTCGAGAAACAGCGGTCGCAGACACACAGACACACAGACACGCAGACAGAGATTGCTGGAATTACAGATAGACTAGTACGTGCCCGTACGTGCATGGCCGTACGTGCAAAAAAAAATCAAAAAACTTTCAAACCTCAAGCCAGAAACAACAACCACACAGGTTCCTTCGCTCTCGCGTGCCAGTACGTGCGTGGCCCAGAAGTTCGCATATCGCAATTACGATTATTCACAATTTAGTTTTAATGGCCAATTATTCAATTAGCGACAATGTATTTGGCCTTTTCGCAATGTCATCACAAGGAAAAACACAAAGAGAAGAGAAGAGAAGAGAAGAGAAGAGAAGAGAAGAGAAGAGAAGAGAAGAGAAGAGAAGAGAAGAGAAGAGAAGAGAAGAGAAGAGAAGAGAAGAGAAGAGAAGAGAAGAGAAGAGAAAACAAAACAAAAAAATACCCCCAGGGGTAGTGCCGGTCATCTCTGCCAGAGGTTGAAAGTAACTCTGTGCCAGACTGGAATAGGGGCAGTTCATAAAGTACGTACGCTCTACTTCCGGGTTTCAAAACCACCCACCCCCCTCTGTATGCAGGCTAGTGACCACCCACCCACCCCCCTCATACATCGCTAATCTCTTGCAAAGCCAGCAGTTCCTTATGAAACAATGTTTGTAAGCCATGACAATGCAGTCCCTAGCGGTGTAATTTACCTTTTTCTTTTAATATCACAGCACGTCATTTATGAAAATAAAAGTACAAATTGACATTCAAGACAATGTTAATGTCATAAATGAAAGTAAGTGTGCATATAAACTTGTGTTCCATTGTTTTAGTTAAATCTGACAAAAGCTTCAAATGTAATATTTGTCTCGGAGAGTTCCGGTTCTTAAGTTCATACTTTTATTTTTGTACGTACTTTATGAACGGCCCATACTGGGAATCAGAACGAAGTTTGAAGGGCTATAAAATCGGAACGAGAGCAAATTTCAAAAAAATGGCTCGTGTTGTTCTAGATAATAGTCCGTAGTATCTGAATCACTCATAACATTTGATCTCTCTTGATAAATGAGGGAGGAGATACGATTTGAAATCGGCGATTTTTGCAACTTTGACAGCCTCGTGACGTTGACCTCGACCTTGGACGACCTTGAAAGTTGTATCGTTGTGCATGTCTCATCGACCTCTATCCATTCCACTATTGGTTATTTGTCTCCACTCGGTTCGATTGTGGACGGACGGACGTACGGACGCGCGGACAGACTTCGAGACTGTTATTATTAGGTCATCTCGGCTGAGATGATAGAGATGACCAAAAAAAAACAACCAAAAAACCCAAAAAAAAAAAAACTTTCAAACAACCACACAGGCCGTTCCTTCGCTCTCGTAAACGACGACTGGATTGGGGCATTGTGTTTATCTATAAATGCGGATAAGAAATCGAGAAATTACTGGAATACATTCTTATCACAATCTGGAAGTCCATACGTTGTAACCCGTAATGGGGAACGCGGCTGAGGTTCTCATCCCCTTTGGCCATGCCTACGCAGCAAAGTGTCTTGTCATTGGTTGGTAAATAAATGGCCATAACTTGGAAAGCACTTGTCCGATTAATATCAAACCTTGAAAAGGCACATCCACAGGGCCCCAGCAATATACCTGGCAAGTTTCAATTAGATCGGACCAGTGGTTGTCGAGAAATAGCGGTCACACACACACACACACACACACACACACACACACACACACACACACACACACACACACACACACACACACACACACACACACACACACACACACACACACACACACACACACACACACACACACACACACACACACACACACTGCTGGGATTATAGATAGATAATATAATTAATGGTAAAAATATATATATTTTTGTAGAAATGGTTAAGGTCAGCACATACTGTACCAGGTAGAGTATTGGTCAGCAGCATTTCCTGCTTTACTTGGTGAGTATCGGTTGATAATTAGTTGGACTGTTCCTGACTATTAATTGCGTGCGAGTGTTATAATGTTTGAGTGCAATTTGTGAATTGGGAACGCTCAACGTGAGCTTTCAATGCCTGCGATAAAAAAAAAATAGTTGTGGGCTTTGAAAAACCAGAGAGGGTTTGGACATGGACCATCTTAATTGGCCGAGAAACTTCCACGGAAAATGGCCATGGAAGAAGAAAAAGATATCAAGAAGACATGACTTTTAAAGCTCAGTGATGGTGTGAAATGGATTTGCAAATTCAAATTTTACAACAACACTGCTTTTTCACTCAGGAAGGAGCACGTGTGCGGTGCTGTTATTATGAGGGTACCATCAGAAGTGTGAACCTGAAGGTCATGAATGAGCCAGCTGAATTTTTACAAACAATCCAATATTTATCAACTATAGTATTCTCCCCAGACGAGCTTTATTTCCAGATGAAGCTTAGAATCGAAATTATATGCTGTACAACCCTGCATTTAGTCCAATTATAACCCACAACCTCTGAGACGTCATTGCAGCGTCATTACCACTCGGCCCGGCAAAGCTGTTGGTACATTCAGAACTTTTTATTTTTATATACATAGTCGAGGCTCGTAGAAGAGCTAATACACTGAACAGTTCAATACGTAACAAGACAAAAGGAACAGCAAAGAGAGAAGGGTGGCAGACCAATAACAGATTTGAAGGACAAGATAGAGGAAGATTTGGACAACCAAAGGGTGTGGGAAGGAGTGGGGGACAGAAAATGACACATGGGTTGGACAAGATGGATATGAAGGAAACTCTTAGGATGGAAAAACAGAAAATTTGGAAAGAGGGAGGATTGGGGTGGGAGGGGGTTTTTTTAAAAGATCATGCTTTTGGATTGGGGATGATTTGAGACAGTGGTGAACAACTGTTTTGAAGATGTGGAGCCTGGAAGGAAGAATGAGATCGAAGAGAATGTGGAAGTTTGTTCCACAGGTGGGGAAAAAAGAGGAACAAATGAGTGGAGGTGAGCAGTGATCCTGTATTTCGGTTGTTTCACCAGAAGGGGGTTGATGGTGGACCGTGTGAAGGGGGTTGGCACAGCTGGGGTCTGAACTCATGGCCCTAACATCCGAAACCGTAGCCTGGTGTTGGCTTCGCGGTTAGGGTGGTGGCTTGGGATCCTAGGGTCCTGAGTTCGAGCTCCATTTTCCTATGAATTAAATGCATTAGGTTCAAAAGGGTCTGTGAAAGAGAACAAGGAAAATAATATATCATCTCTTCTGGGACGTTTCACCAGGGGGTTGACACAGCCTGTCATCCTTCCGAGGTCGGTGAAATGAGCACCAGTGTACTGGTAATAGGGGTACTGCATCAGCAGCATAGCTGCGCATCTAACCAATGATGCAACCAGCAGCCAAAAAGGCAGCACACGATGGGAATATCCTAAACCAACCACCTTAATGGTTAAGCCACCACCAGGCATCACAATAATTACAACCCTCAACTAATTCTGGTCTACCCACTGGCACACGTTAGAACGTAATGCTTTGATTTGCCTCTTCACTCCACACAGAAAGTTTTAATGCTGGCGGTACAGTTATATAGTTCCGTGAGGTAAATGAAAAGTTATACAAACTTTTCATCTTACCTTTTTAGAAACTACAGAACTAATTGTTTAAAATGTGTACGGTAATTGCCACGAGCTCACCTGGAGAGAAAGAGAAATGGTGATGATGACACATGACAGTGCGATCATGCTGTAGCCTCCAATCAGTAGAGGTTTTCGGCCTAAACGCTCAATCAAAAGGGTCTATGAAAGAGAACAAGGAAAATAATATATCATCTCTTCTGGGACGTTTCGGGTTTCAAACGATGAATAAAACAAGCGCAAGGACTTAGTTGAAATGGATATTGTGCAAAAATTGTTTTCTGATGTTACTGCTGACTCGCAAAATACAAAAGGGAATTCCTAACAAAGCAAAACAAGACAGAAAAAAAAAAACCAAATAAGCATATCTGAATAAGATTATTATGAAGAAGAAAAACATGAAAACATAAAAGAAGAGACGTGGTGAAAAATGTTTGTCAGTCCAACTCAGGAAGTAAAGATGACCATGGTGACATTATGTGGCATTATGTGAATTCAAACTGTTTTTGAATTAATAATTTTGAAACTGTAACTTGGCAAATAATCAATAGAGAGATGGTTATAGGGGGAGCAAGGTTTATGGAGAGAGCAATAACCAGGTGTGAATTAGAAATCTCATCAGGATGGCCAAAGGGGTGTAATGAATTTAAGATTTGTGGTAGATGCACATTGCATGTGTGAGCGTCTAATGAACAGTGTTATTTCTTCGGCCAGGAAGTGGCCAGGTAAACGTACACTCATCAGAAGTGCCAGCAGTTCACAGAGGCCCGTGCCAATTGCAATGTATGCCATATCTTCTGGAGCGACACCTGATGCACTGAAGATGTATACCAGGTATGAGTAGATCTGGGGATGCAATCAGGGTATGGAATGAAGGAAGATATAATCATGGAAGTCCCAATACCACCATGACAAATTGAGGCTATACAAGAAACAGACTCAGAAATTGAACCCTTTCATCAAGTGCAGACAATTTTTTCATTTATTCAATCTATTCCAAGTATTTCCTCATATTGTCACCCAACATTCAACATTCACATCCCTTATTATTTACATTTTACAGTACAGTGTCATAAGGCTCGTGGAGGAGTTTTTTTTACATCTATGATACAGAGGACAGTCTTGTAAGTACTGCTCTGATTGGCTGAGTGGAAAGAGGCCAAAAGGGATGATGAGCTTGGCCAGGATAGCTTGGTTAGTATTTATGCACTGAGTGGTTGTATTAGTATTTATGTACCTGTGCTCGTTCCGGAAACTGACATCAGGCATGTGTTGACGATACTTTGCACATGTACTGAAAGTCGAGAAGAATTAATGCATTTTGTGTTACAAGTTAACTTATACACATAAATATATAAACCTACAGTCAAATCTCTCTGAATATCACAAGATGCTTTGGCATGGCTGGTCGAGAGGAAATGGCAAACTTCTCTTGTTGCTGGAAAGCACTGAAAATGAAATCATACATTTCCAAAAACAAATTCCTATTTTGATTCGTCCACACTCCATTGATTGTGATCTTTGAATTTTTTTTTTTACTCTTGTTATATTTTTTGCAGCTTCTTCCTGCAATGAACCATTGTCTTAATTATTCATTCCGATTTGAATTATTGAGACAGCTGGAAATACGCATTTTCATTATGTCTGCCTGATCGTATAACTGATGCTCCATGGACAAATCAGATCACTAGATACTGTTACTGCACAACATCCTCTCTCGCCATCTCCAATATTTTCTCCAAGGTTAAGTATGATGATGGGCATCCGTCCAAATGTGATGAAATAGGTTCCCCTATCCGGTCGCTCCTCGTCCTTCGCCTTGCAATGGCCTCGGTTCCTACAGGGTTGTTCATTCATGAGAGTTTAAGGTGGATACAAGCATTTGTGAAACGCCGACCTGTAGGTAGAGTTTGTCATTCGAGCATTCTATATGAATGACTTACAGGAGATACAAGTGTACTTTTACATGAAGGAAAAAGCAGAAAATTGGACAAATCAACACAGTTGATGATATTTCAATCTGGGATCCAGCATCAGGAGTTACGTTCTCTGAAAACAACATGAGCCAAACAGACAATATAATTAACAATACGTCCACCTGTCTGCATTACATTATTTACATATCATACAATATTTCCATTAATTTACAATCCATTGGAAACAATCTTTTTATCCCAGAGAGGTCAATGTCAGAAATGTGCATTCAAATAATTTACATCAACCCAAATTCAGTCCAGATAGCCGACTGAATGTGCACTCTGTATGAGTGGAAACTGTCAGCTTACATCAAAAATATAAAAGGAGCTCAGCCTCGGCGTGCCTGCATCTGTCCGTCCGTCTCTGTGTCCATCTGCCCGTTTCTGCATCCGTCCGTCCGTGCCTGCCTGTATCTGGCTAGCAATAATTGTCCTATAAGGGATACCATGAATCAAGCCCAATCTGCAAACAGTATGATATCGTTGAGTAAGGTGAGGATAGATGAGTTGGTTTCAATTTACATCAAAACAAAACTCTTCTTGTTCCTTCATCTGCTTTTCACTTAAATTATGGTGAGTCTCATTCAATTTCGCTTATGATATTACGATTCGATTCAGAAAACGCTTGCTATATTCAAGGTTGTATTTTTTTCAACATTTCCATTTTATTCATCTTTTTATCTAACAGTAATATATCGCCCTATCAAGCAGTTTGTCTGATTATACATTTCCTTTTGCTCCACTTGCAAGACATGTGAGAAAAGGATACGAAAAAAAGCAGCTGATATTTCAATCATATATTTGGACGATTTTTAAAGGGTGAAAGTAAATTTTTTTCGCCGGGTCCCCCTTCCAGTCATACAAAAACAAGAGCGAGAATTGCTTTGCAATTAATGTCTCCTACTAATGTGATTTTTTTTTAACCTGATTTACATACAGTACATGAAGCAAAAACACACATGTGATTGGGGTGACAGTTCATTGCTGGATCAGGATTCAAACTCCAGCGAGACAGAGAGGCAAGGGTGCATAACTGTAAGCCATCCACACCAATGACACCCTTCAATTATGCTATTCACAAAAAAGTAAAAAAAATGAATTTTTTTGTGCGTAATTTTGGTGTCAGCCAAACTTTTCATACCAGGACACATCCGATGGTGAATTTAAAGGTGGATCAGGCGAATGCAGTATTTAAAGGGGGATCAAGCAAAAAAATCTCCACGTAATTTCCTCATTCTGCTTTAAAATAAATCTCTCTATATTTTAATACCAAACAGCATCATTCGAATCACAAACTACAAAGGCACTCGGAAGAGCGCGAACCTCTGCCACGCAATGCCTGATCCATGTGAACGTGTCAGGCCCATTCAATTTTTGAGATATCATGCTAAATATCGTTTTTGGCTCTTTCTCTCAATGGTGAAGAATCACTTAAAAGTTTAAATAATTCTCGCATCCAGATCCGGATCTTCACCAAAATATAATCAGTAATGAGTTTGTCCCTGTCACACACTCAACATGTCCACAAAATTTCATCCGAATCCGTCCACAACTTTTTGAGATATCCTGCACACACACACAATCAAACAAACAATCAAAAAAACAAACAGACAGAAAGGGGTGAAAACATAACCTCCTTCACCTTCGGTGGTGGAAGTAACTTATACCATAACGTTAAAAAAAGAAATACAACATTACAAACACTCGGGAGGTAAACTAGTATAGACGTTTTATACAAACACTTGAGAGGTAAACTAGTATAGACACTTTATACAAACACTCGAGAGGTAAACTAGTATAGACACTTTATACAAACACTCGAGAGGTAAACTAGTATAGACACTTCATACACACACTCGTGAGGTAAACAAATATACACACTTTATACAAACACTCGTGAGGTAAACGAGTACAGACACTTTATACACAGACTCGTGAGGGAAACCAGTATAGACACTTTATACAAACACTCGTGAGGTAAACTAATATAGACACTTTATACAAACACTCGTGAGGTAAACTAGTATAGACACTTTATACACACACTCGTGAGGGAAACCAGTATAGACACTTTATACAAACACTCATGAGGTAAACTAATATAGACACTTTATACAAACACTCGTGAGGTAAACGAGTACAGACACTTTATACACAGACTCGTGAGGTAAACCAGTATAGACACTTTATACACACACTCGTGAGGTAAACCAGTATAGACACTTTATACACAGACTCGTGAGGTAAACTAATATAGACACTTTATACAAACACTCGTGAGGGAAACCAGTATAGACACTTTATACACACACTCGTGAGATAAACGAGTACAGACACTTAAAACAAACACTCGTGAGGTAAACAGATATACACACTTTATACACACACTCGTGAGGGAAACAGATATACACACTTTATACACACACTCGTGAGGGAAACAGATATACACACTTTATACACACACTCGTGAGGGAAACCAGTATAGACACTTTATACACACACTCGTGAGGTAAACTAGTATAGCCACTTTATACAAACACTCGAGAGGTAAACTAGTATAGACACTTCATACACACACTCGAGAGGTAAACTAGTATAGACACTTCATACACACACTCGTGAGGTAAACTAGTATAGACACTTTATACAAACACTCGAGAGGTAAACTAGTATAGACACTTCATACACACACTCGTGAGGTAAACTAGTATAGACACTTTATACAAGCACTCGAGAGGTAAACTAGTATAGACACTTCATACACACACTCGTGAGGTAAACTAGTATAGACACTTTATACAAGCACTCGAGAGGTAAACTAGTATAGACACTTCATACACACACTCGTGAGGTAAACAGATATACACACTTTATACACACACTCGTGAGGGAAACCAGTATAGACACTTTATACAAACACTCGTGAGGTAAACAAATATACACACTTTATACAAACACTCGTGAGGTAAACAAATATACACACTTTATACACACACTCGTGAGGTAAACAAGTACAGACACTTTATACACAGACTCGTGAGGGAAACCAGTATAGACACTTTTGTACACACACACGTGAGGTAAACTAGTAGAGACACTTTATACACTCACGCGTGAGGTAAACTAGTATAGACACTTTATACACTCACGTGTGAGGTAAACTAGTAGAGACACTTTATACACTCACGCGTGAGGTAAACTAGTAGAGACACTTTATACACACACGCGTGAGGTAAACTAGTATAGACACTTTATACACTCACGCGTGAGGTAAACTAGTAGAGACACTTTATACACACACGTGAGGTAAACTAGTATAGACACTTTATACACTCACGCGTGAGGTAAACTAGTAGAGACACTTTATACAAACACTCGTGAGGTAAACCAGTAGAGACACTTTATACACACACTCATGAGGTAAACGAGTACAGACACTTTATACACACACTCATGAGGTAAACAGATATACACACTTTATACACACACTCATGAGGTAAACAGATATACACACTTTATACACACACTCGTGAGGTAAACAAGTACAGACACTTTATACACAGACTCGTGAGGGAAACCAGTAGAGACACTTTTGTACACACACGCGTGAGGTAAACTAGTAGAGACACTTTATACACTCACGCGTGAGGTAAACTAGTATAGACAGTTTATACACTCATGTGTGAGGTAAACTAGTAGAGACACTTTATACACTCACGCGTGAGGTAAACTAGTAGAGACACTTTATACACACACGCGTGAGGTAAACTAGTATAGACACTTTATACACTCACGCGTGAGGTAAACTAGTAGAGACACTTTATACACACACGTGAGGTAAACTAGTATAGACACTTTATACACTCACGCGTGAGGTAAACTAGTAGAGACACTTTATACAAACACTCGTGAGGTAAACCAGTAGAGACACTTTATACACACACTCATGAGGTAAACGAGTACAGACACTTTATACACACACTCATGAGGTAAACAGATATACATACTTTATACACAAACTCGTGAGGTAAACAGATATACACACTTTATACACACACTCATGAGGTAAACAGATATACACACTTTATACACACACTCGTGAGGTAAACAGATATACACACTTTATACACACACTCGTGAGGTAAACAGATATACACACTTTATACACACACTCATGAGGTAAACAGATATACACACTTTATACACACACTCATGAGGTAAACAGATATACACACTTTATACACACACTCATGAGGTAAACAGATATACACACTTTATACACACACTCGTGAGGTAAACAGATATACACACTTTATACACACACTCATGAGGTAAACAGATATACACACTTTATACACACACTCGTGAGGTAAACGAGCACAGACACTTTATACAAACACTCGTGAGGTAAACCAGTAGAGACACTTTATACACACACTCATGAGGTAAACGAGTACAGACACTTTATACACTCACGCGTGAGGTAAACTAGTAGAGACACTTTATACAAACACTCGTGAGGTAAACGAGCACAGACACTTTATACACACACTCATGAGGTAAACGAGTACAGACACTTTATACACTCACGCGTGAGGTAAACTAGTAGAGACACTTTATACAAACACTCGTGAGGTAAACGAGCACAGACACTTTATACACTCACGCGTGAGGTAAACTAGTAGAGACACTTTATACAAACACTCGTGAGGTAAACCAGTAGAGACACTTTATACACACACTCATGAGGTAAACAGATATACACACTTTATACACACACTCGTGAGGTAAACGAGCACAGACACTTTATACACTCACGCGTGAGGTAAACTAGTAGAGACACTTTATACAAACACTCGTGAGGTAAACTAGTAGAGACACTTTATACAAACACTCGTGAGGTAAACCAGTAGAGACACTTTATACACACACTCATGAGGTAAACAGATATACACACTTTATACACACACTCGTGAGGTAAACGAGCACAGACACTTTATACACTCACGCGTGAGGTAAACTAGTAGAGACACTTTATACAAACACTCGTGAGGTAAACTAGTAGAGACACTTTATACAAACACTCGTGAGGTAAACCAGTAGAGACACTTTATACACACACTCATGAGGTAAACAGATATACACACTTTATACAAACACTCGTGAGGTAAACTGGTTTCGACACTTTATATACACACTCATGACTTGCAATTTTCACCTGTACACGGAGAATAGTGCTGGTGGGGCAAACATTGTCCCCTTCCGGAGGGAGCGGGTATTCACTCCTTTTTTCGCTCCAGGAGGGAATGGGTGTTACTGTTCCCAAAATGAGATGTGTCAGTCAGTCCGTCAGAAGAAGATGAAGATGAAGATGAAGATGAAGAAGATGAAGAAGATGAAGAAGATGAAGAAGATGAAGAAGATGAAGAAGATGAAGAAGATGAAGAAGATGAAGAAGATGAAGAAGATGAAGAAGATGAAGAAGATGAAGAAGATGAAGAAGATGAAGAAGATGAAGAAGATGAAGAAGATGAAGATGAAGATGAAGATGAAGATGAAGATGAAGATGAAGATGAAGATGAAGATGAAGATGAAGATGAAGAAGAAGAAGAAGAAGAAGAAGAAGAAGAAGAAGAAGAAGAAGAAGAAGAAGGAGGAGGTATTGACACCATAATTTGCTCCCAACAGGAACATGTATTACTTCTAAAATAAAGTCGTATCGTTTTCCGAAGAGGTTAATTGTCCTTAATGAGAAAGTGTTTGATTTGTTTTTCAGATAATCCTGATAAAGACAATCGTTTAAAGTTTACGTACCACGTCTAACCCAGATAGCTGTTGTCCTGCACCAACCAGCATCACAGAGATCAGTGCTCGTCGTAAGTTGGGATCTCGAGCAACCTCCAGCGCCGACTTCTCCCTGCCCTCCTCCCCAATGAGAGTTTGCTCCTCTTGCATTCCCACCATCTGGGAATTCATCTCCATTTCCGTCATGTGCTTTCCACCCAACCACTTCAGAGCTTCAAAGAGACCGGGTAGTCGGGGTGAAACACACAATTATTGAGAACCACTCGTACTCCATTGACATCTTGTATATGTGCAAGTGGAGAATGTACTCATGAGGTAAACAAGAACATATCTTCATGGTGAAAGGGCCCTCCCCTTTTGTTTCCATTGTTTCTTGAACATCACTTGCCATGTTAAGGAGACTTAAATGAATACAAGTTATAATGGTGTCGTGACGGTTGTCATCCATGGATAACTCCAGACAGCATGACGAGTCTTTAAAGACCACAAAGCCAGTCGCCCGAGAACTTCTTGCGGGATCCCACGCTCAGAGTCGTGTTACCATACAATGAAATTCCAGGCACGAGCGAGTGCCGTGCTGGCAGTCACGTGACAGATCTTAATTGATTGGCTGGGCGGAACCAAGTCACATGTTGTGACCTCAACTAGAGCCGAATTGCTCGATTAACTCATCAACCAGTTGCCATATGCCTCTGCCGAGACAGACAAGATGAGTCAAGCCAAGCTGTGCTTTAACAATGCATGAAAAAAACAAATCACACGTGCTGTATTTCCAAGGATCATCATATATGTACAAGTAATGACATTCCCCCTCATTCCAGACGCATACATAACCACGCTTGAATGCATAATCAATCACTTATAACTTTAAATAAGGGCCAATCAAACATCTGAGACAAAGAAGAGATATCGAGGTCGGAGAAAAAGAAAGAGGTGGGGTCTTGTTTATGTCCCAGCACACCTAGCGATAGCTTGGCTGAGCTGACATAGCCCAATGAACCCTGGCACAAAGTCTCTCAGTCCTGGTCATCCTCGCCCAGCGTGCAGTGCCGACCCGCTCAGCGTGCCTCTGAGTTTCCACCTCCATTTGCACGCATCTCTGGCAATGACGTGTTACCCCACGCACACCCGGAAAGATGACGATAGCGCACACAGACTATTATTCAGGGCGCCAAGCCAAGTCCAGTACAGACAATTCTTTATCTCTCTCTCCCGAGGCTGAACACGGCAAGTCAACCCCTGACAAAAGAGACGAGTAAACGGCCAAATCGATGACTAACTGGGCAAGTCGAATGGGGCAAGTCATACTCAACACCTGATCCAAAGATGAAAGGCGGGCCATAAGGATGAAACAAACGCAGACAGCTCGTGTGCACCCCACCCCTTTATTGCGCATCCCCCCCCTTCCTTCCCCATTGGATGAGTTACGGGGATCAGGGGCTCCCTTGTCTTGTGATTGGCATGCCAGATGACTTGTGTTTGGTGGCATCTCCAGATTGTCTCTGCGGATCGAGGGTGTGTCGGGTTTCTGTTGTTTGTTTTGGCGTGCTGTCATGGGCTAATGATGATTTATTAGATATCTGATGTGCAAAACCAGATGTGCAGGATGTGGGCCAGCTGGTTTTAACTGGTTCTGAGTGTTTTCAAGGGATTTGAGAGAGGGCTCAGAGGTGTTGCTGCGCTGAGATGCCTCATACCTCATACCTCATATCTTTAACCAGGTTCGGAGTTCGACTGACCCCACAGAGAAAACAAGGCAGTGTGGCACAGTGGCTGCACAGTGATCCTATTATATTGCTGCTGGGGATTTTGGCATTAAACTGGCATGTTACAGTCTATTAATGCAATCATTGTGTAGATTGGGATGGAGTGTGCAAAGCACTAAACCTTGCTTAATGTGGAGAATGCTGGTTCTTGAGGAAGACCTGGGCAGATTTGGTAATGTGCACTCCACGTATTGTACCACAGGGAGCACCGTCATAGGCTTCAGTCGACACTGGCAGCCAAGGGATGTCACCACGAGCACTGTCTAATGCTCAAAACACACGTCTATGGGCATCACAGGAGATATGCTTCAAGATCCGAAACAGAGCGAAGGCTTCACAAGTTTGCCGCAGGCTTATACCAACTAGGACTCTCACACCAGACTCTCAAACCCTCATGCTGCAGGCTCTCCAAGGCCCATGCCACAGGATCAGCAATGCCCATGCCACAGGCTCTCCATGCACCATGCTGCAACCTCTCTAAGCTCAACACTGCAGCCTCTCCAACCTCCATGGTGCAGGCTCTCCAAGCTCTGGTTTTGTAACTGTGCCTTCACATCCTCTCTCTTCTCTCTTCTGTCTTTTTTGTGACCACACCCTCTCTCCTTCTTGGTGATACTGTCTTTTGTTTTATCTGTGTGTGCATCACATCTGATTCATGGAGCCAATATTCCGTTTTTGTCATGTCAATTATCTCCACATCATGACACAAACAATAACTGCATGAACCTACCACCTCCCACTCCGCTTCACTACATCATTCATTCTCCATCCCCCTGGGTAAAACAAACACTCGTATCAGAATAGTGCTGCAGTGTGGGAAATCTCCTCATTAGATGAAACATGAAATTAACTGAACATTTCAAGCTGTGCATTTTGCTATTTTGTGCAGTACTTATAATCTAGGCTTTCATAGAACATGTCCCCATGCCTTCCCCTGAATGGTTGTTGGAACAAACCTTTGCGACACTCTACAACATCATTTTTGTCGATGAGCAGGAACCGAGGTGACTCGGGACACCATGGCAGAGTACAGATCTGAAGAAGAGCTGGGATAGCCGTAATGGAAAGAATCAAAGGCCATCCATCCTCCAGGCCAGCCAAGGATCTCCCTGGAAAGGTAAGGTAAAAAGCCACAACGATTCATGACACTCCCTTGTGAAAAATTGCATGAATTCCAAACCTGTATTCACTCGGGAAAAATTCCGCAACATCCAAATAGAATTGCTCGCGCCTTGGCGATGTGCATTGAAACGGTGTGTTTGGGAAACGTTCATCTCCATGCTCTGAGTCATATCTCCGTCCTTCATCACTACTTTGGTCTTGGTTTCTGTTAGTTTCACCAAAACCAAGGATTGTTTAATTGACTGATGTCCAACCGTCAGGAGGGTGTCATCAAAACTTACATTTCAAAGATGAAGCACATTGCACACAGCATAGCACCTAATGACTGGCCCTTCCTTCTCTGCTCCATTCCAACTCTGCTTTACCATTCATATATACTCAGACCAATAATATTTTGCAAAAGCCCCTCCTTCTACAAATGACATAACTACTCTGGGTTTTTATGACCAGAAACCGCCAGCAATTGCTCGTTACCACAAAGTGTTAGCTCTTATACGAGCCTCTAGATTGCATTAAAAAAAAACACCCCAAAAATAAATAAATAAAACCCCAAAGGTGGTTCAGTATCCAGAAGTAACCGCAAAATTCCCAAACTCTCACGATCTTTCCACAGAGCTTAAAGTCGAACTTGGAACCTTTTTGTTCGACTGAGCTTTCACAATAAAACATCTCGCCCAAACAAACATGACAGAGTCATGAATGTATAATAACCATTCATTTCATATCGAAACATAAGTATACAAAAGTGTTAACACTGGACTGAACCAAACTCCACTGAACAATCACTCGTAAAGAATTTTTCACAGTTACTGGGATTTACATAATTTGTGATAGTTAGGGTATTCCACCTTGTTTACTTGACCCAATACCATCCATCCATCCATCCATCCATTGGGACCATACTCTGTGCAGAGCGTTAGTGCTGCCAAATCAGTCTCCTTGGCTATTGGACACAATCCTGGACGGGTCACAACTCCGACACAGGATACCAGAAAGCTGGCACTCATTTTGCCGACCTCGGAAGGATGACAGACAGAGTCAACCCCACCTGGTATTAATTCAACAGCCGAGTGGGATTTGAACTCAGGATCCCAAGCTCACCACCCTAACCATTAAGCCAATACCATGCCCACGACATAATGTATCCATGCACTGCTTCAACACTCGGTTCAACGCATCCATACTTTGATTCATCATACGTACGGTATATGTTCTTAAGAACATCTCTTGATACCCTTCAATTTCTCATTGAGCTTTTCTACCTCTTCCTTGAGGGCCACTATCTTTTGCCATACTGCTGACTTCACAATAGGATGGGGTTCAGCTCCTTTTTCTGAAATCCTTGAGTCAAATCTGCCTTCCATTTCACTCCCAATTATTGGAAGCTTTCTCTTAATTGTGGTTTCCATACCCCTCCCGATTTGAGTATACATTTGACCCAAATGTCCATGGATAACAGACCTTTCTGACATTTCAATTGTAGCCTCCACAAGTTCATGCTTTAACAGCTTAATTTCTTCAAATGGCTCCTTTGTGTGTTATTACTTTCGCAGTGACTGGTGCTGACGAATGCTCAAGTTCCCCATTTTGTTCATTTATCCTTGCATCCATAAGAGCATTTTGTTCATCCATCTTGGGATTAAAAGTAGAATTCTGTTCCTCAATCCCAGCCTTCAAATGATCCATCATCGTATTTAAATGAGCATTTTGTTCATCGATTTTTTAATTTAAAAAATGTCATTTGAAACACCTGCGTCTTGAGGCCACTGCACACGAGCTGACACCATGCAACAAGACTGTCTGTGACAGTTTAGTCTGTGAAAGTCTTTGATGATCGTGGAATGTGCAGCGATTGATGAGCGTTGTCAACAAGGTTTATAAGTACATCAGCGATCATCGTAAAAGTTGAATATGTTCAACTTTTATAACGAGTTTTTGGCAATAGTCATACATTGATATGTAGTGTGCTGCAGTCTACGTTGACCATGGCACAATGTATTCACCAATTAAACTTCACCTTTCAGCGACTTCTGTCGTAGCGTCGATACAGCAGACTTTTTGTCAGAAGAAAAGAGACCCAGCTCATAGATTTGTGGTGGGATCATGCCTGCCTTTATGACGAAAGCAGTAAATCATATTCAAAGCAGAATGCCAAGTCCAAGGCAAATGGAGAAAGAGCGTGGGTGTGGATCTGTGTGTGTGTGTGGTGTGTGGTTATAATCAATGCTCAATACTTGTTTATATTATAGTTATGCATGAGCTGTGGCCTAAACACTCAACGTTATTGCGACTCGCTCTGCAGCAGAGATGGGACCCGATAATGTTGTTGTTTTCTCCTCGCTATCCATGCAGTGACATGCTCCACTTCCTCATTACAGAATGATGGATGCATCAGGTCAGGTCAGGTCAGGTGTGAGAGCATGCGCCGGAGCAGCGCGTCGCTGCGTACACTTTCCGTCGGTACTCCAGGGGCCTCCATCTGGCCATCCCCCAGGCAGATCCTTCAAGCCGATGAACCTGCTGCAACGACAAGGCACGTGGTCGGCCCATTGACCTCCTTCACTCACGAGGCTCCCTCACTGAGAGAATCTGGTGAGCAGGATCAGCGTCACGAAAATGAGCCACATGTCCATACAGCCAGAGCTTCCGCTCAAGGACTATAGTTAACAAATCTCATTTGAGTCTCTCTCAGCAACCGCTCGTTGGACACAAAGTCTGACCAGAGATAGCCAAGGATTCTCCGAAGATATCTGGTACCGAAGGAATTAAATCTCCGTCTCAGATCCCTGGTCAGAGTCCAAGTCTCACATCCATAGAGCAATACTGGAATCACCAAGGACCTCAAGACTCAGACTTTCGTCCTCACACACAGGTACCGGCAGCGCAACACCCCATGATCCAATGAATCCATGAATCCCCAGACCCGACCCAGACATCTGTTTACCTCTGGCTTACAGCCAGCAGAGACATGAATATCACTGCCAAGGGAAGTGAATCTCTCCGTGACATCAACATCCTCACCACAAACAGGTACAGACAGGATAGCAGCATCCAAGATGTCGTTGAAAGCCTGGATCTTAGTTTTGACCCAGGAAAACCATAATCCCAGTGGCTCAGACTCCTCATTCAGCACCTCGAGGGCCACCAAAAGGATATCTGGAGTCTCTGAAAAGATCACTGCATCATCTGCGAAATCAAAGTCAGAGATCTTGACATTACCAATCGATGCATCACAACTTGATCTCTCCGACATCCTCCCCAGAATCCAGTTCATTCAAGTGCTGAAAAGTGTGGGGGCCAGTACACACCCCTGACAAACTCCAGTAACAACTGGAACTAAGTCGGAGATGTTACCACCACGTCTCACAGCACTCTCAGTACCATAGGAGAGTTTGGACATCAGATCGATCAGTTTTGGTGGCACCCCACGAAGACCAAGAGTCCTCCAGAGGGCATCCTGATTAACTGAATCAAACACTTCACAGAGATCAATATAGGCTGCAAGCAGCCCCTGCCGAAACTCTCATCTGCATTCGGTGATGACCTGAAGAGCAAGGATACGGTCAATCGTTGATCTCTTTGGTGTAAAGCCTGACTGCTCTTGATGCTGGTGCTCAAGCAGATGGTGGCAAACCCTATCAAGAATTATCCGAGTGAAGACCTTGACCGGCACAGAGCAGCGTAACCCCTCGGTAGTTGTTGCAGTCTTGACTATCACCCTTCTCTTTCCAGAGAGGGACAACAAGGCCCCTCTTCCAGTCAGTTGGGATGATGCCTGTGTTTCAGGCAGAGCACAGAACTGCATGCAACAACACGAGTGCAGCATTTCCACCAGCCTTGAGAAGTTCAGCATGGATGCCACAGATCCCTGGAACTTTACCCCCATTTCAACCAGTTTACCGCAGCTTGTGTTTCCACAAACGAAGGTGGACCACAGTTGATTGGAGGGTCAGCAACAGGGATTGTAACACATCTAACATCCAACTCGACAGCTGGTGGATCAGCCTGGTACAACCGCTCAAAGTAACCGGCCCAGCGGGCCTTCACTTCGGACTCCTCTGTCAAGAGCCTACCACCCTCTACTCTAACTGCAGTACACCGAGGGATGGGCTTGGATGAACGCAATGTGCAAATTCTACTGTAAGCAGTACGAGAATCAATTGACCACAGGTGATGCTCTACCCCCTCACATATTTCTCACACATAGGCCTCCTTGTCCTCCCTCAGTGCACGTACAGTTTTACGCCTCAGCTCCCTGAACAGCTCAGTTCTGCCATTCAGCCTGGCCCTGCAACTCTGGTCAATGGTATCAAGTGTCCCTTGAGAGACAAAATTCTTCTTCACCCTCTGGCGAGTTCAAAGACATCCACCGACAACATCAAGGACAGTGGTCTTGAAGGCACTCCACAACTCTTCGGGATTTCCCAAAGCACGCAGACCCCCCAAATGTCCACTCATTATGTTCGCAAACTCCTCAGTGACTCTCTCATCCTTGAGCTTGTCAACATCCAGCCAAGGCAGGGATGGTACCATTCTCCTGGATTTAAGGTGCAACTTAAGAGTTGCTGCAACAAGCCAGTGGTCAGTATTGAGGAACTCAGCACTCTGGCAGACCCTGCAGTTCTGGATCATCCTCCAACGACCGTCAATGAGGACATGGTCAATCTCCCTTGCCACACCGCCGGCTTGGGAATACCAAGTCCAGCGATGAGCTTGTGGGCGCTGAAACCATGAACCGGCCACCCTAAGTCCATGACTTCTTGCAAAGTTAAGGAACTTGTGCTATTCAGGTTCACAGTTCCAGACCCATGGGGACCAACACATGTCTCATAACCATCTCTATCAGTTCCAGTTGATGCATTGAAATCCCCCAAGACTAGAAGTGTATCTCGCCTGGGGCACTGATCAACCACAGACTCGAGTGTGGCATAGAATGCGTCCTTCACAGTGAGATCACTCACCTCCGTCCGAGCATATACAGAGACCAGTGAAACGACACACAAGGAGTGATGAATCCTTTGTCTCATCATACGCGAGTTGACCGATGCTACCTCAATTATCACTGGAGTCAGTTTATTGGACACAGCTATAGCAACTCCTTCGGCATGGTAACCATCAAAGCGACCAGACCAGTCGTAGGTGTAATCACCCCCCATGATCTCACCACTATCCGCTCTCCGAACCTCAGAGAGAGCTGCAATACCGATGTCCAAACGCTTCAGCTCAGATGATAACAGAGACAGGTGATCATCCTCTCTTAGGGATAGGACATTCCAGGCACCCATCCGAAGGGACTGCCTCAGGTTAACCCAAGGAGTCCATCGTCTGGTGGACGACACCTCAGCACCACCCCGACACTCTCCCGTAATCTGACCCGGGAATGTTACCCCCTTGTTTCCCTCTTATCAAAGATTTGGGGTCCTGAAGGCTTTGCCCCAATCGCATCATCCGGTGAGCTGCCCTGTGAAGGGTAGCTGCACAGGAGGTACTCCCATGGAGTGGGTTTTCTGATTTTTTTTCTGCTTTTGGAATATTTTGCGGAATTAAGGGTTTAACGGTGGTTGGAGTGCAAATCCTGCCACCGACCTCCTAATAAGAAGTATCCCAACTGCAGGAGGACGTCCGCTGACAGTTGGGCACGAGATATGGATGGCCGTTGGCTCACAAGGAGATTCTCCACCCTTTGACACGTTTTGTTCTTCATCCTATGCAGGATGAGGTACCTACGCAGGAGCAGTACCTATGCAGGAGGACAAAAATCCAAGTCTTTTAGTCTTGCTGTATGGATGTGAGACATGGAATCTGACCAGCGATATTGTTGCGGTGCTGGGTATAGGTGGAGAGCCCGACAGCTAGAGGGAGCAGTAGAGTTGTCTCCACCGAACACCGGGAATTTAGGTCGTGACCCTCGGATAAGTCCGAAAGGCACGGGTCCCTTACTGGACTATGAATCACCAATAATTCGACCGCATGGGATAGGGTCAATCGACAAACTTCAATATACCTAATTTCCCACGTGGCAAAGCTACCGGGGAATTCACACCCTCGACGGACCACGAGCGGGACGAGCCGTTACCGTGCCCGAACCGTGTTTAACCCGAGCGGTGGTTACCAAGGCCCGTCGGACCAAGTGAACAATATCCAACCTCGCTATTTCTCAACACACACTGTGCCAAGCCAAGGAAAAACACAGAAATGAGCTGGAACATTTAACAAAAGGGGATACTTACAGTATTTATAATGGGGAAGGGGAACACACAAGAAGGCAGAGCTGAACCGACTAAAAGGCAGGCAATGTACAATGAGTAAAAGAAAGCACTTACACAATTCTACTTGAAGACAGGCCCACACACACACACACACACACACACACACACACACACACACACACACACACACACACACACACACACACACCCTCCCCAAAAGAAATGATGGCTGCGGCCTTTATTGATACCCCCAGCTCGGAGGGAAGGTGAGCTGGAGGTAAGAAGCTAGCTTGGACCTTCCCACTTCATGCAGTTCTTGATGATCTTGGGGTGGCGGGACTCGAACCCGCAACACGATGCCGCTCCAAGACCAGGTACGGAGGGTAACGTCGGGCACTGGCACACTCCTCCGGCTCGCAGGCAGGCGATTCTCCTCCAGGAAGACCTTCTCAGCCGGTCGCCCCACACAAACAAGAGCCTGCTGCTTGGCTAAGCCAAAGTCATTAACCTTGGCCACCGAATCTTCCGAGACAAGAACGTTTTGTGCAGCGAAGTCACAAGTCATGAGTCACGAGTCACCCACCTTCTACGCCTCCCAAAATATCCCATCCTTGACAGGTGGGAGGGATCCGTCTCGCCCTCATTGGACAGGCGTCGGTGATCTCCCGGCCGTCCGAGATTGGTCGAAGGGGGATTCTCACGTCTCCGCCCCTCGACCAGGAAGTCGAACAGCAGTATGTTGTGTGCAGTAAGGTTTCCAAATCCGCAATAATATGAAATGGAGACTTACCTTCTTCGGTGCCAGGTCTCTTTGGAGAATCGTTGGCTATCACTGGTCAGACTTTGCGTCTAACGATCAGTTTCTGAGAGAGACTTAGATGAGATGTGTTACCTGTATAGTCCGTGGCATCAGCTGCGGCTATATGGACATGTTGCTCATTTTCCTGCCGCTGATCCTGCTCACCAGATACTCTCAGCGAGGAAGCCTTGTAATGGAGGAGTTCAATGGGCCGACCACATGCCTCATGGTTGCAGCAGATTGATTGAAATTGCAAGTATATGGGGATGGGCCAGGCATCTGCCTGGAAGATGGCCAGACATTGTCCCCTGGAGTACTAGTGGAAAGTGGACACAGCGACGCGCTGCTCCGGTGCAAACTCCCATTCCTGACCTCACCTGACTTTAAACGTATCCTTAACTTAGGAAGTACACAAAAGCAACAGTTCACCAAAATGTGTCAGCACAATCTTTCAGTTGTGAAACTAGGGCTAGAAGGTGTGGATAAGAATGTCGACGTACGGTAGTCCCACCACCTGGCCAAACGTGATGCCGATGGGAAGTAATATCATTCCGCATATTGACATGACTCCTCGTAAGTGCTGAGGTGCCATTTCCCCAAGGTACATGGGTTGCAGGTTTAAGCCCAGACCTGTACACAACAATGTCACACTCATTACTTCACTGCAGTTTCATATTTTGTGGTAGAAAGTGGTGTGTGTGTGTGTGTGTGTGTGTGTGTGTGTGTGTGTGTGTGTGTGTGTGTGTGTATACATGTACTTTTTTTTTTCAATTATTGTGGTGGCATAATGTCATGCTTTAAACTGGCTATGATCAATGGGGTATCGCCACTGCCATCGAGTATGGGGGCACCCCTGATGTAATGCCCCTATTACCAGTTCACTGGTACTCATTTTGCTGTCCTCAGAAGGATGACAGGCTGAGACAACTCCACCTGGTGTTAATTCAGCAGAGGATGGGACTTGAAATCAGGACCCTAAGATCCCAAACCAGCCACCCTAACCACTAAACCAAAACCAGGCTTGGTGCATATATATGTATGTATATATATATATATATATATATATATATATATATATATATATATATATATATATATATATATATATATATATATATATTCCTCTCTGACTCTGAGGTGTGTCCAGTATACCAATGGCAAGGATCTCCATTTCCTCTGGAGTTTAGTTCACAGGAACGCTGTTTCTGGTGTGTTCCATCCAGTCAAGCTGCTGAAGTTGGTCTTCATCTTCTCCACATGAACCAAGCCATGTTCTGGGCTTTTTATGCCGTACAGCTCACAGAACAGGCTTTGAGGTGGATCTCACCATTCACACTCTGGACTTCTTCCTCCTCACTGGATCACTGGATCACCGGACAAGCTTTTAGGACACCAACGACGACCAGCTATAAGCTCCTTTCTCCACACAGGACATGGCTTTCTCCCCACTCGTCTCGTGCGAACCTCTCTCTCATTGGTCCACATCCGATGTGGGCGGGTCCATGATGCAGCTTGTGGGAAACTGCCATTGTTTCTGAGGGCACTTCAACAAAGCCCCCACCGCACCCTTGGCGCATGAAAGACACCACATGTGCCCTCTGGCTCCTCTCTGCACTCTTTACTGAACGTCGTCTGTCCTGTGTGCCACTGCATCAAGCACACGAGATGTGCCGTACTTTATTATGTATGGGAAAAGTGTTGCACTTCATACCACGGACATGCATGCGAGAAGGGACAAAGTCCGATGCGGTGAAGGTAATCCGATCGGCCCGTAGGATTAATGACCACAGGCAGACCGAGGGATGACCGACCGGCTGCGGGGTTGAAGGTACGACCAATGGGGTGAAGAAGGGATTGTTGAATTGAGATTTTGTGAAGGGGATTTTTGGTGCACTGAGAAAGGCAGAGGGGGTATTGTTGGAACGGACTGATGGGGGTTGAAAGTCGCATGGAGGGGAGGGGGGTGACATACCAATGGGGGTATTGGAAGAAAGATTGAAAGGAGCAGAGGGAGGAGGGAAAACATTACACCGGGAAAAACACAAACCAACCTCAACGCATACCATTCCAAACCCTAAGACAAGGGGCAAAGGTCTACCTGCACATAGACTATTGAAATAACTCATCCACGGGTCAACTACATGTCGATGTATGCTCTCCCCTGGGGTGCATTTCCAAAACCATCACAATATAATGCTTTAAGAATAGTCATGACTGTATAAACTTTAAAGGATTCAAAATTACCGCCTCCATTGAAGGTGGATGGAGGTTGTTTTCGCCTCTGTTTGTTTGTCTATGAGCAGAATATCTCAAAAAGTCAAGGTCAGATTTGGCCAAAATTTGGTGGACACGTTGAATGTGAGACAAGGATGAATTGATTATATATTGGTGAAGATCTGATGCCAGATCCGAGATTTAAAACGTTTAAAAGTGTTTCTTCACCTTTGAGAGATGACCCTAAATGGTACATATATATATAGCATGATATTTACCCTGCACAAGTGATGCGAAGAGCAAGGAAAAGCAATTGGTTCATGTCCGACCGTCAGTCTGTCTGTCTTGTCAGTTTATGATCGAGGAACAATTTATTTAAATTGAATGTTATATTTTGAACATGAATCGGAACATGAAGAGGAAGACAAGTTTTACTGTACCCTGGCTCAGAATTGGGCGAGGTCATATTTTTACTGTATCTCCCTGCCTGGCAGTCAAACAAAATTGAAAATCATTCCAAACAGGAAAATAGTTTTTAAGGACATTATAAAGGACACAAACAACAGTCATGGACAACTAATGTAACTTGTTGGATAGGGTGATGTAACAGCCACTGAGGGAAATGGCGGTAAAACCCAGAAATAATTTATTTATATGCTTCTACACCTCATAAAACTATTATTAGTCTCGCCCTGAAGTGTATGCAATACCGTTGCGGGCCCGGTATCGGCGACGAGCACGACCGCTAGATGGAGCTGCAGAGTCAACTCCACCGAACACCCGGAATTTATAGGTCGTCACCCCGGACAACTCTGGAGCTGACGGGTCCCTTATCGGACCGAAGATCGCCAATATGTCAACCACGTGGGGTAGGGTCGATTGCCAATTTCAATTTACCTGAATACCCAGATCGTCCAAACTACCGGGGAAATTCACCCTCGACAGCCCTCGTACGAGTCGAGCCGTTAGTGTGCCCGACCCGTGCGCAACCCGAGCGAACGGTTGCCAAAGTTCCGTCGGTCCAATCGTACATTTACAGTGGCAACAGCATTTATAATTCACCAACACGTGCCACGCTAAGCCAATGGAAGAAACACAGCAACGAACTGATGTATTTATTTATAATGGGGCAGAGGAGCATGCAAGAAGGCAGAGTTAACCGAATATAGAAGGAATAGCAATTTATGTACAAGCACTTATGCAGTTTTACTGAATAGACTGGCGCCACAAACACACACACACACACACACACACACACACACACACACACACACACACACACACACACACACACACACACACACACACACACACACACACACACACACACACACACACACACACACACACACGTACACCGAAGAACCGGTGGCCACAGCCTTTATTGAGGCCTCCAGCTCTGAGGGAAAGGCGAGCTGAAGACCAGAGCATGCACTCGGACCTGTCCACCTCGTGTGGTCTTCGAGCTGGTGGGGTGGTGGGACTCGGACCTTTCGCGTATGAGGCGAACGTGATGACCACTCGTGTCAGGCAAATGCGATCTCCACTCGTGTCACCCGTTTCTCTCTCCTTGTTCACCGACAGAGACACGGCGTGCAACCCTTGCGGTTCTTGTGGAGGAATGATCTCTTAAGCAAGCTCTTCCTCTGGTCCGATCGTGCCGCCACGTTATTCACCCTGTCCAGGGGGGAAGGGGCCGCTTCCTCCCTCCCCGCTCTCCCTCACTGGACGGTTTTGGCGTGCAGAATTGCTCATCGCCGTCATTGGCCAAAAACGAGCGGCAAGTCCGTCGATTGGCCCAGGGGGCGTAGTGACGTCACGCGGACCGCCTTCCTCACCGTCGCGGGGTCTGATTGGCTGAGCAGTGGCCACCTCCCTCGTAGCACGCTGATTGGTCAAGGGCCGTCGCGAGGCTCCTCCTTGAACTCCGCCCACCATGGCGTCGGCCAGAGCGAGGTGAAGGTGAGGGTGATGCTGGCGTTGTTGTAGTTTTGAGGATTTAAAAATAAAAGAAAACCCTGACTATCAAAGTAACTTCGCAGCGCATGTATATTTATTCACCCATTAAACAAGGGACGGGGACCCTAACTAAAAACACATACCAATATAACTGTTCTATAGGACCTGTATGTTTGTGTGCACAAGGCTTCCAAATTCATAACAATACTACTGCAATTAGTGTTTTTTTTTTGGATACATTGTCGAGGCTCATATGAGAGCTAACACATAATTTACAACGGGGGGGGGGGGGCAGGAGGGGAGGGAGAGGGAAGGACAAAGTAAGGAACAGAGACACTAGATCTGTGGAAGGGGGAGGGATTGGGGGGGGGGATATCTCACCAAGATGTCGATTGTTATCTCCATAATTTGGGTTTTTGAAGGTGGAACAGAGTCCTCCCAGGACTCGAAGTATCCACCTTCATTTTGGTGAAGGATTGTGATTCATGGGCTAAGTTGTGTTGTTCTCAGTGTTTTGTTCGGAGTGGTCTTTTCAGGATCTTCCCTGATCCCCAGACAGCCTTCAACTGTCGTTCGTTTGTGGTAATGTCCCCAGGGATGGTTTGTTGGATCTTTGTGAGGTTCTTCTTTATCATTCCCGTTGCTCCAATTATCACTGGTACAATTTTGGCGTTCTTCAGCTTCAAAGATCTTTTCATTTAATTCCTGAGGTCTTGGTATTTGGTCATTTTCTTGTTTCTGTGTTATTTAGACCAAAATCACTGTGTACTGTGTCCTCAGTTAGCAGCATGCCTTATTTTCCTTTTTGTATCTGAGTACTATGTCCGGTCGCAGTGCTTTCTTTTCTGTGTTCATGCTGGATGCTATCTCATCAGGTTGTACGTGAGCATTATCTCCTTGTTTTCAATGATTGCTTTTGGTTTGTGTTTCCATGAGTTTTGTGGAATATGGATATTGAAATTTCTGCAGTTGTGCAGGTGGATTAATCTCCATTCCTTGCTGTGCCTTTGTGTGCACAACTGTTCTGACATGAGTTTTTTTTTTTACATCCTGAAAAGAGGTGACTCATGCTTCCTGTTTCACCTTGCAAAACCTACACTTGTTGGATTGCCTCAGTCCGGCGATTTTCTTAAAGCCAAACGTGTAGTGTCCTTGGTCTTGGGCATTTATTATGATTCGTTCTCCATCCCAATTGAGCTGATCTCTTCTTAGCAATTCCAGTGATCCTTCTTTGTCTATTCCCAATCTGTCCAACTCATTTTTTTTTATATTTCCTTGCTCTTTTGACTTTCTCCCAGTTGTCACTATATATCTGTTGGTATTTTGTGTTGTATTTTAATTTTGTCTTTTTTGCAATCCTTGGGGCTGTATTTGTTGCTGTTTCAATTCGGTGCACGACATCTTCTAGATTATCATCTCATTCAGAGATGATCAGGATGCACTGATTTTTGTCGAACATTTTGTGGATCATGAGGAGTTGCCTTGTCCTAATGTCTAGTTTTTTGATTTCCGCTTGTGGCCAGTTTACGATTCCACAGTTGTATTGAACACTGGTCCAGCTAGTTGGTTTATGGCTTTGATTTTGTTCCTTGGGGACAGGTATGTTTTCAGGATCAGCCTCGTTCTCCGCAGGTATTCTTTGGTAATTGTTTTGTACATTTTTATGACATATTTGGTGGCCTTCTTCAACTCCAAGGTCTTTGTAAGATGCTTCATTGTCTAGCTCCTCTGTTGTTGTATCTAGGTCGATTTTTATGTTGTCCGTTTTTGTTGGTCTACCTTGTACGAATGTGTACTTGGCACACTTAGAGCCTAAACTCCATTTGGGTGTCATTGAAGGACCGTTTCACGAATTTCACTTGTTCTGCCAATTTTTTGTCATTTGGTGCAAAGAGTTTTAAATCATCCATGACCAGTAGATGTGTCACCTTCTTATTTATTTGGACGTTCTTTTATTTGGTTGTTAGGGTGTAACCGTGTCCTTACTCATTAATGATGTCACTTAGTCCCCATGGAGAATATTTTATTATTAACTCTGATATCATGGGTTGCATGGTAAAGCAGCCATATTGGATAAAAAGGAAAACATTCGGACATCACTTTCTCCAAAACCGCTCAACGGAAAATATTGAAACTTAGCATATGTCATTAACTCCCAGTGGGGTATATAGGGTGATAACGATGACATCATTGGTCAAGTGGTATTCCAGCCATAATTTATCAAATTTAAATCCTTATCTGAAAAATCTGAAACTTCATATATCTGATCTTGGACCCATGTGAGTGTAGAATTAAATTTATGACGTTCATAGCCCATGCCAAGAAACTATGTGACATAAAAGGGTGCATGGATGATATGGGTATATGGGCCATAATAGCAGTTGGCCGAAATAGTAACATATTCAGTTAACGATGGTATTTTTGTTCAGAATGAACATGCGAGGCGAGATTATACGCTCTATGAGTGTCGTTCTAGTTTAAATTGAATTATAGAATTGAAGACTGTAGAACACAAATGCCCTTCATAATACGTCCAGGAACGATGCAATATATTGAAATATAGCATGAGAGGGCGTGACGTGTATCAAGGTCAAGAGGATGCCACCAATATGGCAGTGTACGATGATGATTGCCTCTGCATCCTATGGTGATCAATAAAGCCTCCATCTCCTGAATTGCGACTCAACGTCATCTTACTAAAGTGCATAATGGTGCTTGGTGTACAAGACTGCTTCAGTAACACTAAACTTCAGGATTTTCTTCAAAATCATTATTTTATTAAAATTGAAGTACAGGAGGGCCTTTGCCATTCATGGGTTTCCCTTTCGTAGATTCGCTCTATCACGATGAATTTATTGATGCAAGCTTTGCAGATTGCAATCAATGCGCTCGAATAATCGTGGGTTGGCGAACCCTTTTCCACATTTATTCACCAAATTAACATGGGCAGTCAACACAATAACCCCCTCAAATCCTGCAACATCATCATCACCATCATCTCCATAAACTAATCTTTATCGTCGCCATCAATATTGCCATTAATGGATTAAGTTTATCATTATTATTGTTAAAGGTAAGTTTCATGATCTTAATAATTTAAGAAAATTAACTTTATGATATGGGCTTAATGCAGGAAAATAAGCCTGGCGTTGCCTTAATGGTTAAGGTGGGAGGCAGTCTTCAGGTCTTGAGTTTGAGCCCCTGTCGTGCCGTTAAACAACACCATGGTGGGTTAACTCGCCCTGTCATCCTTCTGATGTCAGCAAGATGAGAACCAGCTTACCAGGAAACAGGGGGTACTGCATCAGCGGCACCGCCGTGCTCCCAACAGTGATGCAACCAGCAGCCATAGGTTGCAAACAAAATAACTAGAACAGCACTGGGTGGAGTGCAAACCTCTGCCAGGCTGATCAGTTTACGTTTTGTATCCCACTGATAGGCCGGGTCTGGATCCAGACCTTAACCAAAATGTAATCGGCTTATTCTCATCACCTAACCAACTCATCTACAAAGTTTTGTACTAACTCGTCCGCAATGTTTCGAAACATCATGCAATATATCGGTTTTAGCCCCATCTCTCAATGGTGGAAGGACCACTTAAAAATTTAAAAACTTCTTGCATCCGGATTCGGATCTTCACCAAACTGAAATAAATTCTTCCTTATCACACAACCAACCTGTCGACTAAGTTTCGTCCAAATCCGTCCACAACTTGTTGACATATCCTGCTCACAGACAAACAAACAGATAGGGGTGAAACAATAACCTCCATCCACCTTGGGTGGAGGGGGTAATTTCCGTTACAAAGATGAAACAATACGTTTAAAACAGTAGCAAAGCAGTTTTCACCACAGTTGATGCCAATGAAGAATCGTCCCAAAATGATGAGCTCGTATAAATGGAGTGGTTGACTCACTCCCATGATGGTCGCCGCCAGCAAAGCCAGGAAATTGTTGGCAAGTAGAGCTTTTTTCCTGCCATTCATCAAACAGACAGAAGTGAGTGTGACACAATGATTGTTTCATCATCGACAATCAAAATAATCCTTTTTTTTTTTCATGAGAACTCATACCGGCAGTATTTACCTGAATACCATGTACGAAATACACGACAAAAGTTCATCGGAAGCATGAAGGGATAACATGAGAGGGAAAATAAAGTGAACGGTCAGCAAAATTAACCGAACAAAAAGACAAGTAAAGTTAGCAAGACATGATGGGGCTAGTTGGATACATGATAAAGTTAATGAGCTTCAAGATGTTAGGTACAAGAGTTTGTGATAGACACAATGAAGTTTGTGAGACGCTTGACCGAGTTAGTGACATGCGCAAGGGTCGTGAGAGAGCCAAAAAAGTTAATTGTGAGATGATGAAGTTAGTGAAGCCATGGATTATACGGTGCCCCCACGTTACCTGCCGAGTTTCGAGGCAAGAGGCCCTGTTAAGAAGGAACCCAAGGCACCCCCTGCTGTGTAGATGGAGACCATCACTGACCACAAAAGTGTGACCAAGTTCTCATCGATAAACATGCCGTAGCGCTCGCAATAGGTGTTGTTGATAAAGTTTTTAATGTCCTAGGTGGTGGGAAGAGAAGTCCAGTAAACACTGTATTTTATTGTGGTTGGGGTGAGGAGTGGGGTGTTGTTGGGTTCATGATAACATTGAGCATCCCATAGTGCCCTGGCAATACACCATCCCACGGTGTCACCATGGTCTGCCATTATTTTTCAGACTGGCTGTGGCCTTGTCAAGAAGGACAAAAGAGTGTGTTTGAGGGAACACCGTTTAAATGAAAGCTCGAGCTGAAATATCACATTGTTAGATTTGTCATTAATTCGGTGCTTCAATCTCATCGTGACCCTGACTTAAACTCGTTATGATTTATCACACCGGGTGTCACGTACCCATGTTGGCGCATTCATGACAGAGATGTTGAAGCCGTACTGGAAAGTTCCACCAATGCCCGTTGCCGATGCCAACAGCAATAAGTGGAGACATGGAACCTGCAAAGGGACAGGTGCCAGGAAAATTGAAAATCTTTTTAAAACATACCAAGTACAAACACATGAGACGGGTAGGTAATGGATGAGTTCTTGCTTTTATTACAAAACAATACTCAGAAAAATGTTCTCCATCCGTGGTATTTGTTCGGTAAAGAAAGCAACAGTCGTTTTCATCATTAATTGAGCAAAGTGAAACATTAAGATAAGGTTGCTAAACATTTTTCTCAATTATTGTTCACACGATACCTGCAACAACCCCATAGTAAATGTGAAATTAAACCAAAATATATTGCACAGCGTGCAAGGATAACACCCAAGTTTTCTTCACTTACTGTGGAATTTTCCAAAAATTCTTTATTATTTCTCCAATGTTATTTTTTTTTATTTTCAAAACTTACTTTTAAATTTTCCAAAGTTTTTTTGATATCACAAAGTTATTTTGGAATTAAAAAAAATTATTTAGCAAATTTTGCAATTAAAAATTTTTTTTCCCCAAAGTTGTTTTGTACTTTTGATAAAGTTTTTTCCTAATTTTTTTTTGGAATCTTCCAGTTTTTTCCCCAGGTTATTTTTTAATTTTCCATAACTTGAATCCAAAGTTCTTTTTGATTTTTCCATTTGTTACGGCCTGCAGCGCACCAAACCAACATATGGACCAAACCAACATATATGGGTTCGACCAAACACAACCTTCCAATAACTATATTGCAGATGGAAACTCCAAAATAGCCACCCTCTCCTCCTGTACATAAACTTCCTGGTTCCTTCCTCTCACCCACAGCCAATCACAGGTTTTATACCCATGGGTGGAACCATTGGGTCTAACTCTGGGGGAGGGGTGGGGGGACAAGAGGAAGAAGGTCACAGACTAACATATTTTAAAAATTTTTTCCCATTTTTTGGAACTCAAGGTTTGAACTCAGGACCCGAAGATCCTCAGTCAACCGGCTTAATCGTTAATCCACCACAAGTCATACACAATCAGGAGATTTACCAAAATATATGTCTCAAACACAAAGTTATCTTCAAAACACTTCATGAGTCTGCATGGACATGGACATCATGGAAATGTATCCAACGGACGCATCATCTATCAAAGTTCATTTGTCTCAATATAATGATTATTATTTTAGTGTTCCAGGACATCACATATAGACAGTGACACCAGACATGTGCGTAGCCTTCTCCAAATCTATTTCTAGATTTCAAGTCCCTCCAATCCCTATTTGTTGCAGAGCCATGCTCAACTCTATATTTAATCCAATGATTTATAGGATTATGTGCAGCTGCTCTTTCATGGCATTTCAAAGAATGCATGGCTGGATGAACTACACTGGCACTTGTCCGACATTCCACCGACTCCCCAAACTCTATAACAATTCATTTGCAGGGTTCTCTTCTCTCTTGATGTGATTTTTGATGATCAGGGTCTGCGCTGATTGCAGTCTTCAGAGTTAATGCTGATGTTCCCCACGGTTGATGATCAGGACCAATAAAATTATCTTGAAGGAGGTGCCCACTGTCTGACAGCCAATTATCATTCCTTTTGGAACTCGGTTATCTCATTCCTTTGAGACATGATGCTCTGAAATCAACCAATGAGACTGTTACCTGACCAGTTATAATTTGTCTATTAAGGATATTTATTGTTAAGGAAATCAAAAGCATGGGTGGGTAAGTCTCCCTCCTGCAAACAGTAGTCCCATGACTTTTAGAAGTACAGTGTATGGCCAGCCATACTTGACGTTACCAATGTCTCAGTTGTCAGAAAGGAATTTTAAATGGATTCAGATTGAAAACTTGATGGAGTCTAAAAAGTTTGTTGTGCAATCTTTGAACATTATGGTTCCAGATTGCAATTAACATTCATTTTTTTTTAAAATATCGTTGAACACCTATGACGTCACAATCTGGAATCAATCTTAAAAAGGGATGAGATTTATCTCAAATAATATAACTTTGAAACCAGTTTTATTCATACAGAAGAAAATGCTTCAAAGTTAGGCCACAGCGTGTCTTTAGGATCAGCAGTTTAAGATTTTAAACAGAATAGGAAATAATCCATGACATCTTTCAATCTTCTTTAATCCAAAGCCTGTGTAATACTCGGGTAAGTAACCAAGAGGTTTATTACAACTTCATTGTAATTGTTTCTCTTTGTGGATTAATTGTTTCTCCTGATCATCACCCCTGGCCACCAAGCTACAAAGCCTTTATAATGCATTGAAAACTGGTGTCAACTTCCAAAAGGAGTTTCAAAAAAAAAAAATTTCCCACTGAAGCCTCATATCACAACAAAACCAGACTCGGTGGTGTAACAGAGCGTCTGCTCCGAGTCTGCGAGGTTGTTGGGTCGAACCCTGGTCGAGTCATACCCAAGACTACAATGGCGCGTGCTGCTTCCTTGCTTACTGCTCAGCATTTCAAAAAAGGACAGAACATGAAAAAAAAATAACAATTTTTGACAATGAAAGTGCAGGCTTATTGGGCCTAATGGGTGACTTCCTCCTCCGTCAAAGTTCCTTGCAAGGGAACTAATCTTATTATTATTATTTATGATAAACTAATAAATAAAATCCGTTGCTTTGCTGACAGGGATATGAATAGAGGGGAGGGAAGACAAAGAGAGGAGGGGGGGTGAAGAGGGGAGGGGTAGAGATGAAAGGGGGGAGGGGAATAATGGAGGGGAGAGAGAGGAAGAGAGAGAGAGAGAGAAAGGGCGGAGGGAGGAGGGAGGGAAAAAAGAAGGGAGGGAATGAGAGCAAGGAGGGAGATAAGGGGGAGTGAGGAGCGGGAGGGGTGAGGAAGGTCGGAAGCTCGGAGGGGAGAGTGAGGAAGGTATTGTTGATATAACCACCTCCAAACATAACCTCCACCTCCAACATAATAAGCACCTCCAAACCACAACACAACCACCTGTGGGAACTTATCACAACCACCCATTACTTACCACTTGATGAAAGTTGCAAGAAGGGTGAGAGAGGGAGTCGAGAGAGAGGAAGAAGGGGTAGGGGGGAGAGAGAGAGGACAAACAAAGAGATGGGGGCAAGGGATGGAAGGAAGGAAGGATTGATGGATGAATAGTGGGATGGAAAGTGGATTCACAGCAAATTCCACCGGTGTTCATGAATTAATGAATGAATGAGTTCTCACCTGCTGTTCCCTCATCTGACATTACATTCCCTGCAGCATGTGCAATAAGCTTGGGTTTTGGAAACAACTCTCCCCTAATAACCTCAAAAGTACTCTACCAGTGGGTGCATCTCTAAGCGTGTCCAGGTAGTGGTCAGCATGACCGCTCGGAGGTGAAGGCTACATTTAAAAGTTTTGCCAGATTTAACTAAGACAACAGAACACACATTTATATGTGTACTTCATTTACATTATCACCTAACATTGTCTTGAATGTCAATTTGTAATTTTATTTTCAAAAACACGACAACAGCTGTGATTAAAAAAAAGTCATTTACACCACCTTCTACTGTATTGCCATGGCTTACAAACAACTGTTTGATTCATCCATCCATCTATCCACTGATCCATCCCTTCTATCCACTCCTTCCCTCCATCCATCCATCTGTTGATAAGGAATGGCAGACTTGGCACCGCACGGCACCGTGGGGCACAACAGTGCAGAGTGACAATACAGAGGGACAGTGCGGGCACTTTTGCAGTGCATCGCCATGGCTTGATAACGAACATCCAAGCAACTTGTCGAGCACTCGCCAAGTCGTTTAAGCACTCAAGCAAGCTCTCCAATGAAATGGTTGATAAGGAATGGCTGGCTTGGCAAGCGATTCGTGCTCGCTGATCGATCATATTAAACACCCTCTGGAATGTCAAACAATGTCTGAACTGGACAAATGAACTTTTTTTTTTTTAGCAGTCGGAACTGCTGCTAAGGTCAATTTCACATTATAAATTTTGAAATGTGGCTCACTTTAAGAGATTCTAGAGCTTATTACATGTGCGGAAATGAAATAAAGTCACAAACGCTGGCATCTCCGGGTGGTTATAAGCATTGCTATGTATCCAACGATTCGTAGCTATGATGAACAGGAATTCGGTTATTTGAGTGAGGAAAGTGAAAAAAAACTTAATTGTTAATAAACTCTTGCGGTCTGTTCTAAGTCAAGGCATTGTTGAGCGGGTGAAACAAAATGGCAATTTAATACCCATCGAGGGAGAACGAGATGGCCGAGGATCGCCTGATGAAGGATATAATTAAACAAGACCGTTAATTATCTTCAAAAGGGATGTTTTAATTCAACCAAACACCCAATTTTTACTCTTGCACTTTCTTGGAGGTTTCTTGGTATGCATGCAAAGTTTCAGGCTGCTAGGTTTCATGGTTTTGAAGTTATGGAGGAGACACTCACACACTGATGCACACAATTAATGTCGGCACACAGGACGCCTAGTTTAACGTCCATCAGAGGAATGGCACACCATTGAAAATTCACCCTGCCTGTGAAACACCAGGACAAATCATCTCCATGTGATCATATGAAACGAAAAAACCATCTCCTGTGCATAAACCTCGAGGGCCCCCAAAAGCATATCCAGTCTCCACAGAGATGACTGCATCATCTGCGAAAACAAGGTCAGAGATCTTGACATTCCCAAATTATGCACCACAGCTTGATCTCTCTGACATCCTCTCAATAATCCACCCATACAATTGCTGAAAAGTGTGGGGGCCAGTACACACCCCTGACGAACTCCAGTAGCAACTGGAAATAAGTCAGAGATGGTACCACCACATCTCACAGCACTCTCAGTACCAGAGTAGAGTTCAGACATCAGATCGATCAGTTTTGGGGGCACACCACGAAGACCAAGAATCTTTGAGCAGGCATCCATATTTACAGAATCAAACAATTTGCAGAGATCAACATAGGCTGCAAGCAGCCCCTGCCGTAACTCTCATCTCTGTTCGGTGAGGAGCCAAACAGCAAGGATACAGTCTATCCTTGCTTGGAGGAACACAATGTATGCATCCCCCCTGTAAGCAGGATGAGAAACATTTGACCACAGCTGATGCTCTACACCCTCACACATTCCTCGCACAGAGGCCTCCTTGTCCACCCTCGGTGCACGTACAGTTTTACGCCTCAATTCCCTGAACAGCTCAGCTCTGCCATTTAGCCTGGCCTGTGGAATCCAGTGTCCCATGAGAGACAAAATTCTTCTTCGCCCCACAGTGAGTTCCAAGACATCCACTGGCAACATCAAGGACGGTGGTTTTGAAGGCACTCCACAACTCTTCAGAATGCCGCAAAGCACCCAGACCCCCCAAATCTCCTGTTCTCCAAATCTCCAAAGCACCCAGACCCCCAAAAATTTCCTGTTTGCAAACTCCTGAGATACCCTCTCATCCTTGAGCTTGCCAACATCCAGCCTCAGCTGAGATGGTACCATTCTCCTGGATTTAAGCTGCAACTTCAAAGTTGCTCCAACAAGCTTGTGGACGGAATTGAGGAACTGAGCACTCTGGTAGACCCTGCAGTTCTGGATCATCCTCCAGTGACCACCAATAAGCACATGGTCAGTCACCTTTGCCACACCACCAGCATTGGAATGCCAATTCCAGCTATGAGCCTGTGGGTGCTGAAGCCATGAACCAGCCACCCTAAGTCCATGAGTTCTTGCAAAGTCAAGGAACTTAGTGCTATTCAGGTTTACAGTTCCAGAACCATGGGGACCAACACACACCTCATAACTATCCCTAACAGTTCCAGTCGATGCAGTGAAATTCCCCCAAGACTACAAGAGTATCTCGCCTGGGGTACTGATCAACCACAGACTCGAGCATGGCATAGAATGCATCCTTCAAGGTGAGATCACTCACCTCAGTCGGAGCAAATACAGAGACCAGGGAATCAAACACCCAAAGAGTGACGAATCCGCAGTCCCATAATATGCTCGTTGACCGGTGTTACCTCAATTATCATTGGAGTCAGCTTATTGGACACAGCTACAGCAATTGCTTGTGCATGGTAACCATCAGAGTGACCAGATCAATAGTCGGTGTAACCACCCACCATGATCTCGCCGCAATCCGGTCTTCGAACCTCAGAGACGGCTGCAATACCAATGTTCCAACACTTGAGCTCTGATGGTAACAGAGACAGGTGATCATCCTCTCTTCAGAGTAGGACATTCAAGGCACCCATCCGAAGGGACCGTGTCAGGGTAACCCAAGGAAACCACCGTCTGGTGGATGACACCTCAGCATCACTCCGCCACACACCACCACATTCTGACTCTGGAAGTTTACCCCATACTCTTCCTCCTATCATCAAAGAATAGGGGTCCTGAAGGCTTTTCCCCAATCCTGTCATCTGGTGAGCTGTCCTGCGAAGGGCAGCAGCACAGGAGGTACTCCCACGGGGTGGGTTTTCAGTTTTCTTTGCGCTTGTGGGTTTTGTGAAATTTGGTGTTTTACGGTGGCCAGAGTGCAAATCCTGTCACCAACCTCCTAATAAGAAGTAACCCAACTGCAGGAGGACGTCCGCAGACACAGTTGGGCATTAGATATGGATGGCCGTTGGCTCACAAGGAGCTCCTCCGCCCTTTGACAGGTTTTATTTTTAATCCTGCTGGGTGTCCATATTCATACACCCACATCACCAGAAAACTGGGTGGGGGAGATGGTTTACGTGCTGACAGCCCGACAATGAAACAGGTTAGTACAGATTTACATGGTACCTGTAGTAAGTCACAGATTTCATCTGGTCCCATCAGCCGTGCACATAAAGCAGCTCTACACACACATAAACAACCTCCAGCCATGCATAAACCATCTCCCATCAACTGCATGCATAAAACATTTGACAGGTTGCAAGATGTCGACCCAGTGATAGAGTTGAACCTCCCATTCAAGAGGGGGTTGGATGATGTTTTGTTTCCATAGGAGCTACACAGAAATCTGCAGCACTCGGCAAAAGAACTGTCGAATACCCATATTTTTTTCGCTCCAGCCCCTCCACCTGAAAATCATCATCAATACCCTCACCTGCATTCCCCTTCAGTGCATAACTCATCAGCACCCTTACCTGCGTCCTCTTCAGAGAAATTCACTGAAGTCTAACTCATCCTAATTATCACATCAAATATTACGTCATATCTTGAACAGATTGACGCAAAGCTTTAACTGCGTCATCGGCTACCCTTTGTGGATATACGATTGATCACTAAAACGTCATCCGCCATGTGGTCTGGTAGCCATATTGGAATGAAGGAAAATCTTTATTTTTAATTATATCTCTGAAACAGCTTGCTTGCTCTGTTATCTTCTTCTTTCGGCTGCTCCCGTTAGGGGTCGCCAGAGCGGATCATCCGTAATGATCCGCATAATGATTTGGCACAGGTTTTACGCCGGATGCCCTTCCTGACGCAACCCTGGTCGCCTCTTACGACACAGGGATATGGTACACCTATTTTAACCAGGGTATACACCGGGCCCAGTACACTGGTACTCACTTCGCCGACCTCGGAAGGATGACAGGCTGAGTCAACTTCCTGGTGTGTATTAATTCAAGCGGCCAACAGGGCTTGAACTCAGGACCTTTTGGATCCCAAGCCGCAACCCAAACCACTATGCCAACACCAGCTTGCTTGCTCTGTTATATCAAGATTAATTAATATTTTTAAACCCATGAACTTTGTTCGGAGTATATTTGTGTGTTTTGGGGGGTCACTGACATACAACGTAAAACATAAATCTAGGGAATGAAAGGTGTGGGGGGGGGGGGAGTGCAAAATTATATAATAGCAATTGGCACATAATGTCTACAAAGAACTTGAAGATATAAGATTTCTGAAAATGATTGTAAAAACACTCTTTAAAGAGAAGAGTACAATCGGCCGACAATCAAAAGTTTGCTCAGAGTAAGCTAATCAAGATAATTAACTCAAATTGTATGTTTTAGGTGACCAAATAAAACAGGTTTTGGCTCATTCATTAATGTAATGAGAGCAATGCCAAATGAGTCACGTAACCTCATGCAAAGAACTTACAAATAGCAGTTTGAAAATAATTTACAAAAAAAAACAAGTAAATGAAAAAACAAGTAAAACAAGTAAATCACTCTGTGTGATACCAACCAGATACCAAGTTCAGGAATTGCTTTGGTTCAGAATTTCAACGTTTCCACCCAAAATAACGAGATGTTTGTGAGAAGACCCTGGCATGACCTTCAATGTAACACCACATCCTGTATTTTTGTGTGTTTGACTGGCGATGTCTTCGAGACGAGGACCTCTCCGAGATGTAGTGACTCACTGATCGATTGCACATCACAAGCACATATTGCACTCTCTTCGCAAACAAGACCGTGCCAGACGCGTTGCAACATGCTGTGTGTACAAATCTCTCGGTAATCTCAACATGATGGACAATTTTCAACCGTAAAATTGAAATCGATGGGTGTACGTATTATTAGAAAGCAGTTTCAGTCTTGAATTTGGTGCGATAGAACAAGCAGGATATTTAAAAAATGAATCCATTATTTTTGTTTATCCATGCTGTCAACAGACTTGGGTCAATCTATTGTTCAGAAACGACTACCCTAACATATTTGTCTCCAAAAGTGACTTTTTAAAAAATCTTACCCCCATCCATCCCCAACCATATGCTCAGTACATTAACCTGCTAGCTCTGCAGTGAGCCCCTTCTATGGCAGATATGTCCTTCAACTAAGGTGAACAAAATAGAGATTGGGCCTCAATAATTCCTGTGTAACATTGATGTCCTCTCCTTCAATCCACACCGATCTCCCTTACGATTGCAACACTAAAATCCCATTGGCATATTTCTGCTTGGCATCCCCTGAATAATTACACCTCATAATCGACAACAAGCCCTGGACCCTTACGCTGCATTACACAATACAAAACTGTCTCAAGCTACCTGTACTCCATTTTTTAAAACTTTTTTTTGTTTACAAAGTCGAGGCTCGTGGAAGAGCTAGTATTAGTACACCGAACAGATCAGGACACAACAGGACAAAAGGAGCAGTTAAGAGTGGTGGGGGCACCAACAGCAAAGTTGAAGGCCAAGATAGAGGCAGACTTGGACAAAAAAATGGGTGTGGGGAGGAATGGGGGGGGGGATAGAAGAGGAAGCATAGGATAGACAAGATGGATACAGAATGAAACTCTCGGGAGGGAAAACAGGAGATTTGGAAAATGGAGGGATTGAGTTGGGGGAATAACAAGGGTTGAAAAGATCATGGTTTTGATTGGGGATGATCTGAGATTGGGGTGAACAGCTGTCTTGAAGACCTGGAGGGATCCTGGATTTAGGTAGTTTCACCAGATGAAGGTTGATAGTGGAACAGTTTACCTTTTGTATCCCACTGATAGGCCAGATCTGAACCAAAATGTAATCCGCTTGTTCTTGTCGCCAAACAAACTCATCCACCTTGTTTTGTCACAACTTATCCACAACTTTTTGAGATATCACGATATGTATAGTTTTTGGCCCCCAAACAAAATTGAAAATCATTCCAAATGATGAGGAACTGTTGAAGTTCCAATAAAGTCTCACGTACAAGTTCCAATAAAGTCCCACGTACAAGTTCCAATAAAGTCCCACGTACAAGTTCCAATAAAGTCTCACGTACAAGTTCCAATAAAGTCTCATGTCGAAGTTCCAATAAGGTCCCTTGTCCTTTTCCTCAAGACTGAGTGGGGCAAGGTGTTGGTGTTCTATGTACTCTCATGGAAGGGGTCGGGCGAGTTGGCGCCTGCTACTTTGCAGAACAGGGAGTGTGTGTGTGTGTGTGTGTGTGTGTGTGTGTGTGTGTGTGTGTGTGTGTGTGTGTGTGTGTGTGTGTGTGTGTGTGTGTGTGTGTGTGTGTGTTTGTGTGTGTGTGTGTGTTTGTGTGTGTATGTGTGTGTGTGTGTGTGTGTGTGTGTGTGTGTGTGTGTGTGTGCGCATAAGCCTGGTGTTGGCGCAGTGGTTAGGGCAGCGGCTTGGGATCCAAAAGGTCCTGAGTTCAAGCCCCGTTGGGCCACTGAATTAATACACCAGGGGGTTGACTCAGCCTGTCATCCTTCCGAGGTCGGCAAAATGAGTACCAGTGTACTGGGCCGGTGTATACCCCGGTTAAAATAGGTGTACCATATCCCTGTGTCGTAAGAGGCGACCAGGGTTGCGTCAGGAAGGGCATCCGGCGTAAAACATGTGCCAAATCACTATGCGGATCATACGGATGATCTGCTGTGGCGACCCCTAACTGGGAGCAGCCGAAAGAAGAAGAAGATATATATATATATATATATATATATATATATATATATATATATATATATATATATATATATATGTTTTTTAACAATTTACTATCCACGTGTATACAGAACAGAATTTCCAAGAAAACACCTGCCGTAACATCGATTACCTTTTCCACGTCACGTTTAACAGCTCTTGCCTCTCTGCTCCTGACTTTTCAGATGTTTCATGGTTGAAAAATGCTGAGTTACTCATCTTATCTGAATGTTTTCCTTTTCATGTCATGTCCTCAAAGATTAGCCTCTCTTTGGTGCTCTGTTTGAAAACACAGAGGCTCAAAGTGGTCCTCGCAAACTATTTTGTGCCTGCTGAAAGAAAATTTGTCAACAGTTTGACCAGTTCCTATATTGTGACGTCATTTCTCTTTTCTCTGGACGTTTATCTGAATTTTGGATTTGTTCCTGGAGAAAGCTTTTCTTGCAATGTCCCATGCAGTTAGGGTTAGGGTTTGAATGAATGACAGTGTGAATGACAGTGATGATAAACATTTTGATGAATGATTTGGAGTTGACATTGCATTTGACACTTATCAGGAAGCATCCATCAAGTCTGGAAGGTGAACTCTTCATACAGATAGAAGAAAACAACGAAGGAGAAGGAAAGTGACGGATCATGACGACATCGATTTACCAGCTTGGGAGGAAAGCTTCGTCGGTGTGGAAGAACACAAGATGACATTGACACATTTTCTCAAAAAAGAGCTGATGGAAAAAGCAGAACATCTTCCACAAAATAAAGTCGTCGTCATCGGAAGGTGTAATGATCTAGAACATGTATCATCTGTAACACCAAACATGTCGAACTTCCATTCCACACAGGAAGTGGTAGATACAAGGATCGTTCTGCATGTTGGTGATGCAATCCAGAAATCCGATGCGTTTTCTCTTCTTCTCTTCAGTTGTGTTACAGATGAAGGGATCCGGTGACATGTTGGAACAACAACGAAGCCATTCCTTCCACCACCTTGAGCCCTGAACAGAGGGCCACACTTCCATGATTCCACGCTGTAACAAGATGTGATTCAACCAATCGGTTTTATGGGCATGGGAAGAAGTCATTGTGGAAGACATTTATTAATCACAATCATCTGCTTTTGTCACTTCAACATGGAGACTAACAGCTGAAACATTCATCATCAAACGATTGGAGTAAAACATCGACTGCAGAGGATGTGGCTATTGTACGATTGGACGGGCTTCACAAAATCCTCAACCCAGAAAATCCACCACCAACACTGCAACTACACCTGATGTGTGTCCAGTCCCAGGTCATAGTGTGGCCAGCAGCGAAAGAAGGCCTAAAGTAGCCTGTCCCCAAGGCCATGGATATGTATTGGAGGAAAGGAGAAACTCGTTCATTCAGATCTTGTACATCAGGAGTCTATTCCTGTGATGTGGACGGAGTTGTCGACGTGTGGATGTAAATATAACATGTGTTCACCTGGCAGATATACGTGCAACAAAAACGATCTCCCTTGCTCTGCTGCTTGTGGTTGCAGTGGACAATGTTTAAATCCCAATAACCCGTGTCCATGTCGATTGCAGTGGACAATGTTTAAATCCCAATGACCCTTGTCCATGTCCCGTGTCCATGACCCATGTTGATTGCAGTGGACAATGTTTAAATCCCAATAACCCATGTCCATGTCCCGTGTCCATGTTGATTGCAGTGGAAAATGTTTAAATCCCAATAACCCGTGTCCATGTCCCGTGTACATGTCCAGTGTCCATGTCGATTGCAGTGGACAATGTTTAAATCCCAATGACCCTTGTCCATGTCCCGAGTCCATGACCCGTGTCTATGTTGATTGCAGTGGACAGTGTTTAAATCACAATAACCCATGTCCATGTCCCGTGTCTATGTCCTGTGTCCATGTTGATTGCAGTGGAAAATATTTAAATCCCAATAACCCATGTCCATGTCCCGTGTACATGTCCAGTGTCCATGTCGATTGCAGTGGACAATGTTTAAATCCCAATGACCCTTGTCCATGTCCCGTGAAGATGACCCATGTCCATGTTGATTGCAGTGGACAATGTTTAAATCCCAATAACCCATGTCCATATCCCGTGTCCATGTCCTGTGTCCATGTTAATTGCAGTGGACAATGTTTAAATCCCAATAACCCGTGTCCATGTTGATTGCACTGGAAAATGTTTAAATCCCAATAACCCGTGTCCATGCACAGTGTCCATTAGGGTGTGTCTAACTTTTGAAGTTTTGAAATGAATACTGGCCAGGTTGCCATTGTGTGCCACTTGAGAAAAAAATGATATATGCCAATTTATACGAAAATCAGAGTATATTTAGAACTTGCTCAAAGCCCAGAAAGATTTACTACATATAGCAAAATGCGCGATATTGTAGCTTATTTTAATTCAATGCTAAAACATCCAAACAATGATATTAAACACACAAAGGGAACAGTCACTGTACAAAATGATATAAAAACAAATAAAAAACAATCACTGATTAAAGTTATCAATTCCCTTCACTTCAGTGGCCTTCACTGATTTCAGGAATTTGTTTCTATGGTACTCGAGCATTTGTAGTACAAATTGTTTTTTTTCCTCATTGCGGACCAGGGCTTCATTGAAGGACTGCATAAGAGCGACTCCTCTCTCTGCCAAATCATTTGTCACTGAAATGATATTTGTTGCCTCATTGTATGATTTGTTTGCCTCCCATTGTTGTGGGTCTTCTTCAAGAAAGGTTTCATCCAGTCCCAGGATCTGGAGCATCTTGATGGTGGAAGTGGTAACAGTCGGGTAGTGCCATAGTAGATGGATCTTTTATGGGAGGAAGCCTTTTTGGGGGTTCATCTGATCCCTGGTTATTGTGCATGTTGTGGACCATGCAGCGCTTTTCATCGACAGTGACGGAGTCACAGAAAAGGCTGAGGCCAATCAAGGTCTCTGACAAATACCACTGGTGTCTGAAAAATGCAGTCAAAGCAGCATTTGAGACTTCCTTGTCTGGGTAGCTATGCAGTGCCTTCAACAATTGAAGATCATTCCTTGGGGCTTCTCTGGCTGATGGACAGGTGAACCAGTATTTAACATAGGTAGTGGTCACAAAAAGTGACACTTGAAGTAAGTGCTTCCACACCATGCGAGAGTGGGATTGTACAGATGCCCTCGTTGTGCTCTGGCGCTGTTGGATGTGGAACTGATCTCTGAAAAGCCACATCTTGATGGCATAAATGGCACGTGCCATCCAACACGCACGGTGAACTGCCCCTGGGTACCTGAACCTAATTCCCTTTGGTGGAGTCGCTCCAAGGAAGATGACTGTTAACTGCAAGAGCTCTTCGTAGTCATCTCTGGGGTGCTTAGTATTCAGTTGCTGCATGGCAAAGGTGATGATACTTTCTCAAATATCATCTACATGCTCTGATGCATCTACATCATCCAAAGCTGTGCGATACTTTGATTGATCAATGTTTAGCCAGAAATCACGGAAATGACTGAAGATTTCGATTTTTGGAGACCTAAAAACATCATACAGTGAAAAAACCTTTTCCAAAACAATTTAAGACACGTGATGTCGACAGGCAAGGTTCAGAAGATCCTTTCCTAACTCTGTTTCGAGTTTTATGCAAACGCCGCCCTTTATACCTGTATTACTTGCTGTTGTGTCGAAACATCAGGCCACAATTCTGTTCTCCAGTTCCCAGCTCCTTATCTCAGCCATACAGGCCTCTGCCATAACGGCAGCAGTGCCGGAATATAGCTTGGGGATGGCAAGAATCTTGGTTACCTCCTTGCCAGACACCATAATAGGAAGTCGATCCACAGACAGTTGTTCAGTTCCTGTGTAATTGGGCATTATCTTGCCATCCCAGTGCAATGTTAGTGGAACGAGTGGATGAAAAGATTCACGAATCTCAGCTGCAAGAGCTGCACTTTGAACTTTTCTTGCTCGTTGGACTAAAGAAGGACTGATCATCAGTTCACTAACTGGTGCTGTAAACTGATCGGACGTAGCCATGACAGAAAAAATATAAGTAGCATTCCTGCTGCTGGTTTTGGTGCGATCTTGAGCTACTGCAACTTCACGTGGAACTACAGAGATTTTTCCCTTTTTCTGCCGCCGTGATCCAGAAGATGTTGAAGGTTTCTTTGGTTCTTATTCTGAGCTATCTGCTGATAATGCTGTTTCCTCAGATGATGAATCAAGCACTACAACATCTGTCACTGCTGCTGAGCTTGCATGATGTTGTTCCTGACGCACTGCAACTGCTGCTGATCTCGCCAGTGCTTTCTCTTCTTGCTTTGCGAGTTTCACGTCAATTCCTGCAATCGAACCATGTCGTCCTTTTTCACGCTGAGCCTTCAAAAACTGCCGATCCTCTTCTATCTTGATTATCGTCATGGCCTGTTCATGTGCAATATCAAAGGCATTGTCCAAAGAATCCCTGAAAGCATCACGCTTTCCTTCTTCTGTCGCTGACTTCCTTGTGATATTTTTTTTTTCAGGCCCTGCCATTCTTTGTGAAGACGTCGTCGCTGATCACAGAGATGATTCTTAGCCCTCGTTGGTATCCATGCTCGTTCCCAAATTTGTAGGATCATTGTGACCGTTTCCTTCACACTGTCATTTTGACTATGTTCTTTCTGTATATGAAAATCAAACAGCACCTTGAGCACTTCTCCTCGTGAAGGTAGCTTAGCATAACTGAAGTGATCTCCTGTGCCACCAATCAACCAAATCTCAGTCTTTTTCCTAGTTAACTTTGCCATTTCACCTGCAAACAAGCCAAACAATGGCAAACAGCCAAACATTGAATGGAATAAGCATCACAAAGATTACATCAACAGGCAGTCGAGATAAATAATGCAAAGCTGTATGCTGCAGCCAATGCCCTGTGATATAAAATTGTTACAATTTATTGTGAGCTGTCGGTCGAATGTGTGGTGCTGCTTTGCACTGTCAGGCTTCGCAGGCCAGATGTGCTATGCATTGTGCAGGGCTGTCTTTGGAGAGGGTAACTCAAAAACAAAACTTAAAATTAAAAATATTTATGTTTTATCTATTTTGCTTTGGTGTGTCACCAAAAAAATATTATGGGTGGCCACTGGCCAGAATGCCAGTAAACACAGCAGTGACCGGCTTTGAGCACAACTGTGTATACCTTTGGTCTCGTTGAGCAAGTAGTAAATGTTGTGCTATCAAGTTTTAATTCTGGATATGCTGTTTTTGTATAAAGTGGCACACAAATTTTACCTGGCCGATATCAAATATCAAACTTAAATTTTTCATGTAGTCATTAGACACACCCTAGTGTCTATGTTGATTGCAGTGGACAGTGTTTAAATCCCAATAACCCATGTCCATGTCCCGTGTCCATGTTGATTGCAGTGCAAAATGTTTAAATCCCAATAACCCGTGTCCATGTCCCGTGTCTATGTCGATTGCAGTGGACAATGTTTAAATCCCAATGACCCTTGTCCATGTCCAGTGTCCATGTTGATAGCAGTGACAGATGATACACATGATGAAAGTTCATTGTTGTCTCCTCAAAGTTTATCTCACCATACATATTGTTGTTTAAGATGAAGACAATCACATGGTTGTGTTGGACAGACCAAATTGCTCAAAATAGATAAAATCTTATATAAAAAAAAATCAAAGTTAAAATAGTTTTTTCTTCAAGATAATTCAAACATTTAGTTGATATCAATAAAATATTTCATAAATCGTTTTATGTACAAAAGTAAACAAGTTTGAAACAAAACCAGAGACGGGAAGCTTCCTCCAAGTTTGATGGTTTAGGATATTCTCTAAATCGTACTTTTGTGCCAAAAGGGAAGTATTTATATAATTGCTGATCACACGGTTATGTGCAGGTCCACAGGACGAGTACCGGTCATTTTTACGTCACAAAAGATCCGACGAACAACTTATTATATGTTAATACGTTAAAACGTTTCATGCGAACATGTGAAATTTCGCATGTTATTCGAAAAGAGTAGGCCACTGTGTGCCGGTGCATTGACCAAGTTGTTACATTAAGTTAAGGCTACGAAGTACAGAGAAGAGAAATTTGTCGATTTCAGTGGACGGGTGTGGATTATAATATGTGCAGGCCCGTGCATGATGGGCCAAGCGAGTGGGCTAGCCCGAAAGCTAAGTTTTGTCAAATTAAAAAGAAAACCCCTGATTCGATTCCAGCCTCACCTTGTTTCTCGGACCAGCAGATGTTTCCTTGACTGTGAGTGATCTGGCCTGTTTCTGACCAGAGAGACCGTGCGGCACCGTAACCAGTGCCATTCCCCTGTACGCAAAGTTCCCTCTGGTCCCCCAGGTTGGAGGGAAGTCTCAGCGAGCTTCGCACGTTGGTGCCTTTGAGTAAATGACAGAGGAGGGAGGCATGGGTGAGCTGTGAGGGGTCTGATGCTGAAGAGAGCGGGAGGATCGCGAGGGAGGGGTTTGGCTGGAAGGAGGGAGCAGTTCTGAGCAAGACCTGCTGGTGGGGATATTGTATCTATTTATTAAGTACGTGAGGGATAGATTGGTTCCGCGAACAGTTTGAGATTTAGTCCAGGATTGATATTTAAATCAATTTGCACATAAGCCCATGAGGGTGAGCTCAGTGTTGGAACTTTTTTTTATTGCAGAATCTGGACCAGTTGCAGAATCTGAGTTGAGGTTTGACAACAAGCTCTCCACTTTGTCAAGAGAAAAGGACACAGAGTCCAGGGACAGCTGGGTGCGACGGGGTAAGGTGGGTACAGAAAGCGATAGGTTTGGGATAAAATATTTAGAAGCAAACACGGAGTTTAGGCATTCAGCCTTTTCATGTGCAGTGTCAGCTGTGCGACCATTTGAGGTAAGGGAGGGAGTGGAGGGGGAACGTACACCAGAAACAGACTAAACTAGATACCACCAGGATTTGGAGGAGGCAGACAAGTTAGAGAGTTCAGTCTTGAGAGTAGAAAGATGTTTCCTGGCTATCCTGAGGGTAGACACATACTTGTTCCGAGCTTTGTGGAAGGAATTGAATTTACCTTCAGTTGGATTTGCCTTCCATGAGGTGGTCTGATGTCACGTCAGGCCAGATTAGATCTGTGACTTGCTACAGGTATCATGTAAACCTGTACTAACCTGTTTGGTCAGTAGTTGTTGGTCGGGTTGTCGGCGACTAAATCATCTCCCCCACCAGGTTTTTTGGTGAGGAGGGTGTTTGGATATGGACACCCAGCAGGATTAAAAACAAAACCTGTCAAAGGGCGGAGGAGCTCCTTGTGAGCCAACGGCCATCCATATCTAGTGCTCAACTGTGTCAGCGGACGTCCTCCTGCAGTTGAGTGACTTTTTATTATCTTGCCAAAACGAAGTTTTGCAAGATATGTTCGTCAGCTTGTATGTTTTTTTTGTTTTTTTTGTCTGTAATCACATATAAAAAATTCTGCAGAGCACAGTTATCATTGGAAATTTTTGTAACTTCGCATATCAGAGGCCTATAGAGGTCCCTTTCAGTGCACAAAATTTTGAAGGCCAAGGTCAAAGGTCAAGGTCATTTTGTCGCAAATCAGGGGAGTCGACGAAACCCTTATTTGTTGAGTAATTTTGATCGGATCGTCTTCAAACTTCATGGGAATATAGTTCATGGTCTGTCACTCAGCTGATTAATTTTTGGTGGCGATTGGCCTTTAGCTTCATGGTTAGCGCCTGAGGTCAAACATATTTGACCCCAAGGTCAAATTTTCAAGTTTTAGGAACCATATCGTGTAGTACCTCAAATTGAACACCTCGATGAGTGCTTTCAAGATTTGTCAAGCTTGAGACATTATGACGTCATTTGGGGACGTTTGAGGCAAACGCATATTTTTCATGGTTACTCTGTAGAACGATACTCATCAGAATCTCTCGTAGGCAGATATTCCTCAAGGAGTCGCTCCTGCTGGATAGCAGCTCTGTTCACCTCAGTGTGACCTTAAAGAAGTCACACGTGGTCACCTTTTGGCAAGATACCGGTCACCCTGCGGGTGACATAGGTTTATTTCAATGTTAACATGCTTTTTTATTTGGAGGTTGGTGGCAGGATTTGCACTCCGGCCACCGTAAAACCCTTCATTCCGCAAAACACAAAAACACAAAGAAATCTGAAAACCCACTCTGTGGGAGTACCTCCTGTGCAGCTTCCCTTCGAAGGGCAGCTCGCCGGATGACGGGATTGGTGCCAAGCCTTCGGAACCCCCAATCTTTGATGATAGGAGGGAAACCATGGGGTAACATTCCCGGGTCAGATTGCGGGAGAGTGTGTCGGAGTGGTGCTGAGATGGCGTCCACCAAATGGCGGTCTCCTTGGGTTAACCTGAGGCAGTCCCTTCGGGTGGGTGCCTGGAATGTCCTATCCCAAAGAGAGGATGATCACCTGTCTCTGTTGTCATCTAAGCTCAAGCATTTCATCATCGGTATTGCAGCACTCTCAGATGTTCAGAGACTGCATAGTGGTGAGATCATGGTGGGTGGTCACACCTACTATTGGTCTGGTCACCCTGATGGTTACCATGCCCAAGAAGTTACATAGCTGTATCCAATAAGCTGACTCCAATGATAATTGAGGTAACACCGGTCAACGAGCGTATTATGACATTAAGGATTTGTCACTCCTGAGGTGTCAATTCCTGGTCTTTGTTTATGCTCCAACTGAGGCAAGTGATCTCACCGTGAAGGATGCATTCTACGCCACGATCGAGACTGTGGTTGATCAGTGCCCCAGACGAGACACACTTCTCGTCTTGGGGGATTTCAATGCATCGACTGGAACTAATAGGGATGGTTATGAGACGTGTGTTGGTCCCCATGGGTCTGGAACTGTGAACCTGAATAGCACTAAGTTCGTTGACTTTGCAAGAAGTCATGGACTTTGGGTGGCTGGTTCATGGTTTCATCACCCACAAGCTCATCGATGGACTTGGTATTCCAACGCTGGCGGTGTGGCAAAGGAGATTGACGATGTCCTCGTTGATGGTCACTGGAGGATGATCCAGAACTGCAGGGTCTACCGGAGTGCTAAGTTCCTCAATAATGACCAGCGGCTTGTTGTAAGAACTCTGAAGTTGCACCTTAAATCCAGGAGAATGGTACAATCTCAGCCTTGGCTGGATGTTGGCAAGCTCAAGGATGAGAGGGTAGCTGAGGAGTTTGCGAACAAGCTGAATGGAGATTTGGGAGTCTGAGTGCTTTGGGAGGTCCTGAAGAGTTGTGGAGTGCCTTCAAGACCACCGTCCTTGATGTCGCCGGTGGATGTCTTGGAACTCACCGCAGGGTAAAGAAGAATTTTGTCTCTCAAGGGACACTGGATACCATTGACCAGAATCGCAGGGCCAGGCTGAATGGCAGAGCTGAGCTGTTCAGGGAGATGAGGCATAAAACAGTACGTGCGCTAAGGGTGGACAAGGAGACCTATGTGCGAAGAATCTGTGAGGAGGTAGAGCATCACCTGTGGTCAAGTGATTCTCGGCCTGCTTACCAGTGAATTCACGCATTGCGTTCATCCAAGCCCTTCCGTCGGTGTATTGCAGTGAGAGCAGAGGGTGGTAAGGTCTTGACAGAGGAGTCCGAAGTGAAGGCCCGGTGGGCCGGTTACTCTGAGCGGTTGTACCAGGTTGATCCACCAGCTGTCGAGTTGGACGTCAAGGGTGTTGCATTACAATCCCTGTTGCTGACCCTCCAATCAACTGTGGTCCACCTTCACTTGTGGAAACACAGGCTGCGGTGAACCGGTTGAAATGGGCTAAAGTTCCAGGGATCTGTGGCGTCCATGCTGAACTTCTCAAGGCTGGTGGAAATGCCGCACTCGTGTCATTGCATGCAGTTTGTGCTCTGCCTGGAACACAGGCATCATCCCAACTGATTGGAAGAGGGGCCTTGTTGTCCCTCTCTGGACAGGGAAGGGTGATCGCCAAGACTGCAACAACTACTGAGGGGTAACACTGCTCTCAGTGCCGGGCAAGGTCTTTGCTAGGATAATTCTTGATAGGATTCGCCACCATCTGCTTGACCACCAGCATCCAGAGCAGTCAGGCTTTACACCAAAGAGGTCAACGATTGCCCGTATCCTTGCTCTTCGGGTCCTCACCGAACACAGACGAGAGTTTCGGCAGGGGCTGCTTGCAGCCTATGTTGATCTCTGTAAAGCGTTCGATTCGGTGAATCGGGATGCCCTCTGGAGGATTCTTGGTCTTCATGGGGTGCCACCAAAATGGATTGATTTGATGTCTCAACTCTTCTCTGGTACTGAGATTGCAGTGAGATGTGGTGGTACCATCTTTGACATATTTCCAGTTGTTACTGGAGTTCCTCAGGGGTGTGTACTTGCCCCCACACTTTTTAGCACTTGTATGGACTGGATTCTCGGGAGGATGTTGGAGAGATCAAACTGCGTTGCATCGCTTGGGAATGTCAAGATCTCTCACATTGATTTCGCAGATGATGCAGTCATCTTTGCGGAGACTTTAGATATCCTTTTGGGGGCCCTAGAGGTGCAAATGAGGGGTCGGAGCTGCTGAGATTACGGGTTTCCTAGATCAAAACTAAGATCCAGGCTTTCAATGACATCTTGGATGCCGCTGTCCTGTCTGTGCCTGTTTGTGGTGAGGATGTTGAGGTCGGGGAGAGATTCACTTTCCTTGGCAGTGATATTCATGTCTCTGCCGGCTGTGAGTCAGAGGTCAACAGACGTCTGGGTCGGGCATGGGGAGTGACGGATTCACGAGATAATGGGGTGTGGCGCTGCCAGTATCTGTGCGGGAGGATGAAAGTTCGAGTCTTCAGGTCCTTGGTGCTTCCAGTCTTGCTCTCTGGATGCGAGACTTGGACTCTGACCAAGGATCGGAGATGGAGACTCAATTCCTTTGGTACCAGGTCTCTTCGGAAAATCCTTGGCTATCGCTGGTCGGACTTTTTGTCCAACGAGCGGCTGCTGAGAGAGACTTAAATGAGATTTCTTACCTGCATAGTCCGTGAGCGTCAGCTGCGGCTGTTTGGACAGGTGGCTCGTTTTCCTGACGCTGATCCTGCTCACCAGATTCTCTTAGCGAGGGAGTCTCGTGAGTGGAGGAGGCCAATGGGCCGACCACGTGCCTCATGGTTGCAGCAGGTTGATCGGCATCTCAAGGAGATGGGGATGGGCCAGGCATCTGCCTGGGGGATGGCCAGACGGAGGCCGCTGGAGTACCGGCGGAAAGTGGACTCAGCGACACGCTGCTCCGGCACATGCTCCCATACCTGACCTGACCTCACAAAATAAACCGGCAGGCCAGCGACTGGCATACAGGCCATAAACGTTGTGGCCTTCCAAAGAAAAATGGTGAAGAAGCAGCAACAAGAACTGAGCCACTTCCACCACAGAGCTGCGTTCGTGCAGTTCATGGCCATGGTGATACGTGGCAAAACAAGTGAAGCAAACTGGCATGAGCCTGGTATGTGGCTGGCATGAGCGTGGTATGTGGCTGGCATGAGCGCGGTATGAGCTGGTATAAAGCTGGAATCAGCTGGAATGAAGCTGGTGGAAAGGGGCTGCAACAAAGAAGCAGTCCATAAGTGTGGTGGCATGCTGCTACAAGTAAATGCAGTAAATAAAACAAGTAAATAATTTACTTGTAGTAATAAATTTACTACAAGTAAATAAAACAAACAAAACCACAATGATAACTGGAACGTTGTCACCTGGTATTCGGCTGCAGCGAGTAGCAGTCCACAGAACAGGTGTGGGTTGAGCACAGGCCACGGAGCAAGCGGTGAGGTGAGCGACACCTTGATGCAGAACAGGTGATCCAGCAAGGCGAGCAATACCTTGATGCAGAACAGGTGATGGTCCTGGGGCAGTGGCGAGACAAAGCAAAACAGCAAAACAGCAACAGCACGAAAAGAAAAAAAAAAGATAATCCAGGTAATGCCAAACACCAGGTCCGACTAACATGGTCAGCTGCCCCCTGGTGCGCACATACCTGGGGCAGTGGCTGTGGTGCAGGGAAAGAGAGCTCGTGTTTGGCCCGACTCGTCCGCACCCATCCGTCTTTCACATTTGCACTACCCGAGCCCCCTCTTTTTACAATTCGTCACTACATCTCGTCTCCTATATCCCACTGTCCCCATGGCCAAATTCGTACCCAATCCCCCCCCCAAGGTTCCATGGGAAGGAAGAGCCGAACTACATGCAATCTTACACCTACATCATGACAAGTCTCGTTCTCGAGTCCGACAGTAGGGCAAATCCATCCGCTGGCGATCATCCCGACAGTGGATGGTGCAAAGGGGTCTTCATCAATCCTAACTTCGCTAATATTGTTCCACTTTTAAACTTTCCCCGGGGTTATACCCTGCCAAGAGGACTTTGTTAAACTATGGAGTTTAAAAAACCCAAATTCCCATCGCCTCCGTGTTGGTGCTCTCACAATTTTGAGCCTTGCCCACCAAATTTTCTGTGCCATCACACAATTTCGTGGCTGGGTAGTGTGGCTCCACTAGCAGGTCTGCCCACCTGCATACTCACCATGAGCACCCCCGGGTCGCTGGAGCTGCCTCTGAGCTTGCCTGCTCCTCACCCTAACATGAGGGATGCCCTCACTGGCATTTCCCCCTCGATGCCCACATGGCATTTTGGCGCCCCGGGCCCCGCTGCTCGGGCACCTGGTCCCATTGAACACTACACTGGCACGCCAGGCCCCTCTCCTCGGGTACCTGCATTCACGAATATACTAATGCCCCCCTGGACCAACCTTCGGCCTCACCTGGCCGACGAGCCCCCAGCGCCAAGTGATCTGGGATATCATCCGAGTGCCTGCTTCATCCGAACACTACACTCACAAGCCACACCCCCAGCCGGTCCATTATCTCCTGCACCCAACACACAAAAAAATTTTTGTTATTTTTTTACTTTCCACAATCAGCACCAACCGCATAACTACATCCATGTGTAAATTTACCTCATCCCTCTCCCGAACTTTAAACTAACCCCCAGGTTTCCTTGAGTGGGATCCACTCCCCCCATTCAATCATTCACACCATGCATTCTATTACTCACACTCATACCGGCCATTGCCCTGCCCTCACACTCATAATTCATTTATCACACACAAATACCTTTCCACTCACCGACACAGCATCACCTTACTCATTTCCCCTCACTAACTCGTGCACCCTCGTTATCCCTTATACTACGCACGTTCCATTTAACTCTTATCACTAAGCTACGTCCCCACTACACGTTCATGTCTCCACCTAAACAGTCCCTATTGTCACTCTTGGTCCCTAAATTTATCCTTGCCCTCCCTCATGGTCGCTGCTTTGGTACCCACAAAGAGGCTACCATCGCTGGCACCCCCATGTGGGCGTAACAATGCCATCCCCCTAAGGTTTGTGCTCCTTTGCCCGGGATGTGTGGGGCTGTTTCACAACTGCGCTCCACACATGGGGGTTACCGTCACCGTGTCCGATGATGAGCCCTCTGCGTGCGCGGAGGCGCTCAGTCACATGTCTGTTGCAAGCCAATTTGTGTTCGAATTCTTGCCTGGGAATTGGAGTTTTCCCACGGGGAACCAAGCCGTGCTCGCCGCGCCCATTGCTCATGCCGTGGGTACCGAGCATATTGCACAACTGGTCCCCGTGGAAAACAATTTGCAGCCAAATCCGTTCTGTTTCGCCGTCCGTGCTCCAGTGATTTATCTGCCACGGAGCTCCTCTGAAACCATCAACACATCGCCTCACCGTCCGTGCTTGGGCGGGTCTGCGAGGCACGGACCGCGCACACTCCCGGACATGCCGTGTAAGCGTCTCTCGCGGGGCCGGTCTGGTTTCCAATACAACTCTGTCCCACTCAGGAGGTTCGCCCCTCCGGTCCGCGACACGAACCACTACTCCTGTCTGGGTCGATCCGTGTCAAACTCTTCCGTGTGCACTCATCCATGTTATATCACATGCACTCCGTACATACTCCGGCACATTGGGCACTCCAAGAAACTCCGGGTCCTTCATTCCCCCCCAAGCTGGAGACACACCCAATCACATCATGTACGTGCCCGGTCTCGCCATGACTCACCTTCGTCATACTCACCTCCTCACGTTCTCCGAGCACTCTGTCACGCTGCAAATATAACTCGTCCATGCATTCAATAATCTCTTCCTTTACTCTACTACCTGTTTCTACCTGTTTTGCTTTAATTTCAATAACCTCGATTTTTACCTCATCCACCTCCTCTTTAACCATCGTTAATTCCCGATGCTCCCCTTGTATTTCCCCCTCTAACGTAAACCTTCGTTGTTTCTATTTGTGTTTCAATTTCTCGTTCCTTTGTTCCCATCGTCTGCGTCACCTCCTCTACTCTCTTCGTCAGTTTCTCGTGTGACATTTTACATTCGTTTTTAATTTCCGTCATCTCTCGTCTCCTTCTCGGTGGCCGTTAACTCCTTTATCGCTCCTGTTGTGGTGAATTGAAGGTCGTGACGTGTGATCACATGATGCCCGGCTCGAGCACAGAAGAGATAAAGCTGAGGTTCGGCTCGGCCGCGGGGTTTTGTCCCTGGGGCATGGCCATTGTATGTCGCCGGCTCACTTGGTGCTCATTGAATGGTGAGAACACAGATTAATATATAATACTGAATTATTTTGCGGTGATTAGTTGCGCGTGTGTACCTTACTGCTTGTACTCCATGCTGCGTTTGTATTTCCTGGTGTGCCCGTAGAAGCGGCTCCAATCAAATGGAATAAAGCCTAAACTCTGAAGGTTCTTCTCTCGTCTTCATTACAATTTATTCCATTTGGTTTTCTCGGCTCTCTCAACCAACGATGGACAAGATCTACAAACCAGAGAGGTTCGACGCAGACCCAAACGCGACCGACGCAGAAATGAAATGGTCGCATTGGTTCTGTTCCTTCTCACACTATCTGACCATCATCGAAGAGGGAGCTGACAAATTTGCCGCCCTTGTGAATCACGTCTCGCCCAGCGTGTACAGGCTCTTCTCGGAGTGCGACTCTTACGAAGCAGCGATCGACGTGCTGCAAGCGCTCTACGTGAAGCGCAAGAACGAGGTATACATACGACATCTTCTCAACACACGCAAGCAAGCAGCCGGGGAGACAATCGATCAGTTCCTGCAAGCTCTGAATCAGCTGGGAAAAGACTGCAGCTTCCGGGCCGTAAGCACCGAGGAACACCGAAAGGAAGCGACCCGGGAGGCATTTATCCAAGGACTTAGATCAGCCCACATACGGCAACGCTTACTAGAGAAAGCGCAACCCACTCTTGACAAGGTAGTCGATCAGGCTCGAGCGATGGATACGGCACAGCAGCAATCTGAGTCATTTGGGACACCGATGCTGCTAATGAACGCTGCTACGATGGGAACCCAAGGAACCCCACTGGCACAGACACAGCCAGACATAGGGGATGGAGAAACACCCGAGGAGCCGGATACCCAGGCCACGTCAAACTCCTCAGCAACTGCTCCGGTTGGTAAATGCTTCTTTTGTGGGTACAAAAGGCACCTCCGTCAAAAATGCCCTGCCAGAGATGCCACATGCATGAATTGCGACAAGAAAGGGCATTATGCCAGGGTATGTAAATCTACTCGAAGGAGAAATAAACCCACTTCTGCGGCTCTCTACTCGCAAAAGAAATTAACTGCAGCCTCCCCGGGGAATCTATCCAAGGCTATCATCAACGTACGAATTAACGGGCATATGGCTGAGGCACTGATTGATACCGGTAGCTCTGAAAGTTTCGTCAACAGCTCGCTAGTGAAGGGCAGGAAATGGATAATCCACCCGACAGACAATACGGTATGCATGGCCGCCACCTCACCACAATCCCGCGTACGAGGGTACTGCAAAGTCGAATTGGACGTAAAAGGGTACACGCATCGGGATGTAAGGGTACTGGTGCTTCGTGATTTGTGCGCAGACGTAATTCTGGGTCATAATGTCCTCAAGCAGCACACGAGCGTCGAAATACCCTTTGGAGGAAGCAAACCTCGTCTAATTTTAAATGCTTTGACCACCGCGGAGGTGACGTCCCCCCAGCTGTTCGCTAACCTGTCGCCGGTCTGCAAACCGATAGCGATCAAATCGCGGCGATATACCACTGCTGACATGAATTTCATCACTTCAGAAACCAAGCGATTACTGGAAGAAGGAATTATAGAACCGAGCGATTCGCCATGGCGCGCACAGGTGTTGGTAACCAGCAGTCAGAACCATAAGAAACGAATGGTTGTCGATTATTCCCAAACGGTCAATCGCTTTACCCAACTCGATGCCTACCCCCTGCCGCGCATAGACGAGATGGTTGAACGCGTGGCCAATTATAAGGTATTCAGCACCATCGACTTGCGAAGCGCCTATCACCAAATTCCCATCCGAGAGGAAGACAAACCTTACACCGCATTCCAGGCAGGGAGGCGCCTCTACCAGTTCAGGAGGATACCATTCGGTGTCACGAATGGAGTAGCTTGCTTCCAACGAGTTATGGACGACATCATCTCAGATGAAAACCTCAAAGACACTTTTGTTTACGTGGACAATGTCACAGTGTGCGGTAGGGATCAGGGGGAACATGATATGAATCTGGACAGATTCTTGAGCATTGCTAGAAAATATAATCTGACTCTCAACTATGAGAAATGCGTATTCTCGGCAAGGTCAATTGACTTTCTCGGCTACACAATAGCCGACGGCACAATTAAGCCTGATCCTGAACGATTGCGCCCGCTCCGTGAGCTACCACCACCTCAGGACCTGCAGACAATGCGCCGGGTGATCGGGATGTTCGCTTACTATGCGAGATGGATTTCGCAATACTCCGAGAAAATACATCCCCTAGTGCATTGCAAAAACTTTCCACCAGATGCCGCTGTTGTGACAGCTTTCCACAACCTCAAAGACGATATCAGTAATTCCGTGGTTTTATCGATCGATAGCTTGGTGCCCTTTGTGGTGGAGACCGACGCTTCAGATCACGCCATAGCTGCTACGCTTAATCAGTCTGGGAGACCCGTCGCGTTCTTCTCGAGAACTCTCTCTGGAAACGAGCAGAGACACTCGGCGATAGAGAAGGAGGCGTACGCCATCATCGAAGCGCTGCGGAAATGGAGACATTATTTGCTGGGAAACCACTTCACGCTCGTTACGGACCAACGATCCATGGCATTCATGTTTGATGGGAAAAATAACGGGAAAATTAAGAATGAAAAAATTATGAGATGGCGGATAGACCTAGCCTGCTACAGTTACGACATTGTTTACCGGCCCGGGAGGGAAAACCCTGCTGCAGACACCTTCTCGCGGGTCTACTGCTCGGCCGCTATCGGTCGGGCTTTGCAAGACCTCCATGTGTCTCTGTGCCACCCCGGGGAAACCAGAATGGCACATTTCGTACGCAGACAGAACCTGCCCTATTCTATTGAAGATATTAAACAAATGAATGCTTCATGCCCTGTTTGTGCTGAACTAAAACCCAGATTCTATGGTGCGGCTCCTGGCAGACTGATCAAGGCCACTTCTCCCTTCGAGAGACTAAACATTGACTTCAAAGGGCCCCTGCCGACCGAGACAGACAACAGATACATATTCACTGTTGTTGATGAGTATTCAAGGTTCCCTTTCGCGTTTCCGTGCTCAGATATGACCTCGGGCACTGTCGTGAAATGTCTGTCTGACCTCTTCGCTATGTTTGGGAAACCTTCGTACATACATTCAGACAGAGGGCCGTGTTTCATGTCGGCCGGGCTAAAACAATTCCTATTAGAGCACGGCATAGCAACTAGTCGAACGACGGGTTACAACCCACAGGGTAATGGTCAGGTGGAACGTTATAATGGAGTTATTTGGAAAGCCGTAACTCTGGCGTTGAAATCAAGAAGACTGGGCCCCGAGCGGTGGGAGGTTACCCTTCTCGACGCTCTGAATTCCATACGCTCTCTGCTCTGCACGTCCACCAATGCGACTCCTCACGACCGAATGTTTACTCACCAACGACGTTATGTTGACGGCCAATCGGTGCCCGACTGGCTTACCCATCCCGGAGCAGTGTTCATGAAACGCCCGGTACGACAAAGCAAGTATGAACCCATGGTGGAAGGGGTCGAGCTCATCGATACTAATCCAGAATACGCTCATGTCAGGCTCCCGGATGGCAGGGAGACCACTGTGTCGGTTCGTCATTTGGCTCCCTCAGGTACTCCCCCCGCCGGTACACCACCATCTGGCACACCTCCCTCTGACATTCCCTCCCCAGGTGTTTCTCCCCCAGGGACTCCACCCGAGAAGGGAGACGGCGGAGCTACCGCGTTCCACCCGGGGGCGATCGGGGAGTCATCTCCGGCACGAGTCGAGGCTCACCAAAAGGATCGGAAGCCTCCCTCAAGTGAAACCGCCATCTACTCCCGGAGAGGCCGGCGAATAATACCCCCTCGCCGACTCAATCTGTAAAGGGGATTATCGGCATCCTCGATGCTCATGCTCCTATATGCTCGTTACATAATATATCGATGCTCATTACCATGCTCCTACAACTCACAATAATCCTCACTGCTTGGCATGTATGCTTCTGTAGTTTAGATAGTTCGCGTTGCTTGAAATGTATACTCCTGTAGCGCTGAAGTAATCCTGGTGCGTTAGCTGGGCCTCTAGTTGCATTTTAAAGGCGGGGAGAATGTGGTGAATGGAAGGTCGTGACGTGTGATCACATGATGTCCGGCTCGAGCACAGAAGAGATAAAGCTGAGGTTCGGCTCGGCCGCGGGGTTTTGTCCCTGGGGCATTGCCATTGTATGTCGCCGGCTCACTTGGTGCTCATTGAATGGTGAGAACACTGATTGATATATAATACTGATTTATTTTGCGGTGATTAGTTGCGCGTGTGTACCTTACTGCTTGTACTCCATGCTGCGTTTGTATTTCCTGGTGTGCCCGTAGAAGCGGCTCCAATCAAATGGAATAAAGCCTAAACTCTGAAGGTTCTTCTCTCGCTTTCATTACACCTGTGTTCTTCCCCATTTGTTCCTTCAACTCATTCTGTCCTATCGTCGGTCCTTTTTCCTCCTTCGTGATGTTTCCAATCTCTCCCATCAGTCTGGCCTCAATCTCCCTCATCTCTTCCCAGACACCGATCCGACACTCCCTTACCTCCTCTCGTACCGCTGCCATTTCTCTGCCCATCGCTTCACTCATCTCCCTTTTTATTTCATCGCCCATCACGTCCATTTTTCTGTTTTCGTCCATTTTCTGTTCATGTTCATCACTTCAATTCTGCTGTTGGTTTCTTCGCTCGACATTTTCATTTGTGCCTTTAATTGCCTCATTTACAACATCATGTCAATCTCGGGCTGCACTGGTGGCGATAACCCGGCGTTCTGCGCTGTCGCCGCCATATTTTCCAGAGACCGAGGGTGGGGGCTATTTTCCATCTCCCCCATTGCTTCCTCTTCACCCTCCATTGTGACTTCATGCGGGTCCTGGGTCAATTCCGTATCCATATTTACATCATCTTCATGGCCCACCGGGACCTGCCCATGTTGGTCCGCCATTGTCCGTCCCAATAAATTTAAATAAAATTTGGTCTAACCACTCTGAATTTCGAGGTGCGTGAAGCGCACCTCAGGTCCACCACCTGGCACCAATTTATTGATCAAGGGGTTCAAAAAATCTCCCACTCCCGACACCAGTTGTTGCGGCCACGGATACCGAGACACCAGCTTGTCACTCTGGGAGATTAATACGGTGGGTTGTTTTAAAACCACAAACGCCACCCAGTCAACCATGAGTTCCAGTGTTCGTCATCTAATTATTCTGTTTAACTCGAGGTCACGTGGTTACCTGAGTGGGGAGCGCGCCCTCAGCAAAGCACCAATATTATCTGATTAGATTTTAATTCGGGTGGCCGAGCGTTTTAACTGCTGGTGCATACCGACGATTTTTGGTCGAATCTGTGGCAATTACCTTCCAGTCTATCTCGGTTCGGACAATGCGAGACCAATGGAAGGAAAGGACAAACACGGACAGGTTGGAAATCGACAAATAATTTATTAATTATAAAATAAATAAATAAAAATAACTTTTCATTTGCTGAGGTAAATAAAAAATTTCAAAGCAAAATCAATCAAAATGCCAGGAAAAAGACAAAGAGCAGAAGCTTAATGGGGGTTGACTTACTTACAGCTAAACACAGACAAGGGTACCCAACGGATCATTCAGGGGGAGGGGAGGGGAGGGGGAGAAAATCATCTCGCTCACCAGAAAGTCATCCATGAAGCAAAAACGTTCTGAAATGCGTGCGTACCTGTCACATCCATCGCCAGCACCCAGCTTTGTCGTACAGCCTCTCATGGGGCAGGCAGCCTTGAACACCAGTCCACACGCTCGCTTGCCGAAGCTCTGGGCAGGACGAACCGTCTCGCTGTTGGCGCTGGCTCGACACCCACATGCACACTTCTTTCTCCTCTTTGCACGCTTTCACCCGCTTCTTGCTCGCTTCTCTCTCGTACCTCTTTCGTTCACGCATTTTTAAAAAATCTCAGAACGTATCTCTTTCACCTTTTCCTCTCCGTCTTTCCTCACAGAACATCTTTTTATATCTTGGGGGCATCTCTACGGGGTGCCGTCCGCCCCAAGCTCACCCCACCCCACTGGAGCACGGTTACCATGACGACCCGTGCGCTCTCAAAAAATGCGGGCGTCAGAGCTTGCGAAAGAATGCTGTTGAGGAAAAATGAGGGCGGGCTTCAGAGCTCGTGAAAGAAATGTGTGTGAACGTGTCTGTCGCAAAGAAAAAAAGCTTCCCATGAGAGAGGGGATCTATCCTTTACCCTTCTCCATGCATCACATTTAAGATCCCATTAGACATGGGGATGGGGCTAATCTGGACATGCATTTAAGGAAATTACTGTCTGAGGACCTGGATGTGTGGATGCATTCATCAGACCGGAATCTAAAATCCGTAACAATATTATATCTCTCACACACACACACACACACACACACACACACACACACACACACACACACACACACACACACACACACACACACACACACACACACACACACACACACACACACACACACACACACACACACACACACACACACACACACACTTTAAGACCTGCTAGTTCTCAGTTCCATCTCCTGAAACCCGCAAATGGACAACACAACCAACGACACACATGAAGGTAGAAACTTAGAGACCTGGAAGTGGTCTCCGTTCCACCTTCTGGAACCCGCATAAGGAGATAACAACCAACAACAAACACACAGAGAATTGCTGAATTTGATGATGATTTAATTTTCAACTCGATGTGTTTGAATTTCCCATCTGAGCACAATCTCAGCCAGCTGAGGAGTCGGGTGTCTCGGCCAGCAGAGGCCAGCTGCAGGCAGGTCGGTGGTTTCTCTGTCTTCTTCCATCTACTCTCCGGTCTCACCCCCCCCTGCTGTGTCTGCGATTTGTCCCCACCATATTTCCGCTGGGAGCTCAAGGTCGACCAACAACCCCCTTCTGGTAAAACTTTCAAAATCACGAATCACTGCTAACCTTCACTCTTTCATTCCTCTTTTTTCCCGCCTTTGGAATAAACCCCCTTACTCTGTTCAATCCCACTCTTCCCTCCAGACCTTCAAAACAGCTGTTCACCACCACCTCTTATCGTCCCCCATCCAAATCCTTGATCTTTTCTACCCCCGTTAATCCACCTCAAGCTGCTGTCACACCTTGACGATGTAGCCAGCATATGCCGATTTATGAAAAATTTGTCTAAAACGCTGGCACACGTCGAATACGTTAGGGTACGTTTTGTATACGTTAAGACCACGCTGAAAAACACTGCCATAAGTCGTAGTACGCTGGCTTTAAACGTTGTACTTTTGGGTTGTCCTCAAATTTTTGCATGCTTGAAATTTTACGACGTATGCCGGCGTATGACTCACACGTTCCGCGACGCTGGCCATAAGTTGTCGGCACATTATGCGATCGTTGACACACGTCACTTGTAAGTTACTCATAAGTCGAAACACGTCGAGGTAATGTTTAGCGTACCCGAAACTTATTTCTAACCTATGAGTAACGTTTTGTAAGCACGCCACACGAACGTTGTTCACACTTCGCAACACGTTACTTGAAAAAGACGTAGACGTATTTGACGTCTTCAGGACGACAACAGAACTTAATGAACGCGTTTCTAACTTACAGATACCGTATAATGGCGTATTGGCAGCGATTAGGGGAATTGGTATATAAAAAGGGGCTTCGCAGGAGGAACCCGTCTTTTTTTGAGACCGTGGTGAGTACATGTCCATGTCATTCCGAGAGAGACGACAATACCTACCTGTCCTCGAACATCAACATGACCTCATCGAGTTGACACTGCACCAGTTGCGTGCCAATAGAGCCGGGAGAAGAAGACGTGAACGGAGGAGAAGGAACTGGGTGAGACCATGGATCGGGAGGCGACGCCATTACGGCATATATGACCAGCTCAGGGTGGAACTCCGGAACGAGGACCATGCATCCTTCATCAACTTCCTGCGAATGCCCCAGCGATGTTCGACGAGCTGCTAGCCAGAGTGGGTCCAAGGATAACCAAGCATTATTATGATTAAATAATTTCAATAGTCCAGTGGAAGCGATTTAACTCGTTCAATGGAAACGATTTCAATTGCCGAGCACCAGAGTCCAAAAACAATAGGCGAGTGACAGGCATTTATTAAAAGTGAAGTTGCAGCCTATGAATAGAAAACCTCACGTAATCGTCGACGATACGCTGCCACGCTATGCATATGTTAGACTATCGTTGGGCATAGGTTGTGGACGCCTAAAACACGCTAATCAATCATTGGTATAACTTATGTATAAGTTATTGAAGCGTTCTGTGTTCATTACTAGTACATTATGCATTTGTCCAAGTCCTTTTGAATACTTTTAAAACTTAAACAACAAAAATAGTTCATCGTGGGAATGAGAAAAAAAAAATGAGCCGAAAAGAACATCGAACAATGGTGCAAAGTCGTCTCCTATTCGTGGACGCAACGAGGATCGATCATCACCCACACCCTCCCATCACGCTCACCTACTACTACTGACATGGACATACTACTACTGCTGACACGCTCACCGACTACTACTACTACTGATACTACTGACATTGACATCAACTCAACATGGAGTCTGGAACACTGATGGGTTCCTCTTGTGAAGCCCATTTGTATATACCAATTCCTCTAAACGCTGCCAATACGCCATTATATGGTAGATGTAAGTTAGAAACACGTTCAGCAAGTTCTGTGATCGTCCGGAAGACGTCAATCAAATTTGTCTGCATACGACAATGTGCGTTTGAGATACGTTAAACATAGGTTCAAAGCACGCTACTCATAGGTTCAAAGCACGTTACTCATAGGTAAAAAATTAAGTTTCGGGTATGCTAAACATTACCTCGACGTGTTTCAACTTCCCAGTAACTTACAAGTAACGTGTGTCCAACATGTGTCAATGATCGCGGAGCGTACAGAGAACTTATGCCAGCGTACACGGAACTTGTGAGCCATACGTCGAGTACGTCGTAAAATTTTCAGCATGCTTGAAATTTCACGACGTACTAGACGTACCATGGAATATGACAGCGTACTTCGTCGTTTTTCAGCATGCTCCTAACGTATACACAACTTACCCATTCCGTATTCGACGTGTGCCAGGGTTTTACGCACATTTTTCATAGGTCGGCATACGCTGGCTAAATCGTCAAGGTGTGACTGCGATGTTGACACTTCCAATTTTCAGGCGGTTATGATTTAAATCGGCGTGCGGCAGCCTTTTAACAGGCTACGCCACGAGTTCGTCGGCGATATGTGCAGCGCGCTTTGCCTAAGTTAAACTATCGTTGGGCATAGGTTGTGAACGCCGACAACAGGCTAAGCATTCGTTGGTATAAGTTATCTATAACACAACGAAACGTTCCGTGCCCGTTACTAATATGTTATGCATACGACCAACACGTTATGAATACGACCAAAACTTAAAAAAAAAAATCACAAAACTTCAGCGTACGCCAACGTTTTACATACATTTTTATACGTTGCCATTGCTGGCTAAAACGTCAAGGTGTGACAGCACCTTCAAACCCACCTCCTTCAAATTCCCTGCTTTCCTTCCTGAAAGTCCCTGTAATGTCCATCTTCTCTTCCCCATGTTCCCTGCACCATCCCTCTCCCTTCCACAGATCTCCTAACGTCTCTGTTCCCCACTGTTTTGTCCTTCCCACTCCCGCCCCTCTTGTCTCATGCCCCCTTTGCTGTGTGTTGTGTGTTAGCTCTCATACGAGCCTCGACAAGGTATACAAAAAAAAAATAAAAATCTGATGTGTGTGCTCACAGGAATATGCATAATCGCTCATCAATGAGTGTATATAATATATCATGTATAACATGCATGTCATCATCAGCTATTTTAGATCCACTAGTGGTTTAAAGCCTCAGCATGTTGAAGCCATGTTGTTCTGTCTCTTGCTTTCTTGTTCCAATTCACTCTTCCCCAATATTTGTCTATTTCATACCTCAATCTTTGGTGTGGCCTTCCCCTGTTTCTGTTGCCATTCATAGGTCTCCATGTTGTTACTGTTGTTGCCCACCTGTTATCTGACCCGCTAACGTGTTGTGCCCATTTCTATTTCCTGAGTTTTATTATTTCTATTTTCTGAGTTTGATTATTTCAAAGATATCCTGCGTTTTGCTTTGTTCTCTGACCCATTGATTTGTCTTTCTATTTTTGTATGCAACATAACATATGTTCCTTATTGTGTTGTGATGCTGTTAACTTTTTCTCCATTTTTGTTGATAACACCCAGGTCTCTGCCCCATAATTGATCGTTAGAATAATACACTGATTGAAAACTTCCCTTTTCGGACATATTGGAAAGCTCTCTCTCATGTTGTCACTAAGTTTTCCATATTGTCTCCATCCAAGTTTGATTCTTCTGTTTATTTATTATTCTTGATTATTTTCCTTGAGGTTAAAGCTTTGCCCTGGGGATGTGTATTCATTGACTTCTTCTCTTTGGTTTCCATTTATTACTTGTAAAATCAAAGATTTTTCAAGCATATATTGTTCAGTCGATTTTGTTTTTCTGTCTCTATTTATCACCTACAGATCACAATTTTAAACTTATCTTCATGAAACTTCACCACATTGTAGAGTTTGTCATGAGGAAGAAGCCAATTAATTGTAACGTCAACATCGGCACAAGGTCAAAAACTAAGGTGGTATTTCTAAAATCCTCAATTTTCATCCCATTGACTTGAAATTTGAAGAGGATTTGAATATCAGGTCACTGAATTCAACAACGAATTATTTTTGAGGTCATCATAGGCCAAAAGGTCAAGATTGGCGAAAAGGTCAACATAGTCCACATTTCTAAAATTGCTAATTTTCATCCGATTGATTTGAAATTTAAAGAGGAGTTGCTTATTTGGTCATTTAATTCAATCATCATTTATTTTTGAGGTCAAATTTGTTTTTTGGATTTTGCAAGTATCATGCTCTTCACGATGTCGTCGTCTTCTTTTGATTTCTCCATGAGGTACAAGGGGGTACTTTACTATGATTTTTGACCTGTTCATCTTCAGCCCTCCCCCCCCCCCCTTCGTGCTGGCTTCAGCATGTTCTCTGAGCATGATTTCAATTTTCCCCAGACTATCTTCTCTGATTTCTAAAGTCTGATCGTCACCGTGGCATTCTTCCTTCCACCCCTCATCCTGTGTCTGATATCATATTCATCTCAGAAATGCTCAACTTCTCGACCTACTTCAGTGTAAGATACAAAGGTATAAAAATTTGACAATATTCCTTTTTTGACCAAAATGCTTAATTCTGTCATGTTGGTGAATATACCAAGCACATATATAATATTTGTTTGAATTGTGTTTTAATTCAGCTTGTGATCTCCATGCTTTTATATTTGTTTTAACATGATTCTTTGTTGCTAATCTGATGTAAACCTTGTGTCTATCAGTCTTCTGGCTGTCTTTACCAAGAATGTTTTCTTTAATAAACTGAAATTAAAATACTGTATTTTGTATGTATGTTTTGTGCAAAATCTATGTGTCCAAACCAGGAATCAAACCCAGGTCCTCTGCTGAACCGTACCAGTGCTCCACTATTTGGACGACCCACTGCCTGAACATGTAGTTCTCCCACAAATGGAAACTCCTCTCTTTCCGAAGACCTTGCCATGGACAGGCCGCCGCTGCTCCTTTTGTTGGCAGTGAGTATCCCAGAAGCAGTGGCGTTTGTTTATATTTACTATATTAATTTTGTTCATTCATTTATTTTGAGGACCTTGTACATATGCATGTATATCTGTGTGCGATAATCATGATTCATGTGGATGTATAATCACGATTCATGTGCATGTGTGTGCACTGCTGCCACCAGTCATCATCACCACATGCCATCCCACTGAAGCTTGGTCCATTCTGTCCACGAAAGGAAGGAGTCACACCGCAGGATGGAATTCGCAAAAGGGAGCCATCCTCCATGAGAGTAACAGAGCACCAAGCTGAGGAAGTTGACAAAGTGCCCGAAGCCGAGGTGTGCGCATGCGTGGGTGGAGCACGTGGGAAATCTGTTAAAATGACAGTTTCTGTATTTGAATAACAGCACAACATAGTTTAATGGGAGTCAAAATGGATGTGCTGTGTGTCATCACCTATCCTACCCAATTGAGAGCATTGGTTCTGCTGAAGCCGTTTCATGGCGAGAATTACAATCCTGGGTGGTTCTCCACTCCCACTCAGCAACTCAGGACAGGAATTTGGAATTTGTTCATGGTGCAAGTGATAGCTCACCGACTCTTTGCGAAAGGCTTTAACGTCCACCAACTAATGCTGGCAGAGGGGACTCGCAGTTTGACATCCATCCGAGGATGGCACACACATTGATGAATCACCCTACTTGTGAAAGGGCGGTCATGGGGGTCTGGACCACCCCTTTTGGACGGGGATAAAAAACTCATGGCCCAATTTCCCAAAAGGAAAAAAAAAAAAAACTTTTTTGAAATACATGTACAACATCGAGGTTCGTATACAAGCGAGAGCGTATGTATAGTCCAGGAGCAAGGACCTGAAAAAAATGAAATCGTTCAACACTCCCTACAGAAAAGGTTTGACTCGACAGAGTGGTAGAATAGACCCTATAGAACACCTCCAGGTAGTATGTGGTTTCAAATTGTGGTATCATTAAAATTCTACAGGCCATTATACATACCAAGGGTACTTACCAAGAGGGTCACTGTGGGCTAGCAAAATTTAGGGGAGGGGTAACGTAAACGTGAATATCTTTGTCGAGACTCAACTAATTTTCAATATTGAGGTATCATTCGCTTCGTAGTATAATTTTCTTTCAGAATATGTACAGAAATGTCGATATTCATTCAACTGTACAACCACAAGAGGTAAAAATCACAAACAATGAAATATTATGAGCTTCTATTTAATATTTTAGGCATCTTTGAGAGCAGCGTTTCTCAACCTTTTAACCCTTGTGGAACCCTTGAAATAGTTTTCATGTCTCAGGGAACCCCTGCATAAAAATTATTATATACCATTATTAATATCTAGCTCTTTTATATTTTTATCGTAGTTCATGTGGTAAATATAATATATTTTTTTCGGATACCTGGTTGAAGGAAAAAATGACCCCCTTTTTGTCAAATTTATTGGCAATGAAAAAAAAAAAACATACTGCTCGTTTATGAAAGTTTTCATCGTATCCGGATAGCGAGATTGCTTCATTTTATGCACGGAGAGATACGGCCGATGACATGGGCTGACCTTGTTTGTGATTCATCCGCCATGGAGCAACATGTCCGCTGCGCTGCGCTGGTCACGTCACCTCACTAAAATATTTCTGTAGGTTTTAATTCACAAAAAAAATTTTTTTGTTGAAAACGTCATTTTTGAAAGTGTTTGTCAACCCCGAGTCTGTTTGACAATTAAAAAACACACCTCATGTAACTTGATGAACACAACTTAAACAAATAAAGCTGAAGCAATAAAGGTAAGCAGAAGAACTAACCTTGAGAGAGAGAGAGAGAGACTTCGTGTTAGGAAGCACAGAGAATATAGATGGACACCGTGCATGCGTCCCGTACTTGAGTCAGTCACTCAATGATACACGAATCCGCCGCGTACAGGACGTCCACTAACCAATGAGGGCGGTTTCACACTGGCACCATATAGACATCGTTAAATACATTCCCTATGGTTGTTATAATTGTAAATAATATAAGAGGTTGAAGCCTCTATTATAATAACCAAGGAGTTTCCAACAATATGCCGTACGTGTATAGTAAAATTACGAATATTGAATCAAACAAAAACTACTCAAAAATACATTAGCCTATTTATTACTGTTTCTCGCGGAACCCCAAGCGACCTCTTGTGGAACCCTAGGGTTCCGGGGAACACCGGTTGAGAAACACTGTTTTATAGCATACTAAGTTGTCAAGTCAAACTTTTCTGTCGTGGGTGTTGAACAATTGAATTTTTCACAGGTTCATGCTGCTGGACTAAAAAATGCTGTGTTAGTCTATTTCTTATGAAATTCTTATGGACTAGATGATTACAAAAATTAAGTTTAAAAGTGTCATCTATCTATAATTCCAGCAATCTGTGTGTGTGTGTGTGTGTGTGTGTGTGTCTGTGTGTGTGTCTGTGCGTGTGTCTGTGCGTGTGTCTGTGCGTGTGTCTGTGCGTGTGTCTGTGTGTGTGCCTGTGTGTGTGCCTGTGTGTGTGCCTGTGTGTGTGTCTGTGTGTGTGTCTGTGTGTGTGTCTGTGTGTGTGTCTGTGTCCGTTGTTTCTCGACAACCACTGGTCCAATCCAATTGAAACTTGCCAGGTATATTGCTGGGGTCCTGAGGATGTGCCTTTTCAAGGTTTGATATTAATCGGACAAGTGCTTCCCAAGTTATGGCCATTTATTTACCAAACCAATGACAAGACACGTTGTTGCGTGGGCGTGGCCGATGGGGGAAGGGAAGCTCAGCCGCGTTCGCCATTACGGGTTACAACGTTCGGACTTCCGGATAGTGATGACTTCATGTATTCTAATATTTTCTCGATTTCTTATGCGCATTTATAGATAAACACAATGCCCCAAGTTATAATCGTTTTCATATTAGACGGTGTATAAATTTCGGTAACATCAGAGTGCTGGTATGCTCCGAACCAGGAAGTAAATTTTTTTTCTCTCTCTTCTCTTCTCTTTTTGATTTTCCTTGCCACGACATTGCGAAAAGGTAAAATACGTTGGCGCTAATTGAAAAATTGGGTATTAAAACTAAATTGCGAATAATCGTAACTGCAAATAATATGCGAACTTCCGGGCCACGCACGTACGGGCACGCGAGAGCGAAGAAACGGCCTGTGTGGTTGTTGTTTGTTGCTCGCGGTTTGAATATTTATTTATTAATTAATTTTTTTTTATTTTTTTTTTTACGGGCACGTGCTGGTGTTAATAATGATGGTAAAAGAGGCTGTGGGTTAACATAGTTGCTTTTCTGTGTCATTCCAGATTGAACATCTGAAAGAATCCTACTAGCCAACTGAAGCAATGACCAGTTCAGAGAGTCAGGCAGTCGTGCAACTTTTACCTGTAAAGAGACAGAAGTTGACTAACTTTCACAAGTGCATAATTTGTCAGATGGACTCAAATGAGACACTGAGGAAAGCCCGAGAAACCTCCATACAACAGACACTTGTTGCAGCACTGGAACTCTGACGAGATGAAGTATACGAACGTTTAAAATCAGATTTTGACAGTTTGGCAACCGCGGATGTTAAATGGCACTCAAATTGCTACGAAAAATGGACAAGCAAAGAAAACCTGCATTACATGCAGAGGAGAAGATCTGCATTCTCACCGACACCAGCAGAAGAATCTATGATTGGCACACAATCTGAAACAAGTTTGACGGAGACCTCCAGGGTATTCAGGTCCCAGTCAACGTCCACTGACTGGACTATGTGCCTCTTCTGCAAGAAGAAAACACACAGAAGGGTAAAGGAGATGACCATGGTCAGAACTTTCCAAGCCTGTGAAACTTTGTGCAAGCAGCGACCGCAAAGGGCGATGAGGACATGTTACGGACTACTGGTGCTGTCAGTAACGATCTAGTGGCAGCAGAAGCTAGATACCACATAGCTTGCCATGCCTCATACATCAGCAAAGCTAATCTGCAGTATGCTGGCTTCCATGAAGGGAGACAAGAAACTTGTTACGATACGGCATTCAAGCAATTGGCTGAAGATATCTCTGCTGACCTGAATGGTGGGAAGGCCTTTGATATGACAATTCTTCTGGACAGATACAATCATTTTCTGCGTGGACAGGGAGTGGCAGTCGACAGCTCCACACATCTTCATGCTTCCATGGCGAATGTGATTCCTTGTTGCCAGACACAAATATTAAAAACTGCTCTGACGAATGTGCTTCCGTGCAACCATGCACAATTATTATGATTCGCTCTCACTAATGTGCTTCTGTGTTGTCATGCACAGCTCCCAGTGTCGACCATAATAACTATTATCATCCACGATGATGAATGAGTAGCTTCCGTGCTGCCAGAGACAACTATTATACGCGGCTTTCACTCATGTACTTCCGTGTTGCCAAAGACAACTATTATGCTCGGCTCAGATGTATGTGCTTCCGTGTTGCTATACAATAGTAAAAGACGAATGCTAAAAATAACAGTTGCAGTTTTCTTTATGCATGCATCTGTATGTATATGAATTTCTGCAGAACAATACTTTCTTAAGCGTTTGATTTCCAAAATGTGAAACATACCAGTAGTAATTGAGAAACACCGTTCACCTTCATATGAGAACACAATTAAAAATGTCAGAAAGTTTGAATTAGTGTGATATTTTAGCTTTGGTGATGCCATGGCAAAGGCCATTTTCAAATAACTGTACATACTCTGATAGAGAATTATAATGGGAAGCCAATGATACCTCAATGTTGAAAATTGGTTGAGTCTAGACAAAGAATTTCACGTTTACGTTACCCCTGCCCCTAAATTTTGCGAGCCCACAGTGACCCTCTTGGTAAGTACCCTTGGTATGTATAATGGCCTGTAGAATTTTAATGATACCACAATTTGAAATCACATAGTTCCTGGAGGTGTTCTATATGGTCTATTCTACCACCCTGTCAAGTCAAACCTTTTCTGTAGGGGGTGTTGAACGAATTTCCCTATTTGGCCTCATATGAGAAATGGTTGCTGGACTAGTAATGGAAAGGAACAAATTGGCAAGGGGTAAACACCAACAGCAGAATAGAAGTGAGAGTGAGATCGAGGGAAAGGGAGATGGACATATTGGAGTCAACAAGCTGCATCCAAGCTGAACGAGATCGGCACTCGATAGAGTACATACCTCCACCAGGCTGGACAGTTTACATTTTGTTTCCCACTATTTTATTTATTCGTATGTAGCCTGTGGCTGCTTGGCTGCATCATTTTCTGGGCGTGCAGCTATGCTCCTGATGGAATGCCCGTGTTACCAGCATGCTGGTACTCATTTTGCCGACCTCGAAAGGATGACAGGCTAAGTCAACCCTACCTGGTGTTAATTCAATGGCCTGACAGGGGCTTGAACTCAAGACCCGAGGATCTTAAGCCAAGCACCTTAACTGTTGAGCCAACACCAGGCCTTGTTTCCCACTGATAGCCCGTATCTACATCTGGGCCTGAACCCAAATCTATTTGGCTTGTTATTCTCACCTACACAACTCGTCCATCAAGTTTTGTCAAACTCCATCCACAATGCTTTGAAATATTGTGCTATATGTCGTTTTTGGCCCCATCTCTTCGTGGTGATCGAAGAATCACTTAGAAATGTAAAAAAATAGTAGGATCCGGATCCGGATCTTCACCAAAATCGAATCAATATGTCTTCGTCACACATCCAACTTGTCCACTAAATTTCATCTGAATCCGTCCATATCCTTTCAAAAAACAAACAGATAAACTCCTCAAAAACAGACAGACAAATGGGTGAATACATAACCTCTGTTTTGGTGGTTCAGCTAATTACGCAAAGAAAGAAGAGAAAGGGGAAGGTGTGGATGAAACAGAAAAGAAACAAACCAACTGACAAATAACAAACAAAAAGAGGTGAGGGGGAAAAAATCCCAATAAAGTCGAAAAAGGGGGTGCTTGGGAATGGGGTAATTTGAGGTAGAAGAGATCATAAGTATTGTTGCGGTTTTCGCGCCGGCCGGCGTGCGAACGGCCACGTAACTCGAATCGCGGCACGTCGCCCACCGGACGGACAATCCAGTCGCGACCCTCTCGGACTAACGCCGGGAACCAGTCACGGGTGGACCTTTCGGTCTCACCGCGATCGAGCCAATCAGCCCCCGCGTGGGATAGGGTTGCTCGCCAAATTCGACCTACCTAAGTACCCACGCGGAGGGTAGACCGGGCGATCGCACCTCGCCGCAGGTCGACTTCGGACACGGGCCACTTAAGCGACCCGTTCCGTACTATCAGAATAACCGAGCGGTGTTATCGTCGACCTCGACGGTTCGATTAATTATCGGGCGTACTCAGCCCACTACCAACCCTTTACGTGAAGCAAGATGAGGGTTCAATGGGGGAAAAGGCAGAAGCGAGCGGGAGAACAGTTCAACAATAAAGCACATTTATTCGCGGCACATGGGAAGCACACAAATACAATTCCACCAAAAGCACAAAAAAAAGAAAACACAATTCCATTTTACACAAAAAGCAAATATAAAAGCGAAAACAATGCAGAGCTAATACCGACTACCGAGCACACGGCAACACTTATACAATTCTACTTCACAGACGGCGCCGACAACACATACCCAAAACCAAGGAAAAGAAATCCCCCAAGAATGAGGCAGGCCTGAGGCCGAGACCGGGTCGCGCCTACCCGTCTGGTGATGAGACGCGGAGCGGCGATGGCGCCGCACTCCGCGGGCCTCGCGGACAGTGCCTGGCAGGGGGTGGGAAAAAGGGGCCCCCTTGGTCGCACTATCTCAGCGCGGGGGGAAACAGGAGGGGGTTGCTGATGCTCGGGGTATAGAGGATCTTTTTTATCCCTGGTGTGCGTCTCCACCTCGGCCAGGTCGCGCTGCCGGCCTTCCTTGGGCGTGCAGCTCCCGGCACCGTCGCGAGCACCCCCTCGTCTGCCTTCGCCGCTGCCGCCTCTCCGCCTCTGGACTCTCCACCCTGGACTCTTCTTTGGGCTCCCCTCGTTCGACTCTCTTCAGCTTCTCCAGCTACTGCAGGCTTCGGGCTCCAGACTTCCACACTCGACTCTCCACCCTCCGACTCCTTCTTCATCTGCTGACTGACGAACACCGTCCTTTTATCCCCCCGTAGCCGCCTGACCCCCTCCCTTTGACCTTTCACCTCGCTCCCCATTGGCCCGAGAAAAAGTGGGCGTGAAGGCTTTTGATCCACAAATTTGCATATATCGATCGTTCTGGAGGCGGGGCCAAATCGCCCCTCGCTCACCGATTGGACGGCAAAAAGTGGGCGTGTGTCGTTTTTGATCCGTTTTTGAAGCACAAAATCCGTGATTTTGTACACGCTGTTCAACGTGCGCCCTGCACGAGTCCAACACCGGTACCCACAGCGGGGCAAGAACGGTGGCGATGCTACGGTTGCGAGGTGTGACGTGAAGGTCGTGGCGGTTGTGGTGAAGCGGTGGTTGTGGTCGGTGGTTGATGTGGTTGTGATCATGGCGGTTGGTCCAAAATAAAGATAGTAAAAGAAAAACGGCTATCCTGAAGAGTCGCAGCTCGCATAAATGACATGTATTCCCACTAGACAACGGGTTTGGGCCTAACTACACATGCACTTACCGAGATACCTCACCTAAGGGACCTGAATGGTGGTTTGCGAATTTGGTAACCACAACACTACCCCCTCCCCTTTTTACAGACTCGTCCCGAGTCGTCAAATTTTCGTGTGCCATCATGTGTAGTTTTCCCCTAGTACATTTTACCTACGGATCCCTGAGTGCGACATTCATGGTATTCGTGGCCCCAAAATAAATAACCTGAGGGCTGCGTAACTATCTAAACAAACTCACTCATACGGACGACTTAAATAAAATTGCCGGCGCTAAGACATACATGCCGGGGGCGCACTCATATTTACAGTACATCTTAACCTTAACTTACAAATTTTACACTAAACCATGGCCCAGGATCACTGAACTCTGCAAAGAAAAGCAGTTAGCAGGGAGCCAGGCTGCTCACATGCAGTCTCTGGCTCAAACAATGCAGGCTTCAGGGAACGTGGCTGGCTGCTCACACGCAGTCCAAGGCCTTCCCTTTTGAACTGAACGCAGTGAACCACAACGGTGCATGGGCTGCACAACGCAGTCTCCGTGCCAGCTCAAGTGGCACACGCAATGAGCACAACGAATGGATGCATGAATGGATGGACGCAAAACACGGTGCACGGGCCGCCACTGCAGGCCCGTGTTGTGGCTGCCAACGGGGCAGTTCTTGCAGCTTGCAAACTGTTGCTTGCTGATCCTGGCGCACATGGCAATGAACAGGGGGGTGGGGCAAAGCAAAAATTGAACGGGGCTGGTGCACGTGGGCAGTGGGCATGGCATGGCAAAGGTGGCAGGCAAACACAGCCCGCAGAAGAAGGCCGCTGCAGGCAAACACAGCCGGCAGATGAACTGGCCGGCACAGGCCTTGAAGTAAAACAGCCAGCAGATGAACTGGCCGGCACAGGCCTTGAAGAAAAACAGCCAGCAGATGAACTGGCCGGCACAGGCCTTGAAGCAAACACGGCCAGCCGATGGCACAGGCCTTGCAGCAAAACAACAGCTGCCGATGAAGTTGGCCGGCCTCCGCCTTGAAGACAAAACACGGCCAGCCGATGAAGTTGGCCAGCTTTTGCTGTTCAGTGGAGGTTGGTGGAGGGAGTGCGGTGGTGCTGGCCACTTGGAAGGCGGGCTCGGACCTACCTACCTGTCTCCCTCCCACCTATCGCCTTTGCCTGTCACTGTACATACCCACTCCCTTAATTTGTCAAACCCCAATTTAGCCCCAACTTATTTTTTTGTTGTTTTTATTTTTACTTCCCCACTATAAATCGTCCCCTAACCCCCTTTATCGTCCTTGTTCGGCTAACCTATCCTGTCACCTAGCCTACTCCCAACCCCTACGTTCCGTTCCCGGAGGGGAACAAGGGAGAGCTAACGTCCTGTGTCGAGGCCCAACGAAGCCTCAGAATGGCCTCCCCAGAGTTCGGCGATCTATAACCCAAAGTGGGTCCAGCGGCCCACAACGAGAGCGAGGGGATGGATGGTGCGGAGGGGTACATCTCCTAATCTACCCTATCCATTTAACAGTTAAACTACCCCGGTGCTTTCAACAAGCGCCTCTCGCTTAAACTATTGGTTCTAACAACCCAGATTCCCGTCGCCTATGTTGGTGTCCTCACAATTTCGGGCCTCGCCCCCCAATTTTCGCTCCGTGCCCTCACACGGTCTCCTGGCTGGGACACGTGGCTCCCTTTGGCAGGCACGACCCTCTGCCGATTCTCCCGCTATGGCACCCCCCGGGCACTACACTGCCTCCGAGCCTACCAGCTCCCTAACACCGGGGAGTGCCCCCATGGCACCTCCCCTGAAACGCACACGTGGCAGGCCGGCCTCCCGGGCCCCTTTCCGAGGGTCACCCGTGCCCACAGCACTGCCCACGCGGCTAATGGCGCCCCGGGCCCCGCACCAAGCAGGCGCACCCGTGCCCACTACTCTATCCCGGCCCCCATGGGCCCTTGGCCAGCTACCACGGCCGACTAGCCTGGTGCCCGGGGTACCCACTCAGCGATACTCACCTTTCGCAGCCACGCTCCCAAGCCCGTCAACAGGGCTCCTGCACCCCTCCAAATGGGTCTCGAGCCTACTTTCCCACCAACAACAAAACGACCTCCATTTTCAATTTGACTAACCCAGCTAACTCACTTTACTCTGACCCGGGGTCCCTTGGGCGGGAGTCACTCCTCCCCCAATCACTCATCGCACCATGCATTCCCCATTCCTCCATACACACACAGACCCGCTGGCCTCACTCACTCAACAAGTACTCACCTCACAACTCTCCAACTCTTCAACACACTCACCACCGAACTCTGCCATCCTCCTAACTACCTCCCCTAACTAACTCGTGCTCCCACGTCGTCCCTTAAACTACAGCACGTTCCTTTTAACACTACGTAGCTAAGCTACGTCCCCTCTACACATCCACAAGTCTGTCCATGTCCTCAAATCAATCATTTTATTTCCCCACCTAAATCTGGCTACAATCCCTCTAACTAATCCATTCCACGGACTCCATGAGGACTTACCCCTGCCCCATGGAGTCGGTCTAGCTAAGCTAACCCTTCCTCCTAACTAGTTTCCATCCTGTGCCCAGGTAAGGGGGTCTTTCACCCCTTGCCCAGGAATCCTGTACACCCGAAAGTGAGGCTTGCTCCTTTTTTTTTTTTCCCATGCGCAGCACCTGCGCGGCAACTCAGAGCTCGCGCACTTTGCACCTGGCCGTGACGTCATGCAGCTGCACGTGTTCCTCGTCCCTCCTTGGACGGGACCATCCGGCAGAGATACCCCTCCTGCCGAATTCCAACCCCACGTGCAGCCATGGCGTCACCGTGCGCATAAAAAAAAAACACAAGCCACACGTCTCGAGGGGTTCCCCACGCGAACACATGTGCTTTGCCCGTTGGAGCTTAACACACACGATCGCGTGGAGAACCCGTCCGGTCCAAATCCATTTACCTGCCTAAACTTTGTCCGTCCGCGGGATCGGCAAATCCACCGCGTGCGTTTCCGGACCGGGACTTCACTCTCGCAAGCGAGCACGTGGTGGTCTCGTGCGTTGCACAGCACGAACCGCGTGCTCACTGCTGGGCGAACCCGGCACGGTGCCCGAAACAGCTACAGCCGCTACCCGGCTTTCTTTCCTCACATGTCGCCGTCTCCGTCTCCATTCCACACACGCATACCTGCGTGTCACGACGCACACAGTCCACTCCATCACATTCACACCGGGAGACGCGGCTGCGTGCTCCCGCATGCCAACCGACATCTCCCTCACATACCGCTCTCTCACACACACGGTCTCCCTGGCACACAGCGACCTTGCACACGGCCGTTCACTCACGCGTGCGGGGGCACTCACCTGCGGTGCCTCACTCGCACTCCGTGCCTCACCCACACACGCGGGGGCACTCACCCGCGGTGCCTCATCCACACACCGTGCCTCACTCATACACGCGGGGGCACTCAACCGCTGTGCCTCATCCATACTCCGTGCCTCACTCACACACGCGGGGGCACTCACCCGCGGTGCCTCATCCACACACGCGGGGGCACTCACCCGCGGTTCCTCACTCATACTGGCCGTTTCACTCACACACACGGCCTCTTCCATACACGGTGCCTCATCCACACACGGCGTGCTGGGAAGCACGTACTCCGGCACCATCGCCACCACACCACTCACACACGGGGTCGCTTCCACACACGGGGACGCACTCACGCCTTGCACCACACACACAGGGACAACCACACTGGGGATTTGTGTCCCCACAAGGGTCTCCGGGGCCTCTACACCCCCCAAGCTCTCCGTGCACCCGTCCACAGCACCCGTCCCCTCAACCTCGCAAAGCACGACCGAACCCACCTGGTCGTGACTCGCCTCAAGGGGGCAGACTCCCTCCCCTCGTTCCTGGAGGAGGCCATCCAGGTGCTCGCACTGGGTCCCCACACGCTCCGCGAGCTCACCCCCATTATCCTCCACTACCTCCGTGTGTGCGTGCGCGTCACTTACCCCGTCTTCATCGTGTAGTCTTCCCTCTATCTTTTCTATCTCCCGTGTCTCTGCCAACTCTTCACCCTTTACCTCCCTTGTCTCAACTATTATTTCCTTTGTCACGGCCTTCATGCCCGCCTGCAGGCATCGGCCCATGTTCTGCGTTTCACCCCGCAGCTTTTTCGTTTCTTCCTTCATTTGCTTGTTCATGCCTTTCATTTCGTTTATAAATTCAGTTGTGTTTGCATCCATCTTCGTTTTTACTTCGTCCATTTGCTTGTTCATGTTCGCAATCATCTTCGCTGTCGTTTCCGCATACATTTTTGCCAGCATGGTGTATAGCTGGGTCATGTCGGGTGCGCTTGGGTGAGCCGTTTCGGCAGGGGTCGGGAAGGGTTTTGGTGGAGAGGGGGGGGGGAGGTGTCATACACCGCGGCCGCTGCCGCACCCACCTCAGGTTCTGGGTTCAGTTGGGCGAGTCCGTGTTCCTGCACAATCAACATTTCCTGCACGGGGATTCCATCCTGGACCATGGATTCTACATTACTACACATATACATTTCTAATACCCCCGGCTCCCGCTCGCCTTGAGACGCCATCTTGCTTCTCGTGAAGGGTTAATTTGCTCGCTCGTAATTTGGAGGGAATCGGGGGTCGCTTCTCTCACCCCTGGACCGATTCCCGTGAATTTCGCTGGAGACAGGAGAGCCTGTTGTCCCGCTCTCCAATACCAGTGCCGCGAGGAGGGCGATGAATTTGTATCGCACGACCTGACACCAGTGTTGCGGTTTTCGCGCCCGCCGGCGTGCGAACGGCGACGTGGCTCGAATCGCGGCAGGTCGCCCGCCGGACGGACAATCCAGTCGTGACCCTCTCGGACTAACGCCGGGAACCAGTCACGGGTGGACCTTTCGGTCTCACCGCAATCGAGCCAATCAGCCCCCGCGTGGGATAGGGTTGCTCGCCAAATTCGACCTACCTAAGTACCCACGCGGAGGGGTAGACCGGGCGTGCGCACCTCGCCGCAGGTCGACTTCGGACACGGGCCACTTAAGCGACCCGTTCCGTACTATCAGAATGCCCGGGCGGTGTTATCGTCGACCTCGACGGTTCGATTAATTATCGGGCGTACTCAGCCCACTACCAACCCTTTACGTGAAGCAAGATGAGGGTTCAATGGGGGAAAAGACGAAGCGAAGCGGGAGAACAGTTCAACAATAAAGCACATTTATTCGCGGCACATGGGAAGCACACAAATACAATTCCACCAAAAGCACACAAAAAAAAGAAAACACAATTCCATTTACACAAAAAGCAAATATAGCGAAAACAATGCAGAGCTAATACCGACTACCGAGCACACGGCAACACTTATACAATTCTACTTCACAGACGGCGCCGACAACACATACCCAAAACCAAGGAAAAGAAATCCCCCAAGAATGAGGCAGGCCTGAGGCCGAGACCGGGTCGCGCCTACCCGTCTGGTGATGAGACGCGGAGCGCGATGGCGCCGCACTCCGCGGGCCTCGCGGACAGTGCCTGGCAGGGGGTGGGAAAAAGGGGCCCCCTTGGTCGCACTATCTCAGCGCGGGGGGAAACAGGAGGGGGTTGCTGATGCTCGGGGTATAGAGGATCTTTTTTATCCCTGGTGTGCGTCTCCACCTCGGCCAGGTCGCGCTGCCGGCCTTCCTCGGGCGTGCAGCTCCCGGCACCGTCGCGAGCACCCCCTCGTCTGCCTTCGCCGCTGCCGCCTCTCCGCCTCTGGACTCTCCACCCTGGACTCTTCTTTGGGCTCCCCTCGTTCGACTCTCTTCAGCTTCTCCAGCTACTGCAGGCTTCGGGCTCCAGACTTCCACACTCGACTCTCCACCCTCCGACTCCTTCTTCATCTGCTGACTGACGAACACCGTCCTTTTATCCCCCCCGTAGCTTCGCCTTTGACCCCCTCCCTTTGACCTTTCACCTCGCTCCCCATTGGCCCGAGAAAAAGTGGGCGTGAAGGCTTTTTGATCCACAAATTTGCATATATCGATCGTTCTGGAGGCGGGGCCAAATCGCCCCTCGCTCACCGATTGGACGGCAAAAAGTGGGCGTGTGTCGTTTTTGATCCGTTTTTGAAGCACAAAATCCGTTATTTTGTACACGCTGTTCAACGTGCGCCCTGCACGAGTCCAACAACGGTACCCACAGCGGGGCAAGAACGGTGGCGATGCTACGGTTGCGAGGTGTGACGTGAAGGTCGTGGCGGTTGTGGTGAAGCGGTGGTTGTGGTCGGTGGTTGATGTGGTTGTGATCATGGCGGTTGGTCCAAAATAAAGATAGTAAAAGAAAAACGGCTATCCTGAAGAGTCGCAGCTCGCATAAATGACATGTATTCCCACTAGACAACGGGTTTGGGCCTAACTACACATGCACTTACCGAGATACCTCACCTAAGGGACCTGAATGGTGGTTTGCGAATTTGGTAACCACAACAGTATCAATGGTGGATGAACAGTTGCCTTGAAGCCCTGGAGGGGAAAATGGGACTGAACAGACTAGGAAAGTTGGTTCCACAGGCAAGAGAAATGAGGAACAAATGAATGTAAGTGAGGAGTGACCTTGGATTTTGGGACTTTAAAAAGAAGAGGTTTACTGGCAGACAATGTTTGCCTTGTAGAAACCTGGAAGGGACAGAGCGAAGAGAGGACAGAGGGTTGAGGACCAAACAGGAGGTGGTAGAATACATAGAGATCATCTACCTGTCTGGAATGCGAAAGCAACAAGCTTAGACACTCAGCTTCGTCATGGGAGATCTCAATAATATTGAGGGCCTTACATTCCATGGAATCAAGAAGGGCAAGACGTGTGGCAGGACCCAAATGGGAGAGCAGTACTCATAAAGATATGAATTAAGGCTTTGCCGGTTGTCAAAGTTCAGATTGGCCAAAGAAAGACGTTATATAATGAAGGATGCCCAGTTGTCAGCTGGCTTTTGAGGCAAACTTTGAAATGTGGTTTGCCCAAGAAAATGAATGGCTGATCCAGGAGTTTGAGTCGCTGAACTTCCTCAACAAGATTTTTAAGAAAGCAGATGGGAGGTTGGGACATACAGTCCTTTCAGAGAGAGTGTGAGAGTTGTTGGATTGAAAGACATATTCCAAGTGTTTGAACAGCTTGTGATTTTGTCAAGATCTGAAGAGAGGGAAGAGGCTGCAGCCTGACTGTCTGAAAGATGAGGGATGTCACGGTGGAGGGTTGAGTCATCAGTAAATAGATAAAGCAGATTTTCTGCAGAGTCAGATCACTAATGAAGATCAGGAATAGGATGGGACCAGAATACTGCAGGGGGAGGAGATGAAATGATTCCATTGAGAGCCACATGGCAACGAGAGTAGAGGAAATCTATCTGTCCGGGTTCTTCCCGACATCTTTGTTCTTTGTTTCTTTCACATTTCTTTCTAAAAAGAATTTCAAAATCCACTTTATTCATTCTAATTCTTCTCTTTCATCTCTTTTACTCTATTCCTATGTTTCGATATCTATCTGTCGAAGAAGTGAATTGTTGCAGAAAATTTTCCGTAAGGCTCACTTGGCTGCACCTGGATGGGTTTGAGGGTTGTGGACTCGTAGCTGAAACCCGAATCCTCGCTAGGTTCCTCCTGATGACTCCATATTTGCTCTTTACTCCTTTGGGTTCCTTTTTTGTCTTCTGTTTCATCAGTAAACAATGTGTGCAGTTGAGCTTGGATGCTATAGGCAGAGAGTTTGGAGAGTAAGGTAGGATGCCAGGACTGTATCAAAAGCACCAGATATATCCAGAAAGACAGCCCTGAACTCATGTCTGACATTGAGGGTCTTCATACATTGTTGGGTGAATAGAAGCAGCATGTCCAAGGTAGAGTAAACTGTTCTTTATCAGAATTAGAATCAGAAATCAGAATCAGAATCAGAACTGAGATGAGGTTGTTGGAGTAAAGGAAGGATTTCATGTCAACAGTGAAGATGGATTCCATGACCTGGCTGCTAATTGGAGGTAAGCTGATCGACCTGCAGTTAACAGGATCACTTTTGCATCTTTTTATGTGATACAGTGATGTTGGCTGATTTCTAAGCAGACAGAAGAAGACCTAGGGCAAATGATATGGTAAAAACAGCAGAGAAAGGATGTGCAAGAGCAGCAGAGCAGGTTTTTAGGACTCGTGAGCTGATGCATGTCCGGTCTACTTGCAGAGTCATTGTCGATGGTTGCCAGGAACTTGTCCACCTTCTGATGTGCAAGACACAGAATCTTGGAGCAGTTGGGTATGACGAGGAAGGATGGGTACTGAGAGTGAGGGGTTGGGGACACAAGATTTGGAAGCAAACACAGAATTGAGGCATTCAGACTTCTCACAAGCAGCTGTGGTGCTTTTTGAAGTGAGGGAAGGAATGGTGGGGAACATACACCAGAGACTGACATAACAAGGTGCCACCATGTTTTCAAGAAGGGACCAGGTTTGAGAGTTCAGCCTTAATGTTGGCCAGATGTTGTTTTCTGGTTTTCCTGAGAGTAGACACATGGGCTTTGTTTGAATCCTTCGGATTTCGGCAATTGGTCAGTTGTGTGTCATTCTGTGTGTCTGTCTGTGTGTCTGTCTGTCTGTTTGTTTGTGTGTTTTTTTTACCCTGTAGCAGCCACACCGTTTCAGCGATCATGACCAAACTGGGTACAGACGTCGGCCATGGTCCATCTTAGACACTTGTCGTTTTTGGTGAATCTCGGTCAAAGGTCAAGGTCAAGGTAACCAAAAAACCTAAATTCTTAATTTTCGCAATAACGTCCGCTAAAATGGTCATATCGACTTCAAACTAAATCCAAAATGTGCATCTTCCAATACTGCATCCAACCATATGTCTCATTGGGGTGTCACATCAACATCTTTCTTCGCGGTTGGCTCAAAAATTCCAAATTGCGATAAAAACGTCATTTCAATCCCGATTGACTTCCAATTTGGCATGAGTGTCCTATTATATGCCAAAAATGATGAAATTTGGTTCAGCCACTTCCAGTTACCATGCCAACAAAGTTCCCTAATGATAACCATTAGTTCATCAGCTTTGGTTATATGTGGAATGACTGACAGTGTCTGTCGAATATGCCCAGCCAACAACAGAGTCACTCCAGCCATTCTACTGTCATAATGTCGAAGATCTTGTATGGTGTGCTGAAGAGCCCCTCAAGGCCCTGTCACACCTTGACGATTTAGCCAGCGTATGCCTGACGTATGCAAAATTTGGCTAAAATGCTGGCACACGTCGAATACGAAATGGGTAAGTTTGTATACGTTAGGAGCACGCTGGCATACGTCTTTGTATGCTGGCATACGCCGAGGTGTTAGACAAATTTTCCATGCTTGAAATTTTTCGATGTATGCCAGCGTATGACTCACACGTTCCGCATACGCTTGGCCATAAGTTGTAGGCACGTTACGTGATCGTTGACACACGTCGACACACGGTACTTGTAAGTTACTCATAAGTCGAAACGCGTCGAGGTAATGTTTAGCGTACCCGAAACTTATTTCTAACCTATGAGTAACGTGTTGTAGGCACGTTACGCGATCGTTGACACACGTCGACACACGTTACTTGTAAATTACTCATAAGTCGAAACGCGTCAAGGTAATGGTTAGCGTCAGTGTTCCAGACTCCCTGTTTTTTTTTTCTTTTTTTTTCTTTGGTATGACGGTGATGTTGACACTTCGATTTCTCGTGTGGTTATGATATAATATAATTAAAAGGCTGCCGCTCAACGATTTAAATCATAACCACACGAGAAATCAAAGTGTCAACATCACCGTCATACCGAAGAAAAAAAAATAAAATAAAAAACCAGGGAGTCTCAAACACTGACGCTAACCATTACGTCGACGTGTTTCGACTTATGAGGAATGTGTGTCGACGTGTGTCAACGATCGCGTAACGTGCCTACAACTTATGCCAGCATATGCGGAACGTGTGTCATACACCGAGTACGTCGAGAAATTTTCAACATGCTGAAAATTTCTCGACGTACTCAGCGTATGACGACGTATGCCAGCGTACTACGACGTATGCCAGCGTGCTCTTAATGTGTACAAAACTTACCCATAACGTATTCGACGTGTGCCAGCTTGGTTCGGCAAATTTTTCATACATCGGCATACGCTGGCTAAAACGTCAAGGTGTGACAGCGGCTTCACACTTCGATGTCTAGTGCGGATATGATTTGAATCGTCGAGCCGCAGCCTATGAATAGCCTACGCCACATGATCGTCGGCGATACGCTGCCATGCTATGCATAAGTTAGACTATTGTTGGGCATACGTTGTGAACGCCAACAACACGCTCAGCATTCGTTGGTATAAGTTATCTATATGTGATTGAAACGTTCTGTGTACGTTACTAATACGTTATGCATACGTCCAACACATTATTATACACCTAAAACTTCAAAAGACATCAATAGTTCAGCGTACGCCAGCGTTTTACATACATTTTGATACCTTGCCATACGCTGGCAAAAACGTCAAGGTGTGACAGCCCCTTTTGGCAGCTTTGTGAACGTTTTGCTGACATGATGTGTTATCCTCGTCGGGAACGTTTTGCTGACATGATATCTTAGTCTCGTCAGGAACGTTTCGCTAACATGATGTTATCCTCGTCGGGAACGTTGAGCTAACATGATGTGGTATCCTCGTCGGGAATGTTGAGCTAACATGATGTATTATCCTCGCCAGGAACGTTTGGGTAACATGATGTGTTGTCATCGTCGGGAACGTTTTGCGAACATGATGTGTTATCTTCGTCAGGAATGTTGAGCTAACATGATGTGCTCTTCACGTTGGGAATGTTTTAATAAATTATGAACCAATCAATTATTTAATTAAATTATGAGGAAGCAACCAATGCGCAACAATCTCAAATATTCTGAAGTCATTCTCCTGGTGTAAAACTAAATCGTAATGATATTGAAAGAGGAAAATGATAAGCGATGGGCAGCATTTTAACGATGTTACATGGATCCAGGGTTGATCTGTTCGTGTTTGCATCTGAGCCAATGGCCGATCATGATGCAGTGAACCCAGGTTCAAATCCCCGACACCATACATGTTTGTCCAACATCTGTTAATGTGCTTGTAATTTATAAAAAATGTGTTGATGTACCATGTCTTTGTCCTACCTAAGATAAAATGTACAAGCTCCTCGATGAGCTTTAGATCATTTGTTAAAAAATAAATCCACTTAAAGTCTCATTTGATTCAATTTAAAAAATTCAAAAACAAAATCCATCTCATTCAATCTGCCCAACGTTTTCCTCACCTTTACAGGGATCTTCTTCTTCCTCTTTCGGCTGCTCCCGTAAGGGGTCGCCACAGCGGATCATCCATATGATCCGCATCGTGATTTGGCACATGTTTTACGCCGGATGCCCTTCCTGACGCAACCCTAGTCGCTTCTTACGACACAGGGATATGGTACACCTATTTTAACCGGGGTATACACCGGCCCAGTACACTGGTACTCATTTCGCCGACCTCGGAAGGATGACAGGCTGAGTCAACCCCCTGGTGTATTTATTCAGTGGCCCAACGGGGCTTGAACTCAGGACCTTTTGGATCCCAAGCCGCTGCCCTAACCACTGCGCCAACACCAGGCTTCTCACCTTTACAGGGATAGGAGACAATATTCTGCATTGCTTTTCAAAGAACGTTTCTTCCTTCTCGGGCAGAATGACAAACATCTCTTCATGAGGCAGATCAAGTCAAACAAACTCAACGAAGAGACGAAGTTATGATGAAGAAGAAACATTTTTTGAGAAAACATTTTTCCTGAAAAACAACAAAAAAAGAAAACAACGTTTTTTTACTTACGAAATCTTTAGATTTCGTAAGTATATTGATGACTTCCGTCCTCTGTTTGTGTTTGTTTGTTTGTTTGTTTGTTTGTTTGTGTGCTTGTGTGTTTGTTTGTAGGCACGACAACTCGAGAACGGAAGAAGCTACCAATGTCAAATTACACCACTTGGTTCAGGAGGGTGATGGCTAGTGCTGATTAGTTTTTGGTCAAAATCGGTCAGAGGTCAAGGTCACAGTGAGGTCAAATATTCGATTTTTGATGGTTTGGTACAGATAACTCGAACGGAAGAAGCTATCAATGTCAAATTACACCACGTGATTCAAGAGGGTGATGGCTAGTGCTGATTACATTTTGGTCAAAATCGGTCAAAGGTCAAGGTCACAGTGAGGTCAAATATTCGATTTTTGATGGTTTGGTACAGATAACTCGAACGGAAGAAGCTATCAATGTCAAATTACACCACGTGATTCAGGAGGGTGATGGCTAGTGTTGATTACATTTGGTCAAAATCGGTCAAAGGTCAAGGTCACAGTGAGGTCAAACATCCAAAACATTCGATTTTTGATGGTTTGGTACAGAATCATCGTATAAACTTCTGGTTTGCGTCGCGACCTTCTCAAGGAAACAGCTTTTATGAGACAAGGTCAGAGGTCAAGTTGACGATTTCGTAAGTAACAGTCTTTGACTGCTTGTTTGTGTGTGTGTGTGTGTGTGTGTGTGTGTGTGTGTGTGTGTGTGTGTGTGTGTGTGTGTGTGTGTGTGTGTGTGTGTAGGCACGATAACTCGAACGGAAGAAGCTGCCAATGTCAAATTACACCACGTGATTCAGGAGGTTGATGGCTAGCGCTGATTAGATTTTGGTCAAAATCGGTCAAAGGTCAAGGTCACAGTGAGGTCAAACATAATTCCATAAATTCATGTGTTGAAATCGAGTATTTTTGCTTCGGTCGACGTTACAAATTCGTTTTAACTTCGATTTTAATTTTGTCTTCGGTTTTTGCGATCGCTTAGGACGCTTAACACTGGGTTGTCGAAATTCTGGTAAAAATCTGATGTTTTGGAGACGTTTTAAGATTGCATAAAAAATACTTCACTTGCTGCGTCACGGCTCGTCACGTGGTGCAGCGCGCTCGAGCAGAGGCGTCGTTGAGTCACGTAAAGGTTTTCTGTGTGCGCGCTGACGGTGTTTTCGATAAAGATGGTGTTTAAAACTCTTTTTTTATCCCAATAAAGGTTATCGTCGGATTATGTAAAGATTGTTGGTGGATGGCTGAATATTACGGTTTTGTGACTTTGATAAAATAATATTAAATAATTGCGTCGAGAAATGGAGATTTTTGCTTTGGTCGACGTTACGATTTTTTATGGTTTGGTACAGAATCATCATAGAAACTTCTGGTTTGCGTCGCTACCTTCTCTCTAGACAGCTTTTATTAGACAAGGTCACAGGTCAAGTTGACGATTTCGTAAGTACCAGTCTATGACTGCTTGTTGATGGTTTGGTACAGAATCATCGTAGAAACTTCTGGTTTGCGTCGCTACCTTCTCTCGAGACAGCTCTTATTAGACAAGGTCAGAGGTCAAGTTGACAATTTCGTAAGTACCAGTCTATGACTGCTTGTTTTATTATTCAGTTTTTATCGTCATTAATTATAACCACTCGAAGCACCCGCTCCTGATGAAAGCCGCCAGGAGGGCATTGTTATTATCTCTCTGACTATTAATACCATAGCAGAGTAACCACCCTCCAGGCAATCTTGTTCCAAGGTTACATGTTCTTCTGACACATACCTTCATTTGAGCTTGTTTCGGAAACTGACAGCTTCCTCATTTGCTCCTGGAAACTAAAACGGCACTCCGTGGAGCGTGTCCCTCAACCACGCAATTCCTGCTCCAGTGGAACATATTGGGGCCAATAACTTTTCGAGATATTGTGCTATATCATTTCACCCTATCTCTCAATGGTGAAGAATCACTCATACAATTTGAGTTGCCGGATACGGATCTTCACCAAAATCTAATGTTTGTCCTTGTCACACATGCAATATCAAGTTTCATCTAAATTCCTCCACAACTTTTTTGAGATATCCTGCACATAAACAAACAAACAAGCAGTCATAGATTGGTACTTACGAAATCGTCAACTTGACCTCTGACCTTGTCTAATAAAAGCTGTCTCTGGAGAAGGTGGCAACGCAAACCAGAAGTTTCTACGATGATTCTGTTCCAAACCATCAAAAATCGAATGTTTGACCTCACTGTGACCTTGACCTTTGACCAATTTTGAGCAAAATCTAATCAGCGCTAGCCATCACCCTCCTGAATCACGTGGTGTAATTTGACATTGGTAGCTTCTTCCGTTCTCGAGTTATCGTGCCTACAAACAAACACACACACACACACACAATCAGATGATGGAAGTCATCAATATACTTATGAAATCTTTAGATTTCGATTTTTCGAAATCTTTCGATATGAATCCGATGAATGGACCGATGAATCAAAATTTGAAACCTTTGGTTTATCACGCAGTGTTTTTGTACGCCTTCGAGTAGGCGAAAGGATGGTTCCTCAGTGTGTGACACCAACTGTCAAACATGGAGGAGGAAGCGTGATGATATGGGGCTCTTTTGCTGGATCCAGAGTCGGCGACTTGCACAGAGTGGCTGGCACCCTGAACCAAAAGGACGACCACAGCATTTTGCAGCACCATGCAATACCCTCTGGTCTATGCCTAGTTGGTCAAAGGTTCATCCTACAGCAACATAACGACCCAAAACATACCTCCAGGCTATGTCAGAACTACCTTAGAAGAAAAGAACAAGACGGTAGACTTCAAATCATGGAATGGCCAGCACCAGTCTCCAGACTTAAACTCCATAGAGCTAGTTTGGGATGAGCTGGACAGAAGGGTGAAAGCAAAGCAACCTACAAGTGCAACACATTTGTGGGAACTTCTGCAACAGTGTTGGGAAGAACTTTCCGAACAATATTTAATTTCCATTGCAGAAAGAATGACACGAGTATGTTCGGCTGTTATATCTGCAAAAAGTGGCTACTTTGATGAGTCAAAAATTTAGATTAAATTTTGTTCAACAAAACGATTCCATGATTTCTTTTTTATCTGCAATTGTTTATTTGTTCTCTGCTTTAATTTTAGAGAACATTGAAACATCAAACTGCTTACATTTCAGTAAAAACTGGAAAAATGGGGGTGTTCTAAAACTTCTGATCGGTGGTGTGTCTCGATGAACAACATTCGGAAAACAGATGCAACACTTCAACAACTACAACATACAGAGTTTCCAAATATTACACATAACTTCCATGACCACAAGTGGCTATGCCAAAGAGCCATCTTGGCACCAAAAAATGATGCAGCCAATTCCACAAACAGAGGCCTTCTCACACAGTTCCCTGGCACTATGCAAATGTACATGTCGGTTGACACTGTACCACACACAAATGAAGCAGTCCACTACTGCACAGAATTTCTTAACTCTCTGGGAACACCGGGTGTACCTCCGCGCAATCTGCAGCTCAAGATTGGTGCACCTATTATGCTTCTCAAGAATCTGGACCCACCAACTTTGCAATGGACACGTTTGGCTGTCAAGAAGCATATGCCACATGTCATTGAAACCACAATCATGAATGGCCATGTAGCAGGACAGATCAGGATCAGGTATGGGAGCATTTACCAGAACAGCGCGTCACTGCATCCACTTTCCACCGGTACTCCAGCAGCCTCCGTCTGGCCATCCCCCAGGCAGATGCTAGGCCCATCCCCATCTCCTTGAGATGCCGGTCAATCTGCTGCAACCACGAGGCACGAGGTCGGCCCATTAGCCTCCTCCACTCACGAGACTCCCTCGCTGAGAGAATCTGGTGAGCAGGATCAGCGTCAGGAAAACGAGCCACATGTCCATACAGCCGCAATTGATGCTCACGGACTATGCAGGTAACAAATCTAATCTGAGTCTCTCTCAGCAACCGCTCGTTGGACACAAAATCCGACCAGCGATAGCCAAGGATTCTTTGAAGAGACCTGATGCCAAAGGAATCAAGTCTCCGTCTCAGATCCTTGGTCAGAGTCCAAGTATCGCATCCATAGAGCAAGACTGGAAGCACCAAGGACCTGAAAACTCGGACTTTCGTCCTCCCGCACAGGTACCGGCAGTGCCACACACCATGACCCAGTGAATCCATGACTCCCCAGGCCTGACCCAGACATGTATTGTCCTCTAACTCACAGCCAGCAGAGACATGAATATGACTGCCAAGGTAAGTGAATCTCTCCACGACCTCAACATCCTCACCACAAACAGACACAGACAGGACAGCATCATCCAAGATGTCATTGAAAGCCTGGATCTTAGTTTTGACCCAAGAAACCCGTAATCCCAGCGGCTCGGACTCCTCATTCAGCACCTCGAGGGCCCTCAAAAGGATATCTAAAGTCTCAGCAAAGATGACTGCATCATTTGCGAAATCAAGGTCCGAGATCTTGACATTTGCAAACGATGCACCGCAGCTTGATCTCTCCGACATCCTCCCTAGAATCCAGTCCATACAAGTGCTGAAAAGTGTGGGGGCCAGTACACACCCTGACAAACTCCAGTATCAACTGGAAATAAGTCAGAGATAGTACCACCACATTTCATAGCACTCTCAGTACCAGAGTAGAGTTCAGACATCAGATCGATCAGTTTTGGTGGCACCCCACGAAGACCAAGAATCCTCCACAGGGCATCCTGATTCACTGAATCGAACGCTTTACAGAGATCAACATAGGCTGCAAGCAGCTCCTGCCGAAACTTTCCTCTGAGTTCGGTGAGGACCCGAAGAGCAAGGATACGGGCAATCGTTGACCTCTTTGGTGTAAAGCCTGACTGCTCTGGACGCTGGTGCTCAAGCAGATGGTGGTGAACCCTTTCAAGAATTATCCGAGCAAAGACCTTGCCCGGCACTGAGAGCAGCGTCGCCCCTCGGTAGTTGTTGCAGTCTTGGCGATTACCTTTCCCTTTCCAGAGAGGGACAACAAGGCCCCTCTTACAATCAGTTTGGATGATGCCTGTGTTCCAGGCAGAGGACAGAACTGCATGCAATGACATGAGTACAGCATTTCCACCAGCCTTGAGAAGTTCAGCATGGATGCCGCAAATCCCAGGAGCTTCATCCCTTTTCAACCGGTTCACCACAGCCTGTGTTTCCACAAACGAAGGTGGATCACTGTTGATTGGAGGGTCAGCAATAGGGATAGTAACAACCCTGACATCTAACTCCGCCGCTGGTGGATCAGCATGGTACAGCAGGTCAAAGTAAACAGGCCGAGCGGGGCCTTCACTTCGGACTTCTCTGTTGAGAGTCTACCACCCTCCCCTCAAACTGCAGTACAGCGAGGGACAGGCTTGGTGGAACACAATGCATAAATTCCCCTGTAAGGACAAGAATCACTGGACCACAGGTGATGCTCTACCACCTCAACTCGCACGTAGGCCTCCTTGTCCACCCACAGCGCACGTACAGTTTTACGCCTCAACTCCCTGAACAGCTCAGCTCTGCCATTAAGCTTGGCCCTGCAACTCTGACAATGGTGTCCAGTCTCCCTTGAGAGTCAAAATTCTTCTTCGCCCTCCGGTGAATTCCAAGACATCCACCAGCAACATCAAGGATGGTGGTCTTGAAGGAACTCCACAACTCATCAGGATTCACCAGAGCATCCAGATTCCCCAAATTCCCACTCATTCTGTTGGCAAACTCCTCAGCTATCCTCTCCTCCTGGAGCTTGCCAACATCCAGCATGGGCTGGGATGGTACCATTCTCTCGGATTGAAGCGGAAACTTCAAAGTTGTGGTCGGTAATGAGGAACTGAGTACTCCAGTTGACCCTGCAGTTCTGGATCATCCTACAGCGAGCATCAACGAGCAAATGGTCAATCTCCTTTGCCACACCACCAGCATTGGAAGTGCAAGTCCAGCGACGAGCCTGTGGGTGCTGAAACCATGAACCAGCTACCCGAAGTCCATGACTTCTTGCAAAGTCAATGAAGTTAGTGCTATTCTGGTTCACAGTTCCAGACCCATGGGGACCAACGCATGTCTCATAACTATCCTCCATCAGTTCCAGTCGAAGCGTTGAAATCCTCCAAGACTCGAAGAGTATCTTGCCTGGGGCACTGATCAACCACAGACTCAAGCATGGCATAGAATGCGTCCTTCACAGTGAGATCATTCACCTCAGTCGAAGCATATACAGAGACCAGGGAAACGACACCTACGGAGAGACGAATCATTCGTTTCATAATACGCTCGTTGACCGGTGTTACCGCAATTATCATTGGAGTCATCTTAATGGACACAGCTGCAGCAACTTCTTGGGTGTGGTAAGCATCAGATTGACCAGACCAAGAGTAGATGTATCCACCCGTCATGACCTCGCCACTATCCGGTCTCCGAACCTCAGAAGTAGGGTGAATATACTGATTCTGGCTCACTTTTCCCCATGTAAATGAATGTGGGATTTTCAGCAATTGTTTTTTTTTTCCCCTAAAAAGTAAACCCCCTTTTTATCCCAAGGTATATTTATTTGTCTCCCCTTTTAACCTCAGGACACTTTTTTTCAAATAACCAATGCAATAAGATAAAGATTTGTTCAAGTAGTAAAGTAGTAATGTGATTTGTTAAAGGTGATTCTAAAGAAATATCTGAAACATGTAAGCCGAGGGACACTCTTTTTCAAATAACCAATGCATATTGTTTAGCTCACTCATTGAACCTATAAAGATTTGTTCATTCTCAAATTCCTTCAATAGTTTAATTTTCTTTGCACAATAATCCCCATCTGAAATATTTAAAAACAAAACATTTGAATCATTATATTTTTTTAGATACCCCTTTTGTGCCATTACGAAATGATAAACTTCTCTTAATGCTCTTGTTTGACCACCTCCTGAGCCACAGTTTATTTTTCTTAAGCCACGCCCACTTTTCATAAGCCCCACCCACTTTTTCCTCAGCCCAGTCCACATTTGATGAAATTTTTATAAGCCCCACCCACTTTTCTTGCAGTATTTTCAGAAGACACGCCCACTTTTCCTAAGCTCCGCCCACTTTTGCTAAGCCCCGCCTACTCTTACATCATTTCCAGTTCATCTCTGACTCACAAATAAATCACTAGAAAATTCTAGAATGTTATGGTTTTGAAAAATTTCCCAATGAAGGCTTGCCTGGGCTTGCCCAGGGAATTTCCAAAGGAAACCACACCCACCAGTCTTTCCCGATAAAAGCCTCAAGCCCAGGCTCCATTTTAAACTTTTTTTTGCTGGCAATGGTGTGCTGTGTGCTTGCCTGGAACTCTACAACTTGTATGGAACTAAACCTTCAAGTTGATGAACTGGATTCAAACCTCTTATCCATTGAGGTAAGATTTTATTTCCCTATTTTCAGCTTGATTTAAGCATCGACTCATTTAATAATTAAATAACTTCATTAATACATTATTATTTTCTCTCACAGGAAATTGTATCTGAAAATACCGATTTTGCCACAACTTTGGGCGAAATTGTTGGCATGGTTGAAAACCTTGTGAGCGACCAAGACCCACAGAACGAGCTAGGCCTTGAGTGGGATGACTTTGGGTTTCCTTGGAGATCGACTATTTGTATGGAACTAAACCTTCAAGTTGATGAACTGAATTCAAACCTCTTATCTGTTGAGGTAAGATTTTATTTTCCTATTTTCAAAGTTTGATTGAAGCATACTCATTTAATAATTAAATCACTTGATTAATACATTATTATTTTCTCTCACAGGAAATTGTACCTGAAATACGAAATGAAAATACTGCTTTTGCTACAACTTGGGGTGAAATTGTTGGCTTGGTTGAAGACCTTATGAGCGACCAAGACCAACAGAACGAGTTCGTCCTTGATGACCCAACATAAGAGTTTTTCCCTTGGAGACCAGCAAAGTCCTGAAAAAGAGTTTTGCAACAATAGTACTCATTGTGAGTTATCAAGACAATACCCCCTGAACAAGTTATACCTTGATGAGCCAGAATACAAGTTTTACCTTGGAGACTCACAATTTTCAGACATTTTGAAAAATGGAGTTTTCCTTGATTATCCACAGTTATACTATGTGAGATCTATCACTGAAACCCATAAAAATTGGAAAAATGGAGTTTTCCTTGATGATCCACAGTTATACTATGTGAGATCTATCACCGAAACCCACAATATTTCGGAAAATTGATTCTACCTTGGATTCTTGGATAGATGGTTATATTTTTGGAGACTTGAAATGTGGGTTCTGGGTTGATAACTCACAATGTGATACGTATCTTGGAAACTCAACAGGAATGTGGTTATTCCTTGGAGACTTGGAAAGTTGGGTTTATTTTGGAGACTTGAAATGCTACCACTCTTTGGGATCGAAACCTATCAAGAAAGTTCTTACTCCCCCTTTCTACGTCATCAAACCTGAAAGCCTTAAAAGACAGAATTGGAAGAAGAGAAAAAAAACATAAAAAAAATATATTGTTAGTTCTGGGAAGAAAGTGCAGGCTTACTCCCCCTTTCTACATCATCAAACCTGAAAGCCTTTAAAGACAGAATTGGAAGAAGAGAAAAAAACGTAAAAAAAAAAATATGTAGGTGGAAATCTCATTTTGAAAAAGACATTGTGTTGGGCAAGGGTTGGGGGGTTGGGGTTGAGATTTTGAATGTGAGGGTTGGGACACACACACACACACACACACACACACACACACACACACACACACACACACACACACACACACACACACACACACACACACACACACACACACACACACACACACACGTTAAGCCTCGACTATTCAGTTGAGGATTCTGTGTTTGGGGTTAACAGATCTAAGAACGTCCCCCTTGACACACATTATATACTGTTATACACCTCGGACTTGGCCCTCGAGTGTCCACAACGGTGTATAGTAGGAGGGAGTGAAGGACCAACCCATTGCTCCCATGGGTATTATCTGCTTAGTTTTGTCTTTTGTAATATCTGTGAATAAAATGAACCTAAAATCTCTTCCCCTTCTAAATCATGTCTTATAAGTCCAAGGAACCGTATCTATGACATAAACAATTTTAAAAAGTTCGTTCGTCCATCATTTAATATAACCTTTTTCAAAATGAGATTTCCACCTATATATTCTTACGATATCACCAACTTTGAACTTAGGTTTTCTGATATTAATCTTTTTCATATTTTAATTTTGTAAATGTTTCTGTTGGTTTCATATTCGTTGACGTGTGAATCGTGTCATTATACTTATCCACAATATCCTGAATAAAAGATGACCATTGTTGTGAACCGAGTTCTGTGAATTTTTTATATAGTCTCTCTTTTAAGGTACGATTAAAACGTTCAACAACAACAACGGCCTTCCCTTCATTAAAGGTACTGTATAATGTAATAGTTATTTTTTAGAAAATTCATAAATGTCTTGTAATAAAACTCTCGACCCTCAACAGTCCACAATTTTTTTAGGTTTTCTCTTACTATTATTAAATATCTGTTGAAAGACTAACATAAGAGTATTACCTGTTTTGTTTTTTTAAAGGGACAACCCTTTAATTGTGGACTGTAATTGTAAACTAATTGTAGACACATGCGTGTCTACTCCTCAAATCAATAACGGTTAAAGCATACTTGTACCCCTTATCATTATTGAGTTCAATCAAATCAGTGGACCAGATATAATCAACTTCCTTGGAATAAACCTTCCTTCTACGAAACTTTGTGAATATTGGTTTATGTAATTCATCAGCTAATTGCTCTTCAGTCTTAATGACATCATTAGAGCCTATAAGTTTTTTGAATTTCCAAGTCGAAGTTTCAATTGAGCACTGATCATCTTCACGATGAACCGATCAACTTTTTCTCTCAAGGTTGGATTTTGTATCAGAGACAAATTATACAACATTTCTCTATCGGCTTCATGCTTTTCTTCCAAAGTTGTGGTATTCCTATAATCAATATTGTGTCTCATGCACACTTCATCAACTCTATTGATGGGTTTACTCCATGATTTAGGATTGTCTGTCTCATCTTATCTTTTATCCAAGTTTATGCCTGGACCACAGAAGCCTGGTGTTGGCTTTGTGGTTAGGGTGGCGGCTTGGGATCCCAGTGTCCTGAATTCAAGCCCCGCTGGCTGCTGAATTAACACCAGGGGGTTGACTCAGCCTGTCATCCTTCCGAGGTCGGCGAAATGAGTGCCAGTGTACTGGTCCCGGTGTATGCCCCGGTTAGAATAGGTGTACCATATCCCTGTGTGTCGTAAGAGGCGACCAGGGTTGGCGTCAGGAAGGGCATCCGGCCATAAAACATTGCCTCACAAAAAGCCAAACCCCTGCACAGCAGGGAAAAATGGCTGTAAAAACGGTCATATATATGCCTGGACCACAGAAAGGATACCCTGGTAGATGTAATTTCCCTGGTATTCCAGTAGTTGTAAATTTACTTCCTGATAAAAACTTTTGTATATCTCCTCTGAGTTTGTGTTTGGAGATAAATTGATTTTTTTTTGAACCACACACCGAACATGTTATATACCTTTTTGTATAACCCTGTTATTTTTACTTTTAATGTATGAAATATTTTTAGTATTAGTTTTCTTTTTACATTTGAGACAACAACTCATTTATTTATGAGAAAAATTCCTGCAGAGTGCAAAAACCTTTTTAGTTTCCAACATGCACATTTGAATCTTAATTTTTAAAACATAAAGAATCCTTAGAAATGCCTTCACTCTCTCCTCCATTTATTGAAGAAAAAAATGAAAAACTTGAATTAAAATGAATATCTTGTTGTTGTCAATAGTCTTGTCGAAAGTATTGCAAATAGACTTGTCAATTCTTTGTTTTCCTCCTCGGTGGGTTGAGTTATTTTCTGTAATACCACCAATCTTTTTTTAGTCTCACTGGTTTCCATATTTTGATATTTATTTAATCTCACTCTTTCCTCCCTCTCCTCCCTCTCGTTCTCTCTCTCCTCCTCTTTCTTCTCTTTCTTCTCCCTCTCCTCCTTCTCTCTCTTCAACTCCTTCCTCGTCCCTTACTATCCATGAATAACTTACACCCCATAGAATATCATACATATAATCATCAGGATTTCTTGTTATTCCTGTATCCAAAATAATATTTTTTACAACAGGAAACCAATAAAATTTATTCTGAATTTCTAAAAGAGCCTTACTTTTTCTTAACTTCATAATTTTTTCATTATTTAACATTTTAGTTAATTCCAAAGTTGTCGGTTTATCAACATCAGCATAAAGCCAATCTTTTATTGAAAATACATCATTCTTATGTTGTAGAACATATTTATTAAAATACCGAATACCCTTTTCTTGAAGGTATGCTTGGACACAGAAATGATAATTTTCTTGAAGCCTTCTTGCTGTCATTTATGTATTAGAAATATGTCAGAATAATATTATGACACGAAACACCTCCCCATCTTCCCATAGTTAAATCATTTTGTATTTCCTGACTTGTTATATATAATCCTGTTTTTTCTGTTTTCATGATATAAACGAGGGCAAAACCATCATTATATGAACCCTTATCAAATTCTTTTATTTGTTATTTACTAATCGTGGCTCCACAAAACTCATTCTCTATACCAAGTGGATAATATTCTTCCTTACGAGACTGATTTAATTGTTCCAGGTCTTCTAGGTCAATTTTAAATGACCAATTATACCCTAAATCATTCATATCATACCCCCATTGTTCTATTCTCATACAAACGATACGCCCTTCTTTATAAAAATTTATTTTAATTCGAACTGTGAATTTTGTATGACCTGGAGATAAAATCAACACTTCTGTATCTTTTGAATACACGGCCGTTTTATTTAAGGATACATTTTGTGATAAATCGCTTAATCTCACCAAGTCATTCGTGTCAGTCGGGCTTGGATAATTTTTTAATTTATAAGCATTTTTCATATTAATATTTTTGGTTATATTATATTTATGTCGTTCAGCCTGTGCCTTTGTGTAATAATTTGATAAATCAATATCCAGTTCTTCGGATACACCAAAGATAGAACCATCTTTACCAACATAAGTCATTTATATTAGATTAAAAATAATGTCATAAATTTTTTTATTTTTGTTGAGTTGAAATAACACATATAGACATAATTGACCACAACACTTGGAATTTAATTCTTGGACGTGAAATGTTTGATAAACACCATTCTGAAAGAATTTTATGACTTCAACAGGTGGTGGAAGACCAAAACTATCAAAATAATATTTGTCTTGACTATTAAAAATACAAACCCAATGAGAACCGTTCCCATTATTATCTTTGAAGTTCATAATAATATTCTTTGTATGTTTCGGCACATTTGTTAATTCATCTCTCATACAAATAACCACATTATGAATTTTTAATTTCTTACAATATTTGACAAGTTGTAAATTTGATGTTGTATTCTTTCCAAATTCTTCAAACCACTCATCATTGCTCATTTATTTATTAGAAATTTATAATCATTACCTCTTTTAGTTAATTTTACACCTGCTTGTGCGATAGAAGAAAGCATATCTCCAACTAACAATCTCGCTTTATCAGGCAGACCTTCAAGTTTTTCAGCAAAATCTAAAATTACACCACTTCCACTAATTTGTTTCTCCAACTCTTTGTTATGTCTTTCCAATTCTTTTTGAGCCTGGAGTTGAGCCTTCCTTTCGTTGGCAGTTTTCACCGCTGTTGAAATACCACCCGTCAATGCTCCAACCGCACTTAAATCAGCAAATAAAGGAATTAGAAATGGGAGAAATCCTCCACTCGTCTCTTATTGAATATTTTTTTTTAACATTGGTTTTGTCATTTTAATTTTAAGTGAGCCAGTATCATTCAAGATTTTAACCTGTTCTCTTGTGAGCAAAACATCAATTCTTACTGCTCCTTTTCTCTGAATTGTATTAACGTAAATCGTTCAAGGCTTTTGATTTTGAACATAAGATGATAGTTTATGAAGATTGATTTGATTAACATATACCCCAGTTGGTACTTTGCCACTCATTCATTTAACAAAAAAGTATGTGAGACTAATCATAACACGATTATCTGTATTAATCTGCAATTCTGTTTCTTCCAAAAGCAAACAAGATGTATCAACTTCTTCACTCTCTCCTCTTTCAATGTAGAGGGAAGTATCCACTCGATTAGACTTTATAGTTTCCTTTTGAGCGCTCAGGTCAAACGCATAGATTGTATACAAATTTGTAAATGCTGTCATATCCAAAATAGGTTCTTTATTTCCATTACTTTCACACACCTTTTGGTAAGACTTGTATGCTTCAGCAAAATCATTTTTTTCCCAATTAATTTCCAATCTATCTCGTGGATAAAATGTTCCATCTGGAGAAACGCGAAGTTGTTTCCCCTCAGCATTATCACTCAATGCATTATTCTTATCAGTCGCAGTATCACCATCTGGCTTTTTAAAAATGATCCACAGATATCGTGGCTTTCCTTCCAGAACACCCAAATTCCACGTGTAAGTGGTTTGGTTTCGTTTAACGTGTTGACATCTTTTGAGGTATGATACACTGAGTGGTTTCTTTGAGTTAAGTCTTCTATTCAACATCTCTTCTGTTTTAAGATGAGGAGTATATTAACTAATATACCAACTAATTTCATCAATAACAAATTTATTCTGACAGCAAAAGCATTAGCCACACCAAAAAGCAATCTATTTTCATTATCATTCCTTTGCAGTTGAAATCAAATTTTAAGACCATACAGAACTTTATCATGATCACAAAATCCAAATATACCTTAAAGAGGAACTGCCACAGTAAAACCATTCTCTGCTTTTCTATCATCATTATACATTCCTTTCCTTTGATTATATCCAGGGTCTGTGTTTGTTCCCATTGCCATATCAGGAATAAAACCTTCGACAGACCCCTTTCCCATTCTATCACTGAATGCATAGAGTGCAAATTTCATCATTTCAGATACAGCAGAGACATAATCAACCGCTTCAACTTCTTGTGTTCCAATGTACAAACGAACACTATCAAACATTTTCCGGAAGAAATCATTTACGAGTGTAGCGTTTGTGTTATTCCCAGCCTTAGTGAATTTAAATTAACACAACAAGAAACTTTCGGATAGATTCAAATAGGTTTGTTGATTAATTATTTCAAAACTTTTTGTACCATTTTTGTACCATTTGTCCAGTCTGTTCCAGTTATTGCATTTACCTTGAAGTAATCTTCTTTTTTAGTGGAGTTTGAGATGACAATGATATCATCCAAATCATAGATACTATCAATTGCTTCCATACTTGTATTTATTTGAGAAAAAAGATGCTAAAATTTTTGAAAACCTGATCCAAGTATTCAAATTATTTTCTGTCGTTCTTGGGGGGACAACTGAGTTTTGCCTTTCTTAATTTCTTTTATTGCTTGTAATTTATGAGATTCCTTTTGGGCATCTTTTATACTCTTTATAGCACCTGCTACATTTCCCACAGCAGAAGCAGTTGAACCAATTAGGTCTTTATGTTTAAGAATAGTTGAACCAATACCCATTAGAGTATCAATTATCCCATCTCCTCTAAATTGATGTCCAACACCCCTTTGTCTCTTAGGTTTATAGTATCCTCTACCAAGATACATACCTTCACCCTTGTATTATGGGGAAAGGAACATCCCATCCCCTGTAATTATTTTATATTTTCCCAACTCGTGTTTCCTCACAATAATCAGGGTATTTATTTCTTGGAAAACTTCACGTCGGTGAATTCTGATGGATATAACTTCTCCATTGAAATAAATCATATGATTATCTTGGTCGGTTATCCTAAAATTTACTCTGTGTATGGTTTTTCCTGACACAGGGAGATAAACCAAATTTTTGGGTTCCATATTGAATTTATAACCAATTGGGGTTGAGTATGCGCTGAATGCAAATATTGTATTTGTTTTTATTCCATCATTATGAGCACCATCAATCAAATCAGTGAATTAACACCGAATTTATTCCTGAGGATATTTGAATGACATTATCACTGTAAAACGTCCCATTAGTTTCAATCTTTTTTGAGGAGAAACCTAATAACTCTCTGAATGAATTATCAATTGTGAAATCAACCTTGTAGTTATTTTAAAGTTTAATCGTTGATTTTGAAGTATGTTTTTGAATGTCAATAACAATATTTTTTAGTTCATCACCCTGTTCTTTCATAAGACGAGCAATTTCGGAAGATATTTGAGAAATCTCATATGCTCCGGGTGAGACTGTTATTGTTTTGTATCCACTTCCCGGATTATAACTAAACTTGTCATTTTTCTCGGTTGTATTAAATAAGGTATTATAAGTTTCCATGGACAATAAAGATGCTTCATATTCTTTTGTTGTGTCAAGTTGTATTGGATATGGGAATGAAGATGTGTGGTCGCTTGTTGTGAAATTGAAACTAAGGATTGTGCTTCTCATCAAATTTAATACGAGATAAAATGTCTTTATATTGATATTTATTAATTATTTTCATGTTCATCAGGTCAGGTCAGGTGTGGGAGCATGTGCCAGAACAGCGCATCGCTGCGTCAACTTTCCGCCGGTACTCCAGGGGCCTCTGTTTGGCCATCCCCCAGGCAGATGCCAGGCCCATCCCCATCTCTTTGAGATGATGATCAACCTGCTGCAACCACGAGGCACGTGGTCGGCCCACTGGCCTCCTCCACTCATAAGACTCCCTCGCTGAAAGAATTTGGTGAGCAGGATCAGCGTCAGGAAAACGAGCCACATGTCCATACAGCCGCAAATGACGCTCACAGACTATGCAGGTAACAAATCTCATCAGAGTCTCTCTCAGCAACCACTTGTTGGACACAAAATCCAACCAGCGATAGCCAAGAATTCTCCGAAGAGACCTGGTACCAAAGGAATTAAGTCTCCGTCTCAGATCCTTGGTCAGAGTCCAAGTCTCGCATCC